>NC_056745.1:1062303508-1062588508 GCF_019279795.1 Protopterus annectens
GAGAAAAAACTGTAAAAACTATTGGATAGAGTTCTTTAACTACAAGTACAAAGTATCATTTTATATATTTGTGATGGCAGACATCCATTGGAAAAACAACAAAATATTGTATGGAGAGCGGATACTTTTTGGGAGACTGTTAACACTGGTTCTTTATATGCAGCTATACAGAAACACTTAGGTCTCTCAGCAGTTCAAAAAAATATCAGAAGAGCCAAAAAATTCTATTTTAGAAGTATCTGGAGTACTGTATCATGTGTTGTTATTCCCGTGCACCACTTTACTAATGCCTGCTAACCCTAGCCCTGGTCTGACCTCTAACCCCAGCCATATACCTTACCTAAAAAAACTTCAATAAGTGATATGGATTGGAATGTAAAACTGATGAAAATGAATACAGATAATACAGTGTTCAAAGCAGCAAATACTGGAAATCAGAAAAAGCTGAAAACTGAAATAAAAAGGAAACTAGTCCAGCAGGTTAACAGCATGAAATATCGAGGAAGTGCAGCTAAAGAGAAGGAAGTCTAAATGAGGAAGTTAATGCTAGAATGGCAGGTGATGCAGCCAAGTAGAGTAACATGTCAAAGGTCGCATGTAGCAGAAAAATGAAAAAAAATCTGAAAAGTAAGGTGTACAAAATAGTGGTTGGAAGCAGTGTTGCTGTATTATTCATAAACCTGGACAGATTGAAGACACAGCAACTGAAGAAACTTGAGATGAAGTGTCTAAGACTCATAGTACGATGTACACAGAGGGCCATTGAAGAAAGAGGATATCAGAGCAGAAGTCAATCTAGCCCCAGTAGTAGAGACAATCAAGAAGAACAGATTGCAGTGGATCCATCAGATGTGCAGGAAAGCAGAAGGCAATTTGGTCGAGCAAATTTGGAAGAAAAAGGAATGAGGAGATGAGGAGGCCAAACAAGAGATGGCGGGATTGCATTAGAGAAGACTGAGAAAGATCGACATGACTGCTGAAAAATATAGGTGACTGCCTCTCAACTGAGAGGGATGGTGACAGCTGAAATTACTCCCTGACCTCATGTAAAATGAGAAAAATGGGGGTTGATGATGAAAATGAGGAGGAAGCCTTCCACTTAATAAATGATTTTAGTAGCATAAAGTCAATCTTCAAAGGAGGATGGAGACGCAGCACTCTTTAAACTACTGTCTGAGGAACCAGTGCTGTCACACATCTTCTATGACTGTGAAATAGCTGATGCCTTTACTGCACTGGTGGATGAGATAACTGAGGATTACCTGTAAGAAGAGTGCTGGGCAGCACAAGGTACAGGTCTACTCTGACTACAAACTGTTCCCATTTAAAGTCAAAGCTTTTGTAAGTGGAAGGCTTCCTAATAGCCTCAGCAACCTCTATAAGATGAGAAGGGCCTGGAAGTGGAGCTGCCTTTTGTACCACCTGTGAAAGACAACCTTGATTAGGACCAGGGCAGCTTCCTGTATCATGGGAGTCATCCTTGTCTAGGACCAGGAGGGTTTCCTGTACCAAAAGTTATGAAAGTGCCTGAAACTTTATCCTACTTAATCACCAAGGGGTGAAAATAATTAATTTTGATTTTCTTCTCTGACTTTGCTATAAGGAGAGCAGTCAGCAGGAATGGAGAAATGATATACAGGAAATTCCTGCACTGCAACATAATACATACGCCTACTGTTACCTTTACCTTGTACGAACATGCTGAGCAGAAAAAAGAAGACAGCATTTTGTTACACAGATGAAAAGATCAATCTCCAGAATGCCAAATTTCTAAGAAATTCTAGACAAAGCAAGATTTCCAAGTCTACAGCTGTAACAAAGTACTAGAAAACAACTTAGAGACTCCATCAGATTATCCACCTTCTCAAGGTGTAACTGCTGAGAAACAGAGATGCTTCTCTGTCTATGCCCACTACTATATGACGGCAGCCTGTCTGTAAAGAGGATATATGAGAACATGACCCTTGCTTGTTTAGATGCTGCACAACAGATTATTTGTCTGGCGAGATGATGGAAGGTCTTAGAATAAACTTAATCTCTAAGGCATTCAAGGCTGAAAATCTCTCTCTGCATTGTTTTACTGCATTCTGCATGTTGTCATTTAATCTTTTTGGCCAGGTATGCCCACAAACTGTGAGACTGAATAAAATATTCCTGACCTGCTGATTTTCAGAAAAAAAAAAGCTCAGGTAAGTACATTTTTGAGTTTGCAATTAAATCACCTAATTGTTTTCCCATTTTAAACCATATTCTGCCATTTTTATACAGTTTTTCTGCATCTTCAGAGTTAATTTGTTTGGCTAGGTGTAATGTTCAGCTTGAATAGCATGGTGGTTAATCAAAGTAAGAGTTGAGTTAACTGCTGCATATCCAAGGGCGATATGAGCCCTTTGGCTTCAGATTTCATTTGTTTTCAAATGGATGAATTTTCCTGTTTACTATTTACTTGGGGAAAGACATTTCAGCCATTGTCTTATTGCTAAGACTACAAAAGTCTGCATTCACTCATTGTGAGATAGGATAAGTACTTCAGGATGGACCTGCTGATTTTTTGACAGAAAGCCCAGATAAATGCATTTTTGTATTTGCATTTAAACCATCTAACTGTTTGTTGTTGTTGTTTTTTCCCTTTTTCATTTTAAATTGTTTTACTGTGTCCTATATTTATCAGTAAATCTGTTTTGCACAGTTGTAATGGCCAGCTGGGATAGCATGGTGGTTAATCTAAATGAAAACTGTACTAACTGCTGCATGCCCTAGGTAGCTCTGAGCACTTTGGCTTCAGGTTAAACTTGTTTCCAATGGTTATATATTCTTGTTTGCTATTCACTTGGGAAGCACATCTCAGCCCTTGTCTTACTGCTAAGACTGTAGACATCTACACTCACTCACTGTGGGAATAAACAAAGGCTTTTGGACCTGCTGATTTTCAGAAAAAATAGTCACAAAAGTACATTATTTGTGCTGCACAAATCACCTAAGAGAGTTTGCAATTTTAAACTGCTATTTGACATTGTAAACTGTTTTTTCTGTACTGTTTTACTATTTTTTGCATTTTTGTCAATTAATCTGTTTGGCCAGGTGTAAAGGCCATTTTGGATAGGTGGTCTTTAATCTAAGTGAGAGGAGCACTATTTACTTTATGTTGTAGGAAGTTGAGAATGCTTTGGGTTTCACTTGTTTTCCACTGGAGTTTCTTGTACACTAGTTATTGGGGATATGCTTTCCAACCCTTGTCTTCTTAAGACTACAGACAGTCACACCTAATCACTGTGTTTTGTGTTTGCAATTAAATCATTTAACGTTTTTATTATTTGGAACTGATTATCTGCATTGTTCTACTAACGTCTGCATTTTCTCAATTAACCTGATTGGTCAGATGTAAAGGGCAGTTTGGATATAGTAGTGGTTAATCTAAGTGAGAATTGTTGCATGTCCTAGGTAGCTCTGAGCACTCCGGTTTCAGTTTTTATTTCTTTTCCAGCCATGGTAGTGGTAGTTCCTTAGCAGGTAGTGCAAGTTCGTTCTCTTACGTGTTATTAGTAGAAGTGTACCTTCCTCTAAATCCTGTGAGTCAGGTAGTTACTTTTGCACTGTGTAAACAGGTTCTGCTTACTTGTGCAAGCTTCCTATTACTTGTACTTAAGTGAGCAACAGAAAAAAAACGCTGTGCTAATCTCCATGGGCAAGAGCACGAAACATCACCCATCAAAAAGATTTTGCCCCCTTTAAATACTCCCACAGTACCTCTTCATTTCCCAAACTAACTCTCCCTACATGACTGGCTTGGTCAACATGAGGAGACAGTTTACTAACCTCCTTTCTACTGTCAGTGTTATAGCACTCTGTTTCTTAAAGCAGAGGAAGAAGTGTCACCTGTTCACTGATATAACTCCTGCTGAACTAAAATGACTCTGTGTAAACGTTGTTTAAATACATAACTAAACTGGAAACTGGAGGTGTTTCCCCTCAGACCAAGTTACACATACTGAGCAAAGCACTGTCTTATCCCCCCCCCACACACACACAAAACATCCCCAAAGTGTCAACACAAAACTCTCATTCCCTAATGCCATTAAAAAAATCTCTATCCAAATCTCCTAGAACTCCTAGGTCTAGGTATTAGCCAAAGCCCACAAACCTACCTTCTGCATGCAAACCCCTTATCAACAGATCAAAACTTGTATGTAGCACACCTCAACAAGACAGACGTGGGGGCACTTCTCTAGCAAGTAGAAGTCCTTAGGGATTAAGGCAAAGACAATACAGCTGACATCTTGGTCAAGGTTTACTCCACAGTCAGGCATGCAATTGCACCACTTACCAGGCTGAGCAAAGACCAAATGATAGCTGCCTTTCAGATGCCAGGATCAGCAATATCATTAGAGAAGGCCCTTCATCCTAGGTACACAATTGATCTGGTCATTGTGCAACTGTGAGTGAATGACTTGAGACACTCTCCCTTGGGTCACATGAAGAGGCACATGATGGAGCTCTCAGGTCTCTGAATATGTATTAGAACTTGGTGTGAATTTAACATTGAGCAGTATCCTGTCTTCACCAAAAAGGATGCCACAATACAATCAAAGGTTAATTGACTTTAATAATTAGCTTAACTTTTGGTGTTATTTAAGGAGGGTCCAATATATACCATCCTGGAAGGAGATGATTGACAACTCTAACTACTTTCTATAGAAGGTCTGCACCTCTCTCTTCATGGCTTCTGTATATTTGTCAGAACTTTCTCTATCCCTATAGTGTCTAGTTTAGGCAAGAACTGCCTCCTCAAATTACCTACATAGCCAGACAACATAAAGGCAGTACTGATCAATGCTGAAAGCCTTAACAGGAAGTTTCACTCCTAACTCTTGAAAATCTAGATATCTTTGTAGCTACTAAAGCATGGTTTCAGAACAGTGCAGTGCAGGGTTTCAATGCCTACCACACTCACACCCAACACTGAAAATGACCAAGCTACTGGGAAGAGGGGGGGGGGTGACTGCCTTCCTAAGAAGTTAATTTACCTACAGACTAAAGCAGGCCAACGACCATGAATTCTCCCATGTCCTTCTCACAGTAAAGGACCAAGCAGCCTGACCAAAGGGACAGCACCTGCCAATAAAGATGCATCTGTGGTTTTAAGAAAAAGATTGAGTGTTTGCATTTTGCAACCAAGATCATGTAAATGAACAGTTCAGGGAGGAACAATTGGTATTTGCACCTTGAAATTTGTTGGTAATAACGCCATGCTTAGTTTGGTGCACTTGGTTTAAGTTTGTGATTTGAGTAACATCATTTGGCTGGTGCCATCCCTTTGGTTAGGCTGTGTGGTCCTTTCCAGTTATTCTATCTTCTCATAGTGAGCAGAACCCCATTCCACATCATAGCAAACTACTGAACCCCCCCCCATGTCACCTGCAGCCCATGATGTGTATCTAAACAAACTATCATCCCTTTGTACTGAACCCAATACTTTTCTCTTAGGTGACTTTAATTATCTGTCCATTAACTTGGAAACCTACATCACCATCACTAATATGCAACTAAAAAAACACAGATAGCTGTAAAATTACTGAAACATGGTTTCAGTACAGCGCCCTATTGAAATGTTGGCACTCAAAATGTTGAGTATCAAAAAGCCATAAAAAATAACAGAAAACATAGGAGAACAGAGAATCATGAAAATCATGCTTCTCCTTAAAACTTCTTTTTGCAAGGGGGCAAGACACCCTGCACCCCCATACCCCTTGTATTTATACCAACTCTGAGATCGCCATACCTAGAAGAAAAGGGAATATTCTGAGAAATGGCATTTTGGACTTAGTATATGTAAGTCCTATTTTAAGGCCATTCAGTCTCTGTATTTTGGAACTCACTTTAGTGGGACCAGACATTTCATATGGTTACCTTTCAGAACAGTTACAGCACCCTTGCAGTGTAGGGTTTCAAATCCTACTATACTTTCATGCCCAGCACTGAAAATGACCAAGCTACTGGGCCTGCCATCCTAAAAAGTCAGTTTACTTCCAGACTTTTATGGCAGGACTACAACCATGAATTTTCTATATCCTTCTCACTGTAAATAAAACTCAGTACCTCAACACAGCATATAACTGAACTCGGCCCATGTCACCTGCAGCCCATGATGTATATCTACACAAACTGGCATCCCTCCCTTTCACACCCAGCACTATTCTCTTAGGTGACTTCAAGCATCCATCCATTAATTAGCAAACCTACACCACCATTAATATACTTGTGCAACTATTCCTAGACTTAATTAATACCAGCTCCTTGGATCATCTAAATCTAGTCTCAGCTAGGGGTTTGGCGATATTGGATCTGACTTTTTCTGACATAACTCCCCCATGCTCTACATCTTAAGTTATCATATCACTGGTCAGATCTGAACACCATCCAGTAAAATTTACTATTAGGGTAAAACCAGACCTGCAGCAAAACCCTTCTGTCGTTAGACTACTCTAAGGCAAGCCTACTCCATCTAAATGATGACCTGATGAAATTCTAGCTCCCTCCTCATCTCAATGACCCTATCATGCATACTACGTCAGTTACAGACAGTTTCTATACCCACCTCAAATCATCTATTGAGGTATTAGTCCCAATAAAATACAAACACAATGCCATGTTCAGGAATAAACCCCAAAGATGGAAACCTAGTACAAACAAACTGTACAATAAGAGAAAGAAACTCGGCCTATATGTATAAACTTAATACCAAATCATCTAGAGAAGAACTCAGAAAGATCAATGAAGAACTCAGAAGCAAAATTAAGTCCTCCAAAAGTACATATGAGCTAAATAGTTGGATGGCACAGTAGTGCAGTAGTTTGCATTGTCACCTCACACCAAGAGTTTCTCTGGTTTGATTCTCGGCTGGGGTACCTTCTGTGTGGATTCTGCATGTCCTCCTTGCATTCATGTGGGTTTCTTCCAGGTACTCTACTTTCCTCTCACTTTACAAAGGCATGCTTCTGGAGCATGCCCAGACCTCCTCTGAAAATTGTCTCATTCCATTTCGGACTTTCAAAGTAAACAAATGTTAAATAAATAAATATTGTCACCCACACTACAAGAAACCTTCTTCAGCTATGTCAGAAACCTTAGACTTAATGGCTGGCAGTGCATGGAGATAATACATGACAACAACACATGCTCTTCACCTGAGAACATAGTCAATATATTGATTGACAAATTTAGCTCAAACATTTCTCCTCCATGCCTCCTAACATTCCAGAACAAATTACAATTCCTATATCACCCCCTCTGATCAAGCCTTTCTCGAAGGCCAAAAACACTAGCTCTATGGCTCACGATTATTTGTTAGGTTACCACCTTGGAACCTACTTCTCCTTCATCAGGCCCAGACACTGTCTCATAGACCCACTACTAATAAGTCTATTTAATTTCAGTCTCTCCATAAGATTCGGAACGCAGGTATGGGCCAGAGGTATGGGGAGCTGCTGCAGTAATCCCATTCCACAAGGGGTGATATACTACTTATCTGTTAAGGAATGGAGTACATTATTATGGAACTTATTAACAAGGATGTAGACCCAGGATACAAGCTAGTCTGGGTTCAGTAATGGCAGATCTTGCCTCTTGAACTTGGTGGACTTCTGTGAACAGGTCACTGATGGATTAAACGGAGTCAGATTGTTTTACACTACCTAATTAGACCTGGCAAATGCTTTGATACAATACCACATTCTACCATTATCAATAAGCTAATCAAACTACTGTATATACACACACTTTATGCTACTAGCTGAACAACAAACTGTCTTACCACTAGACCCTAAACTATTATTGATGTTGGTACACACTCCTCAAAAAGAGTAATTACCAGTGGTGTCCCCCAAGGATTCACTCTAGGGCCACTTTTCTTTGGGATTTATTTCCCTGATGTCAAGGCTGGCACCAAGGGCCTTACAAATGAATGCAAACTAGGAGCAGTCATGAACTCCTCATTAGGCACCCATATTCTCCAAAAGAGCTCAACACACACACCAACAAATGGTGTTTGGACCATGACCTTAATCTAAATGCTAAGAAATTAAGAAAGCAAGGGTACACATTCATCTACCACATAGGTGATCCTCTTTTGAAAGTTGATTCAGTCATCAGGGACTTGGACATTTTCATTGATAATGAAATATCCTGTTACCTTGTATCCCCTGTCAGTTAGAGATCCTTTTATCTGGTTGGACTGATCACCAAGGATACATATTCAAGGTCCAAAAAAGTTATTATCCCTCTATACTCCTCCTTCATCAGGCCAATCATCAGGCCAATAATAGAATCTAATGTATTCATTGGTGTATGATTCAGCTATAGAAACTGCAGCATTTTCTCAACAAGACAATCAAGGGCATGTCTTCCTTGAACTGTGCTGAATGTCTCAAAGCACTCACTTTTCTGTTTTTTACAGACTCTTGAAAGGAGACTTCTGTGTGGCCTACATGGCTTCAAAATATCTAGCTCTATGTTACGTCTTGCACATCCACAAAGCAAAGAACACCATAACCACTCACTCAAGATCTAAATTTCCACAAAAATATAAATAGGACCTGCTAGTGAATCCCTCTTTACTGGAACAGATTTCCCTTGGATGTAAAACAAACTGGCTCCCTGACCCTCTTTAAGAATGACCTTGACGAATGGAGGGGCAGTTGTAAATACACCCTGGGTCTAGCTCCTCAAACCTTCATTGAAAGGGGTCAAAGTCTGGTATTAAATACATTCAGGGTCTGCCGTTTAAGCTCCTGTTGAAGTGGGTTGTCACTGGGTATTAATTATTCATGTCTGTGGGTACTCATGATTTGAGATCTTGTGGCTGGGTTGCAAATGTTCCTCTGGATCAATCACCTAGTATTAATCTATAAACATACAGGGAGACTGGTGATGGTACATATAATTAGAGCAGCCACTGTGTGCAGTATGTATACCAGCAGAAGGTGAAACGAATTATTGCATGACTGCTGGTTTAGTTGTCAGAGACAGCATATCCTCAGAATGAAACACTCTGCACATTAGCCTTCTCATAGCAAATTAACAACAGAATAAACATTTTTGATTCATAATACCATGACTGCTTGGTTTCCAGATCTGTAGCATACAAGAGACTAAAGTAAAGAAGGAAACTGTTCTTCACATTACTGTGGGCTGCATTCTGAACCAGAAGTTTCCACCTTGTTAAGGAAAGCTACGAGGACCAATCTAGGATTAGCAAAGGCCCTGGCAGTGAGGGGGATTGCATGCCAAAAAGAAAAATAGGGAAATCGAAATACAAATTATTTCAGTCAGAGGGTAAAGATCAAACCAGATATGATGATGTAGAACGTATGTTCTACATATGTGAACAATGTGAATGTACTGGCAGCTATGTAATGCAGTGGTGCAGACATATAACTCATCCCATACAGAAAATATAACTATTTTAAACAGTAGAATATAGCTACATTATTATTTTTCTAAACATAATGTATTGTGTCTGAAAATATTCACAGAAATCTGACAAGTTTTAATAATGAGAGAGTGCAGAGTAAGTGATAGCAACCTAGCGCTAATGTTACAGTCAGGCTTTGGAAAACAGATACATTGCAACTACATTCCCACAAAGATTAAGGATCACACTGGTTCTGGCAGATGAAGGAAGCTAATTTGATCTGCTCAACAAAAGGGGAATGGAGACTGAATGCCAGAGACAGAAAGAGAGATACAAAGACAGAACATGAGAAAGGCTTACATTTTTCTCATGCACAGCTCCAGGCCAAACCTGCCCACAATAAATAGCAAGAGGAAACAAGGGATCCCAGATATTAAATACAGGAGTAGCAGTATGCAAATTACAAAAGTAAAAATACAAAGGAATCAGTGGCACGTACATTAATATACATTAATTCAGAGCCCACAGACTTTGATCCATTGAAAGAACAATATAGCACTACTGCTCTTTAAATGGGGCTACATGTTAGGTGGTAGCAAGATGAAGAACTTCATGGGTGTAGCCAGGCACAGAATATGCAAACAATGGGGTATACAAGTAAATTTTTCAGGGGGTCACATTTTACCCAGCCCAAGGACGCTACATCTCTCATCTTCAAGTATATAAATGAAATAAAAATGTAGAAGACAGTCAACAAAGAAGATAACTGTGCTGTATGATGGCTGATTTGACATCACATAGTCAACTTGTGTATGAGCTTCAGTTTTAACACACGTGTGCACACATACACACACACACACACACACACACACACACACACCCGTGCGTGCACACACACACACACACACACACACACACACACACACACACACACACACACACACACACACACACACACACACACACACATATATATATATATATATATATATATATATATATATATATATATCTTGGTATGTACATATGAGAGAAGTAGGGTCCTTCTGTTCTACAAATCCTGGATATATTCCATTAGCACTGTAGTACATGATTATTTATCTCATTACTGTTAGGCCCTTGGTGTAGACACTGTGGAAAAGGAATGGCTAAAGCCTTCAGTCAATTAAGAGATATTAGACTCACATTCCAGTTTGTTTTAGTTCTGTGGCAATATGAGTCAGTCTGTGGTTTGTTTTTGCCAAATATAATAAAACGGACTGTATATAGTTATCACAGATACAATTTTAACCCAAAACAGTAAGCACTTTGGTCAAAGAAGTACTGTTCAGGGCTTCATCCGACTGTTGGTTCAGTCTCCATACACAATAAATTAAAATACATCATCTGACTTAAATCACCTAATGAAAGCCTATGCATAAAAGTCAATTAGTACCCTTCATTTTTAAAAGGTACCTAAACTTCTCTGAACTTGGATTCTGTAGAAAAGGCAGTTAAAGAGTGAGGTATGGCTGTAGGATTTGTTTATAATGTGGATTATTATGAATTAAAAGTTCTACCATCAATAACTGCAAAGTTCTGAGCACATATTAAAACATTGCCAAGAAACTAGACAACAATCCTAAGTTCATCAGTGAACAAGGTAGGGATTTAAAATTAATTTTTGAATGCAAAGAGACATGGAGGAATACATTCAAAAGTAACAAAAATGGAATATACAAATGTGAAAACCATACTTAATGCAGGTATACAGAACATTCTGCATCTTGTTATGTTCCCTCCTTGGTGGGGACAGTGGGTTCACCAGGAAATTCTGATTGTAATTCTACATATAATGTTTATTTAAATAAGTGCAGTGTTTGTGAAAACGTCTAAGTAGGTAAAAACACGCATGCACTGAGAGTTAGAATATAGGAATTTGTATGCGATTTTGAAGGTAGACTCTGTGAATGCTTTGTTTAGACATTCACAAATATGTCCAGTGTGCAAGAGATTTCATTTTCATAGTCTTGATTTTCAGGACAAAGATATTAGGAAAGTGGATAAAGGAAATGTTCCTGAAATAAAAGAATGTAAATGGCAAGTAAAACTGAATGCATTTGTTGAACCAGGTTTAAATGATACACAGAATTTTAAGTGCTTTCTGAAAATGAAGAGTATTAATTAATTGAATTTTAAGTATAGGATTTCAGTAGTGATTTTAGTTGGGGCAGGTATTTAAATTTATTGTGTATGTAGATTGAATCAAACAGTCTGATGATGTCCTGACCATTACGTTTTTGATGATAGTGCTTACTGCAATGCATGTATGTAGTCTGTTTTGTTAATCTTGTTGTACAATGTCATCTTCGATTGTAGTGTGTTTATTTGATGTGTTCTTGACTATTAAACAGATTACCAAGCAGCATAATTAATGTATATGGAAAAGGCTACAGACTAAATGCAAAAAATGCGGCTTAAAGTTATCAGAAAATTGATTATTCCTCAACACAAATATTACACATTTCTTAATCTATAAAGGGGACTGTGAAGAAGAAAACATTACTCTGTCAATGTGGGGATGAGCCACAAAGAGGAGAAAGGGTACGAGTTTGTACCTCTTTGCTCCTGAAACTACAAAGTGGTGCTCCATACTTTGCAGTGCCTGCATTTGTCAAGACGATGTCAGCTACTGAGAAAGCGAGTCACCGAATACACCCTGCAACAATAGGAGATTGTAAATATGTTAAGGGCAAGGATTGCTGCTTTTCTTAGGTTAGGTAAAGTGCTGAGTTACACAAACTCCAGTCAATAACACTAACAAAGTGTCCCCATGGCCATACTTTACAAATACAGATAAACTCAAAATCACTTTCATGATTACACACATAGTAAGAACACTTCCCAAAACATCTTATTGCCGGACAATGCGCTTCTTCCTGTACTTTGTGGCTGTTAGCAGTTTTTTTTTTTTTTAATCTTGACCTGAAGATGTCTTTACAAATAGTACTCCCCCCCCAAAAAAAAAGGGTGACCAAAACCATCATTACAGGGTCTGCCTTTGCCTTCTCTGAAGGCTTCCTTCCACACAGTCAAAAGAATCCGTTCGTCAGAACAACAGCAGGCATTCTAATTCAAGTGTACGTGTGTAAGGCACTCTGAAAACAGGAAGCGGGTTTCCACAAATGTTTGTCTTCCCCTTCACAGACCCTGTAATGCAAAGCTAGTCCACAACAAATAAAAACCAGACCCTAAATACCACCTTACAGTGGTTTGTGGCCTTGTTTGTACAGACGTATTCTAAATTCGCAAGCGCGAAAATCTGGTTGCGATAATACGTAAGTACCGAAAATCCATTCATAAGCAATGATCCAAAAAATATTTGTGATTTTTGAAAAAGTATTTCAAATAATTTGAAATGAGTAATCAATTGCTCAAGATATCTTTAAGCAGGCTCAAGGGAGGAAGGTTAATATTAAGAGCAAATAAAGAACAAATGCTATGGTATTCACAAAAGGAATAAATGAATATTCATCTAACATAATGACAAGGTAGAATATGTCAAAAGACCACCATGCTGTGGTTGTTAATTAGTACTAAAGTAAAGTAAAGCAAAGCAGCTTACCATGATTCAGGGGAAGATATACTCTTTGACCCTGGTGGATATATACGGCCTTCAAACTCACACGGACACTGACTTTTTGGAATGCATGTAGCATTTTTGACAAAATCATTACGCACTAGACCTAAAGAATATAAAAAAGTTTATGTCTTCTGTTTTCTTAAATTACGTTGTTGAACCAGATGATTTAACAGCAATGGTTATAGCTGTAAATTAAACATACCTTCGGGGCAAACGCAAGCACCAACACAGTTGCTAATCTTTACGGATTCTTGTTGTCTGCATGTTGGCTCAGACAGTGAACCACATTCTTTGTATTCCAGGTTTCCTTCACAGACAGGATGGTCTGAATCAAGAAAAGAAATAAAAATTAATGTTAAAAATGCATCAGAAATTTACTCCTTAAAGATTTATATCTACATTAAATATATTTCTTTGAGCATATATACATAAAAAAATAATTCAACAATGAATATTACCATACTGGGGTCTGAGGAACTGTATAGAACTATGCTCTGAAAACAAGAACGAATAGTTAAAAGAAGCTAAATATGGTAACCACTGGTGGATACCAGAAAGTATGTGACATGATTAAAGGTAAGTGACTTCTTAATATATTATATTGTTACTGTGCAAACAACATGGGTGTTGGTGAGATATGGAGGAGTTTCTGAGATATATGTACAATATTTACTGCAAATAAAAAAGTTTGAGAAGTACTAGTTTATGTGCAGTTAACTTTAAAAGTTCCATAGTTAAAACAGGTAACACGTTGTAACAAATTACTGCAATTGGACTGCACTGATGCATAAGCCATTAGGTGCAGTGTTTATCCCTTTGCTTTGTAGCAGGAACAGGCAGAATCTTTCAGCAAGTTGTCTTTTAATTTCCTTGAAGCAGATCCATGGTGTTTTCTTGTCTTGCTTCTACAGGAATTTGATTCTAAATGGTTGGTGCAAGATTTGAAAATGCCCTTTTCCCTATTGCAGCTTAAAATTGTGGTCTAATAAGAGTTAGTGTTTCTTCTTGATCATCCCTCAGAGAATAGCTTTGTTGCCTGATATGCAGCTTGCTTCTAAAATAATGACAATGTCCTATTTTGATTATTCCATAAATCTATGAGGTGAAGAGCAGAGTTGTCCTTTCACTGACTAGTAGTAAATTAAATGTACGAGTTAAAAAAGGCAGGTTCTTTGGCATGCATGTAGGACATATCTGCATATTTTGTTAACTGTTTCCTGTATTTTTGTGCATTTCCCCTGTGTATATCTCCTAGACTGGAACATTAATAAAGTGAGTCAACATTCAGTATTGAGGATCGGTGAATTCCTTGCTAAGATACAAGGATCAGTGGAAGCAAGAAACTGTAATATTATATAATGTGGTTTTAATTGGTACAGTGTTTTGTTAATAATGTTAGTATGCAAAGTTAGTATGTAAAGATAGTGAGGGATCTGAGGCTATCACCTATCTTTTTTTTTCTGACACAGCTGGTAAAAATGCATTTTTGTCTCCTACCCATGTTCTTGTGGGTTTTGAGGCCTTTTACATGATTCCAAAGACCATCATACTGGGCATATGTGGGTTGATAAGCAATCTGTTGCTGTGGGTCCAATTGCTCAAGGTTGTGAAACTAGTTTGCAGTTTCTACTGTAGGAGGGGTATACATTTGACTGATTCAAAGAAGATGTCATCCACATATGTGGCCATAGTATGACAGAGATCTTTGGTCAGGTCATTAATGAAGAGAAAAAAATAATAGGAGCCCAAGAGCCAACCCCCCAGGGAATCCTCTTATAATGGCAGCTTGATTTGAAAGACAATTACCCAAGCATGCCGGAAAAGTTTTATTTTGCAGATAACTTTTTTCTTCTTTTACTAAAGAATGTTTTTACATCATTATAGAAAACTAAATGTATCCTTCCATCATGAAAATATTCATTAACTACAGTCAACTATCCCACTTTATGCCCCTTAAATACGACATACATATTTGCTTAATATACACAATAAGGTTTATAAGTCTATGATATCAAGTAGATTAAAATGGCTTTACCCTTAATAATTGCTGAAGATGAAATAAGGATGTATATTTACTTAGCAAACCCAACTCAGTATCAATAAAAGGAGCAAATTACATTGAAATAAATGGAAAATGTGAAAATAATATATGCAGAATAATGTTCAGGAGGAGGAGTGAGGTTTACGGGAAAGCAGGAACTGAATAATTTATGTAATGGACTGATAATAGAAAGAAAAGATGCGTGATGTATAATGTATGCAGATGGGAAAATATTAATATGGTTTGTTTTCTTTTCCATTGATGTATGTTTGCCTGTGTCTCAATTCATAATTAAATAAAGATATTTAAAAATATATATATATACTTTCAAGGCAGAAGTCCACCGAGTACAGGCAAGCACAGTTCAGTTCAATCTAGTATTAAGAGTTACAGAATATTCAGTTTGCAGTTTTCAATTACAGAAGTTTCAGTTTGAGTCAGTTTATCTGCTCTATCATTCAAGACAGTTTCAGTAGTACATGCTTAATCTGTGTTGCTATTCCATTGTATTTTGCTTCTCACTACATGCACATAATAAACTGCATTTATCAGACAACCAGAGGGCCTAGACTTAATTTGAAAGTGCAAAGAATGAAACTGTGAGGTTTGACAACGTTTCAGTTCAGTTATGGACAACTGGACAGCTGGACTGGTGGAAATTGTGAAAGGTGCCTAAACAGGCTCAGAGAAGAAAGTACTGAAGTACAGTTAAAGTGATTCAAAAAATCCCATAGCGACTATGGAAGCCTGCAGGCAGTAGTGAAAAGAAGGACTATGATCCAAAGACACGCTTTAAAGAACACCACTGTTACTTCAGTGTATACTGATCAGCAGAAATTCGGAATATCCAAGGAAGACGACATCCCTGTCAGGTACCAGTGTGACGTTCGAGAAGCAAGGGAATCATTTTTATTATAACGCATTTTATAGTGAAGTCAGACTTTAAATCTAAAAAAAGTATAACTACTTCTACAGTAAAAGCATCAGTAAATGTGTGGTTTAAATTAAAAAAAATGGGTAAAATAGAAATGTATGCAGTCTACTACTAATGTGTATTCTAGAAATGTACATTTTAATCTTATCAGTACAAGAATGTTCAGTATTCACAGACACAAAAAGGTCAAGATACAGCAGCAATCTGTAATGAGTAAGGTTATGGTGATATTACTTCATAATCAACAGTATGAAATAGTATTTACAAAAACAACAGCATTTTCAGCTTCTGATAGTACAGTTTCAGATAAAAATATTGCACAAATTGTAATGCATTCTAGTTCATATTTTTCAAAAATCAATGTAAATGCTGCAGCAAACATAATTTAGTATGCAGAGTCAAATCAGAGGATTGCAAAAACATATGCCTAATGTAAATACAGTCAGTGTACATGAAGTACAGATTTCAGGAGAGAATACAAAAGAAACATTTTTAGTATTTCAAATTAATGCCATCAGTATACTTTCAGACACAAATAATGCTCAGAATGTAATTGATTCTAATTTGTTGTTTTCAGATGGTATAGTAAATATTGCACTGAGTGGGAATCAGAGTGCAGTGATTGATAGTAATTCAGCAGAAACAGATCAGTCTAATATAGAAAACATCGATGTAAATGACACACAAACTTAAGGGCAAAATGAAGAAAAGCATACAAGGCTCAAGAAAAACTTTTGTATAAAAAAGCAACTTTATTAGAAACCTGGACCAATGTGCAAAAAGCAAAAATGAACTAACGCTTCAGCATATGCCTTCAAGGTTCAAAACATGCCTTATAAAGAACATCAATAAATCCAAATCACTATTATAATATCTGAAAGTGTGACGTTACAGGACTGGTAGGAGAATTATTTTTGACACCTCAGATATGTTCACGTATCCTCAGCCTAAGTTGGGGTATGGTCTTAACAATGTAAACCTTATTACAGGAACAAAGTAACTGCCATAAACCACCATTTTTGATGACAATTAAATACTCCTGGAACATTGAACAGCTTCCCATTAATGAAGTGTGTAATTCCCTGATCCATGTAACTACAAGTAGTGCATCCCTTATACTTAGACTCAAAAACCTCACTATCCATATGTATGAGTATAACTTGCCAAGTTAGGTGAATTTCTATATGAAATATTCAATTTCAAATTCATATATATATATATATATATATATATATATATATATATATATATATATATATCCCCTTCAGCAGATCAAAATTGCAGAACATCAAACCGCTGATCATCGAGGACCAGAAGATTGAAGTTCTACAATATAAAACCAAAAAAAAAAAAAAAAATGAAAACTTCTTACTTTACATTTTTGAAGGGGGGGCAAGTCCCCCTGCACTCCCCACATGGGGGGCTGCACTCTCCACACCCCCTGCTAATTAAATATACAAACTCCAAGATCACACTGCAGTGAACAGAATGGTAAATTTCTTGTTCTGGATTGCACAGCGATCTCCATTCACAGGGTTCGATATTGCAGAACTTCGATCCTCTGGTCCTCGATGATCAGAAGTTCGAAGTTTTGCAATTTTGATTCTCTGAAGGGGACCTACACATACACACACACACACACACACACACACACACACATATATATATATATATATATATATATATATATATATATATATATACACACACACACATATATATATATATATATATATATATATATATATATATATATATATATATATATATATGATAATAGATATATACATATGATTATATCACTTCCAATGAAATAATATATATACCAATGTTCTTTATAATGTATGTGTTGACATGTTCTGATTTATATTTAAGACTTTCTGATATGTAATTACAGAAGGAGTCTTGGTTTATTTTCACTTATGATACTTTGCAACCAAAGGGTCTTAATAATGAATTACTTATAAAATACATAATATAACAGCTTTCAAAGTATCTTGGAAACTCATTTCACTGAAGTTAGGATATATGTATTTTTGTATTCAACTGGCTTATTATTAGGACTAAGACAGAATATATGTGTTTGAATGAGAGGGAGGATAGAGGAATGGTGAGGATGCAGGGAGTAGAGGTGGTGAAGGTGGATGAGTTTAAATACTTGGAATCAACAGTTTAGAGTAATGGTGAGTATGGAAGAGAGGTGAAGAAGACAATACAGGCAAGGTGGAGTGTGTGGAGAAGAGTGTCAGGAGTGATTTTTGACAGACGAGTACCAGTAAGAGTGAAAGGGAAGGCCTACAAGAGGGTAGTGAGACGAGCTATGTTATATGGGTTGGAGACAGTGGCATTGATAAAAAGGCAGGAGTCAGAACTGGATGTGGCAAAGTTAAAGATGTTAAGATTTGTACTGGGTGTGACAAGGGTAGACAGGATTAGGAATGAGTATATTGTAGGGTCAGCCCAAGTTGGACGGTTTGGAGACAAAGCCAGAGAGGTGAGATTGCGTTGGTTTAGACATGTGCTGAGGAGGGATGGTGGGTATTATTGAGAAAAGGATGCTAAGGATGAGGCTGCCAGGTGAGAGGAAAAAAGGAAGGTCTAAGAGAAGGTTTACGGATGTGTTGAGAGAGGACATGCAGGTGGTTGGTGTAACAGAGCAAGATTGCAGAGGACAGGAAGAAATGGAAACAGATGCTCCGCTGTGGTGACCCCTAATGGCAACAGCCAAAAGAAAAAGAACTGGCTTATTATTATTATTATTATTATTATTGTTATTCATTCTATGAACTTACTTGTTTCAAGTGAATTATTTTTGCTTTATGTTTTCATTTAAATTCATATGCATTCTGGTGCATTCTATTTTTCTATTTTTCTGTTTAGTAATGTTCTAATTGATGAACTATTTAAGTGCTTTACTGTGTTTAAAACTTTGAAACCTTGAAGGCATACGCCAAGGCATTAGTTCATTTTTGGTTTTTACACATTGGATTTCTAATAAAGCTGCTTTTTTGTGCCAAATGATGTTTTTCTAAATTTTGGAGTGTGGAAGAGTTTATATTTGGCAACAATCACAAAAGTTGGGTTCAAAATACTTTTGTATGATTTACAGTCTGAGAGTCATGAAGTAAAAGTAATTACAGGTGTAGTAGCAGAAAATTCAATAGTTAAGATTAAAGGTGTAGTAGACCACACCAAACCAGGTGATTTATATGATGTCATTCAAAGTAAAAAGGATGACAGATCATATATTTCATTGTTTACAGGAAAGGAATTATGGAATATTATATTGATTAATACAGCTACATCAGTTTAATTTACAAACAGACATTTACCAGAGGATCTAAGTACAATTATAACATTGTTAGGATTTGAAGGGTCAAAGGTTACAACATTAAGCAGTTGTCAGTGTGACAGTACCACTCTATGTATGGACATATTTTCAGGATTAGATGTTGTTTCAGGCTTCAATAACAAGATTCTGTGGAAAGAGAAAAATGGTACAGGTACAGTAGTGCAAACAGAAGACACTTGTATCAAATCATATGCAGTAGATTTTGCAGGAATACCCAAATTCATGGGTGAAAGCCAAGACAGATTTTGGTTTAGTTGTCACAGTCTAAGTACAGTTACAGCACATTAAAGATAAGCTACCACCTTATCAGAAACAGTACTGATTCCCAAAGAAGACATCTGTAAATGTATTACAGATAAGAAAGAAAAGGCTAGTATAATAAAAAGATCAAGTCCATCAAGTTCACGTATATGGCCATTGAGGAAAAAAAATGACATTTACAGACTAGTAAAAAATGCATGACTCTGATAGCACATGTTGTGCAGGGTACACCCAAAATGACAGTCATGTTAAATCTCCAGAATAAATAGTTTACACAGTAGTGTAGCTAGGGTGGGAAGAGAGAGGCAACTGCCCTGATTGCAAAGTGTTGGAGGGTGCGATCAGCCTATCCCAATTGCTCTTTAATGTAATGCCAGCTATTAAAAGCCAGTATTACATTTGCGGTTAAACATGAGCACTGTAGCATGTGTGTGGTTGAAGCTGTAGCAACTGCTTGCTAAAATGTAGCAATCTGTTTGCTACAGTTTAAGAGTAAAAACAAATGTGCTGATAATTTGTTCTGTGTTAAGGTATTGTTTCTTACAGTTGCTGTGGGTGCAGCCCCGGTCCGTTCACCCACGCTACACTCAGGCTCACTTTGCTCCCCTCCCACCCCCATTCTCACCCACCCCCCATATAATTTCCTTTGTACCTAACGACCTGTTTCCTCCTTCCCAAACACTCCTCCCCTTCCTTTTCCTCACAAACACTTTAGCCTACTTCCTGCCTACAACATAGAATCCCTACCTCCTCCACTACCTCTCTATACACACCACCCTATAATAATTAACTATTACCTATAATTAATATTTTAACTGCAGTAAATACACATATCTGAATGTAGTTCAAATAAACTGACAATATACAATTCCCATTCACCTTATCCATAGTCAAGAACATCATTACAGATAAAATAGGAAGTATCCCCCCTTATTTACTAACTCACTATCTCTACTACCCTCTCTTACCTAGAGGATACCAATTACCTGACCAATACTTCCTGGCCATACTGCAGCTCCCTAACACATAAAATGATAGCTCTTGCACTGACCATACTCTCCATCTCTTTTCTGTAGCTGTATACCCAGCATTACTTGATGCTTATATAGCTCCTAAGTCCCTAACGTCACTTTAACTTGTAGCTACAGACAACTCCCATTAGCAAGTCTTACATTCTCATCCACCTATCACTTCAAATCTCTTATCTCTCTTTACAGCAAACTCCCACATACACCTAATACTGCACCTTTAATACAACACCAGTCTCACTCATTCATAGATAGTACCCTTGCATGTAACACATTCTTTCTGAAACTAGATAACATGGGTTACACATATCTATCCCAACTACTAAAAACATCATTCTACCCATTAATAATCTTCACCCTACTCCTACTTTCCATCCTGTCTTTCTAACACACTCAGCTTAATAACCACACCCCATCCCCTTGGCAAACTGATTTCACAGCCAACACCACCAAACTAAAAACTTCCCTATATTGCCATGTAACCTTACATACCCCTACCCTTCTCTTACTCACACATTAAACTGAAAATCAAACTAACCCCCTCTCTTCTCAAAGACAAACTAAAATAATTCACAAATTGACCAAACTCTATCTACACCTACTCCATACACTCACTTGCAGTGGTGATATATATCCCAATCCAGGACCCAAAACATCAATCAGCCCAAACTTAAATCAGCTAAATCTCCTACACCACAGACCTACCTCAGCTCTCCTCTTCTTAAACATTGATGTAAGAAGTATACTTAACAAGATTCATGACTGTCATGCCCTACTAGCTCTATACAAACCAGATATCACTGTGTTAACTGAAACATGGCTCAAACCACAACATCACAATAATGAGATTACTGCCCTGGGTTACAACATTATCCGAAGAGACAGATCAGAGGAAAAGCGCAAAGGTGTTGCAATATTATTCCAAAATCATCTTACCTTAGAACAACTAGATTACAATACCTATGAATTCAAAGATGTAGAACTAATCCTTGCCAAACTAAAAATAAATTCCAACAAACATATAATTATTGCAAGTGGCTATATACCATCAGGCAATAACATCACTGTAATGGAAAGCCTGCTTAATTAGACCTCCAACTCCCTTCCACATGAAACCATACAATTAGGAGACATCAATATTGACTGGCTTCACTGCTCCAGCCATAACCCGTCTGCTTTTATAAACCTCCACAGGTTTACCCAAACTGTAACCACCCCCACTCAAATTGAAAAAACTTCCCAATGCCAGTCCGTCTTAGACTGAATCCTGGTATCTGACCCTGCTCTTTCACAGCAATCTGGTTGTCTTCCAGATACCCTAAGTGACCATCATCCAACCTAATTAATTAGGAAGAGATCCCAAACCATCAACCAACCTATCCTCAGAGTAATTAGAAACAAAAAAAACCTTCTAAAGCTACTGATATCATCAATACTCTAAAAAGCTGTAACTGGACCCCCCTAAAACATCTACCTCTAAGCGATGCCATCAAGTACTTTAACACAGCCTTCATAAAAATCTTAAACCATCATGTACCCCCTAGAACCATTAGAATAAAACGAGCTATGCCCCATGGCTAAGAAAAGATACTAAAACTATAATGAAAGAAAGGGACAAGGCCTGGATTCAATATCAGAAAAACAAAACCACTACTTTGAGACAAAACTATGTAGAGCTCTGTAACAAAGCAAAAAAACAAATCAAACTAGACAAATCCAGCTACTATACAAGCATGCAAGAAAAATATGCTAACAACCCACAAAAATTCTGGGCCTCAATAAATGGTATACTGCATCCAGGAAAGTCCATGACTTCAACCCCTGTGCTTCGAAATAACCATGAAAACATTCCTTCTCAGTTTAACAAATTATTTACCAAAACAGTCCGGACCCTTGCCAGTACACAAAATAGTACTAGCAGCCCCACACCAATAACTACCCCAACCCACCCCAATATACAAAGCAATAGCCCCAGTTTTCACCTCCACTCTGTATCCACCAAATCAATATCAAAACTCCTTGGTAAACTTAAACCAACCACTCTAGCAGCTGACAAGCTGCCAGCAGACTTCCTTCCAATCTCAGCTAAAGCTATAGCCAATCCTGTTTCTATTCTCATAAACAGATCTCTCTCAGAATGCAAAGTCCCCACCTCATGAAAAACATCATATATAATCCCACTGCACAAATGAGGCAACTCCTTAGAGCTCACCAACTATCATCCAATAGCAATCCTATCACCTTTATCCAAAATAGTAGAAAGAGTTGTTCATACTCAACTAATACAGTACCTCCAGAATAATAACCTATTCTCCATATCCCAGCATGGCTTTAGACCTTCCCATAGCACCACAACAGCACTACTATCATTCACCAACATAGTTAACCACCACAGAAACAAGGGTCTATTTGTTTCTTCCATATTCCTAGACCTATCAAAAGCCTTTGACATGGTTAACCACAGTCTGCTTCTTGATACCCTATCCACCCTAAATACAAGTCCTTCCCCTATATCATGGTTCAACAGCTACTTATCTGCCTGTCAGCAAGCAATCCTATGGCAGGACCAATTGCCCCCCCTGTTACCAGTAACCATAGGAGTCCCTCAAGGATCCATCCTTGGCCCATTGCTGTTCTCTCTATTTACTAATCAGATCTCTTCATCCTCTCCCACTGCCTCAATAGTACAATATGCAGATGACACTACCCTCATATGTGCTGCCCCTAACCTTAGTGAACTGCAAATCCTTACCCAAAATAAATTCACCCTAGCCAAAACTTGGTTCACTAACATCAAACATCTTCTTAATCCCCCCCCAAAAAAACAAAGTAATTATTTTCAGCCCTGGCAGAGTTCCTCCCCTAAATAATAATTTCACCATTAACTCCAAAGAAAACATTCAAATCAGTCCAACCACACACACTCTGAACTGCTAGGTGTAGAAATAATCAATAACCTGAGGTTCGACATCCACAGAGCACAAACCATTAAGAAAGTTAATAAAAAACTTGGTCTCCTCTACAGGAACAAACAGTTTATGACAAAACGCACCAAAGTAACCATCACAAAGACTCATCTTCTATCCACCCTCCTCTATGCCTCTCCCATCTTGACCAATCTCCACCAAACTGATCTAAATAAAATGGAATTGTGCTACAACAAGATTGCCAAGTTTGCTACTGAAGCCTCATATAGGTCCCACCACTGTCTATCCCTTAAGCAACTCAACTGGCTTGAGCTGCCTCATATACTTCTGTTCAATCAACTCTCTATAGCACACAAACTCTACTACCTTCCTGAGATAACCACAGCACTTCAGCACCTAATTCAGCCCCACATTCCCTATAGAGCATTAAGATCTAGTAACCAGAACCTCATAACTGTCATCAAACATAAAAAGGAAGCTGATAAGTCCTTCTTTGCCAACACCATTGCCAAAACCTGGAACACACTACCAAGCCAAATAACTTCTACCACCTCCTTTAGTCAATTCAAAAAACTCCTGAAAACCCACTATCTAAGTAACTGCCTATGCTCATGCCACTCACCAGGATAATCCATACCAAGAGAATTTGTCAGGGTACAGCTATATATAAACAGTTTTTTCCCCTGAAAGCTTCCAAACCCGTGTACATTTACCTTGTAGTACTTATATCAGCAAAAGAAAAAAATATATACCTCTGATTGTCTACTGTAAGAAATGTTAATCACTAGTATGATGTCCTGTTGTGTGTATATATGCTATATGTATGTTTGTTAATCACTAGCATGTTGACCTGATTTGTATATATGCCATATGTATGTATGTTCTACTTCTTTTTACTCTCATGTAATGTATTGTAATGTGGAGCTTTTCTCCCTGGGCTTCCACTGAAAATGGACCTGTGTCCAGTCAGAATTTCCTGGTAAACAAATGTAAATAAAATAAATAAAAATAAAAATCTCAGTGCAGGCAGGTTAGAGCAACTGTTTGCTGCAGTTTTTTTTTTTAAAGTAAAACATGAGAGTTGAGGTGCTCCTTGAGGTGTTCCTTGCAGGCAGGTATAAACTGTAGCAACTGTTTGCTACAGTTTAAAAGAAGGAATTTGTATTTATTAAAATAAATTAAGGTAAAGTTAGGGCAGGGCACAAAAAGTAGGACTTGAATGGTTGGGGCAGGAGAGGAGGGGAGTGTCATGCATCTGTTGTAAATCTTCTCTGCAGTCTTCTCTAGGAGACTGGTACAAAAGTCAAGCTGAAGTTTCACAGCAATGGAAAGAGCAGGAAACAGTGGCAACTTTGACACAGGCAATTGGTCAAAGGGATTCCACAGGAAGGAGCTGCAGAAGAAGCAGGATGCATCTGAAGAGGATATGCCACAGGAAGATATTCTGTAACTTTCTGTAGATTACAAGCAGGATACACATAGTAAAGAAGACACTTAATTCAGACTAAAATGATTTAAGGGAAGATCTGCTTGATTTAATGGATATGGATAGATGCATTAAGACAGATGAAAGAAACTGATTACAGAAAGCCAACAGGACCCAAAATGTAATAAGATTGGTAAAACAGATAAACACAGTAATCAGGTATATTTAGAGAAATTCATGTGATATAATAGAAATAGGGTATATTACTGTGCAGCTCAGCTAATAATGAACAAAGTGCTACCACAAAACTGTAGAGTAAAAAGAAAAATAATGAAACAAGTAAAATGGCACCATGGAAGCAGAGAAAACTGTAAGACCATTAAGATAAGAAGTATAATTGTTAAAATAATATACAAAATGGAACAGATTATCAAAAATACTTAGAAAGACAGATGTGGTAAAATCAATGCACAGTATCAGAACAGACCAAGATTTATTATATACTATTACCAATAATAAACTAAAAATATCACCTGAAGCAGAAACGCTTTGAAGGCATGCAGATAAATATAAAAGAAAAGAGCATAATAAGCAACTTATTGATGACCAAAAAGATTCTTAACAGAAATGGGAAACAAAGGAAAAGGAATACAAACACACCAAAAAAGAAGAAAACAGGGATGTTTTGGAGAATATTTATAAAGACCTCATTGAACATAACAAAGATGCTGAATAGATAGAAAAAAAATAAAAGAAATAGGAAGGAGCTGTAATGTAGATGATACAAAATAGGATGAAGTAACAGTGAGAAAAAAAGACAAAAAATTAAAAAAAGCTCCTAACTGGAAAACCCCACGCCCAGATAAAGTACCTAACTTCTGGCTAAAACTAACTACTGACTTTCTCGCTGGTCTCTGTAAACTCTGGTCTTACCTGTTAATGTTTTCCTGTGAGTGTATATACTAAATAATTCTGCTACCCTCCCTCATCTCTAAATTACAAGGTGCCCCCTGGATGATTTTTCAATACTTGGGACTCAAACAACAAATATCACCTGCAAGCTCTCTGCAAACCTGTCAAGACCCTTTATAAATAAGAAATTCTGCTACCCTCCCTCATCTATAAATTACAAGGCACCCCCCTGGATGATTTTAAACACCTGTGACACAAACAACAAAAATCACCTGCAAGCTCTCTGCAAACCTGCCAGAACACTTTATAAATAAGAAAGTGTGTACAAATGTTTTTTCCCTTTAATAAGCTTTTCAATATGCAATGTTATTTGGCTTGAATAGTTGTGTTTAATATAATGTGTTTGCTACACTTGCAGTCTGTGTAGTATGCACACCTGCCATCTACCTCCCAGCTTATTTTACTTAGGAATTGCACTTACAGCAGTTTCTGATTCCACTGTGCTTAATTAAGGAGGAGTACCAAATGCCCTTATGCTAATATTCTTAATAAGCTATAAATGTACCCTCATATACCTTATTACTTTGCACCCAATACATAACTGACCCATAACCAGCATCTTGAATCGATTTGCTGCTGCCTCACTGATAGTTTTTTTTCTGTGCACTTACCTGTTGGTTCTTGCTCTGGGGTGTCATCCCACTTCATTCGCCCTCCAGGCTCTCTTTGCTCCCCTACCCTGCCCCCTAATCCCTCCCACCCCCACTACCTTTACATTTAAACCTATCCATGCCACACCCCTTCTTATGCGAACTTCACTCCATCATCTCTTTTCTCTGTTACCTCCACCCTCCTCATCCATACCCTCCATCTCTCAACATATTCTTAGTAATATCACACTAGCACCCTATCTACATACTACTCCCCTTCCTTCATTTCTACAAACTTTTAACTTAAAAGAAAGCAGCATAAACTGGGTGGATAAATAAACACACTTAAAAATTAAAGAAGCCATCCTGAGCTGTAGTGGAAACTGTGAATGGAGGTGTAAAAATTAAAAGTGGAAAGAAACACCCTCCAATGTTCCTCAACACAGACAACCCAGTTTATTAAAAGTTAATCGCTTTCGTCCTAATAACCACACAACCTGGGACTTCATCAGAACAAAACTACAATGAGTAACAAGTTGTTATAAAGAAAAAGAAAAGGCCAATTAATTAACCTAATTAACCCAAATAAAGTACCAATGACACATTTTAAAATGACAGTACATAAATACTGAAACTATTCAAATATATATATATATATATATATATATATATATATATATATATATATACACAGAGTGTAGAAATTATAACACATTAACAGCCTATTCAGTATTGAAAGAATTCTACTCTGTCTCAAAAATATATCAACAAAAATATTTAGACAGAAAATTTAAAGGACTTATTATAATATACCAGCTTTCTTCTTCAAGATTGATTATAATACAAATGTTATTAGTCTCCTCAAATTATCCACTTAAGTAGTGTGTCTGATTAACTCTCTAATAATCCCTAATCTAAATGGATTTTCCTTACACTCATCAATAATGTTCTTCTCCCTCTCTTCACTATCATCATACCTGGTTCCCATTCAATCTATTCTAAGCTCTCTTACAGACAGTACCTCTTACACCAATAACACAAATCACTACTCCCTACCCATTACTGCTCATCTCTTTCACACAGACAGTGCATTGTTCTTAAAACCCAAACTGTTGACGACAGATCTATACCTGATTAACATTACATTTAATGACAATTTAACCAAAATGAAATCCTGTCTTTAGTATATAATCTTGAAATCCCTCCAGCTCTGAGGTGACATCCACCCTAACCCTGGTCCCATCATTTCAAAATCCTCTTCAACATATATTCTAGGTACACAAAATATGCTTACGTTTATCTCAGTAAACACAAATAGCATGTGCAACAAAATGTCAGAGTTGCATGCTTGGATAACTGCACAGTCTCCTGACATACTAATAATCACGGACAACTGGCTAAAACCACACATAAAAGATACTGAAATACTTCCTCTAGGCTTTAATATGTTCAGAGCTGACTGACTTAAAAGAAAAGGATGCAGTGTTTTAGCAATATTTCCTTCTTCTGTTTCCCTAAACCATCACAACCAATCCATTCCCACTTTTGACAAAGCTGAATGATTGATTACTAAGCTGAATGATTGATTACTTACCTTAAATTAAACAGTAATAAAAGTGTCTGCATTATAGCTTTATACATACCCCCTGGCAATAACTTATCAACTCTGGCAAGTATCCTACCTTGGGTATCAAAAATATCTCTCAAAAAAGGTTCTTAAATAATCCATATCTGAAAATGACGTATAATTGTAGTTAAGCCACATAGTGTTAGGGAAAACTTTAAAGAGCATTATTACATGTTAATTAATATAAATAAGTACTGACATTCTTGTATTTGAGCTAAAACACAGAGTTTTAGTTAAGACAGGTCTTTTAGTAATCTTTATGAAGTTCCACACTTATGTAACTTATGTTTTAATATATATACATTTAATTATTAGTGGAGTTTGGGAGATATCAATTCATTATAATATACATATTAGTTGCTACTACAAGATTGACTTTAAATAGATTCTCATTAATAACAACTTTAATAGTAAACAATTATAAGCTTTGTAGACATTAGCTTTGTTATAGTAAAGGCTATTTATTGACAATGAAATCTTTAATATTTAATGTATATATTGTAAAGTAAAATCCTAATCTTGAAACATACTGATACAGAAAGAGATTCCCATATTTTAATATATATATATATATATATATACTGATGAATAACATTAGCTTAGAGAGGAAAGCAATAGGATAGTCTGGATTGTGGTAAGGCGACGAATATGGGTGGTTTGCATAAGTACACTAGAAAATCAGGAATGCACTTTTCCATGTTAGGAGCTATAAATAGTTTTTTTTTAATTAGTTAATTATTAGATTTATGATTTTGTCCATAACAAGATTAATAAAAATACATTTCTTTCTCACTTCACAACCACAATACACTTTTTTTTACAATGGTTTTGTTTCAAAGATGTTAGCTTATAGATGCGTTTCACTAAATGTCAGTGGTCTTAATAATCCCATGATGAGAGGTAGTCTTATCAAATATCTTAAAATAAAATAAAGCCCAGCTACTCTGTTTACAGGAAACACATTTATAAAAAGAAAAGGATGTAGAAAAACTATTATTCAAAGGTTATTCAGTAGTTACTATCATTATAGTTTAAAAAGAAGAGGCAGACATACTTTGGAAGAAATCCCTGACAATGCCTATAATTGTTGACACATATTGTGATAAAATGGCATGATGGGATTAGTGGTTATTGAGATAAACAAAAATTATTATACATTTGCTAATGTGTATTGGATTCCTGGAACTGGATCTAAAATAGCAAAAAAAATTTAGATATTTTAAATCTATATGCAAACAGAGAAATGTTATTAGCTATTGATTTAATTGCATCTTATCAGAAAGAGATACTGCTAAAGAAAATATCCCAAAACAACTGCTGCTGCTAAACAACTAAACATTTTATAATCTTAATAAATTTACAAGATATTTATGATTTAAAATTGGCAAACTCACTTAATTATATGCATTATTCATTTACATTTGGTACACAAGCACATAAAGTCTTTGCATCTAATAGATTCCTTTCTACAACTGATAAAATACAAATAATGTCATGTTTACAATGCTATTACTTTTAACTTCAATATAAAACCTAACAATTTAATTTACTGACAAAGAATTCCTGCTTATATTATTAAAATTAAGGAGCTCAAAGAATGGTAATTAAAAGAATTATTATGGAGTTTAACAATAATAGAGTTACTGATATCTTATGGGAGCCATTAAAAGCATATTTATATGGCAGAATTAAGAACTTTTATCTCTGTAAAGAGTGACAAGTAATTAACAGAAATATAGTAACAGATTGATAATCTAAAATTAAATGTCAATCATGCAGATAAAAAAAGTAAACACTGAACTGAAAGATTTAAATCAGAAATACTTAAAAATACTGAATCACAAAGTTTAAATAGATATGGAAAAATAAAGATTCAGTCTCACTCTATTAACCCTAAAAATTACACAGATTAGCCATAAAGGCTAAAAGAATAACTAATATAAAATAGATTAATGAGATTGTATACAAAATTAATGATAAAACTAAGAAATCAACAGACCTAGTAGATATACTAGAAGGTTTTAGGAAGCAATATGAATTAATAACAGCAAATTAATACTTGATAAAGATATAATAACTGATATTTTGGAGAAAATATAAAGTATAAATTAATAGAAGAACAAAATAATAAATTAAATAAGTCTCTTTAAGAGAAATGAAGGAGTAAATTAATAAATGAAGAATCTAAAAACAACAAGACCCCATCAGTGGATGGCATAATATCAGAGATATATAAATTAATTCCTGATAGTATTCTAAAAACTCGTTTAAAATATTCAAAGAGATCAAAAATGCATTAACCTTGCCTCCTTCTTGGAAATTTTCATTAATAGCTCCTATTCTAAAAGAAGGAAAACCTCTAAAATGTTGCTCATCTTATCATCCAGTCTCTCTTCTCAATTTAATTATAAAATATTTATGTCTATTTTAGAAAAGAGATTAAATAGCATGAATAGCATGATGCAAAAATTAGTTGAAGTGGACCAAACTGGATTTTTTCTATACAGGAACGTTCAAGATAACATTATCAGACTTCTATCTCTGATAGATGTTGTTAACAAAAGCAAGAAAGAGCTTTCAATTGTAAGCTTAGACTTAGACAATGCTTTTGATTCAATTAATTGTGATTACCTATGTAAAATGCTTAAATAATACAATATTTCCATTAGATTCTGTGGAACTGATAACTAAATGTATAATAATTCACTATCTTAAGATAAACTTGGCTCATTCCTATCTAGTTCTTTCAAAATATTTAAAGGAACAAAACAAGGGTACTATTTGTCTCCCTTATTGTTTGCTCTGTCAGAAGAACCTTTTGCAGCATCTGTTAGATCAAATATTCAGATAAAATGGTTTTCCATAAGCAGTAATTATAACTCTAAAATCCAGTTATTCGCAGGTGATATTCTACTAACTATTGGTAATACCGAGTCTTCATTAGAGCTCATTATTAAATTAATAAAACAAAGGATCTCATCTTTAATTTGTATTCACAATAAAACACAGGCATTATATTAATAAATAAAAATTTAAATAGCTTTTTAAGGAATTCTAAGGTGTTCAATTAGGAAAATAAACTTAAATATTTAGGAATCACTATAAAAATAGCTGGAAAGACATGGCAAACACTAATTATAAAATATTAGTAAATACGTTATTAAAATAAATAGAAAATTGGAATAAAATGTATTGTACTATGAAAAATAGACTTACATTAATAAAAATGATTATGCTGCCAAAAATATTACACTATATCCAACCATTAATCTTAACGCCATCCAATAAAATTATTAAACAATTAAACTCTATGTTAATTAAATTTGTGTGGTACCCTTAAAAACTAATAATATAGGCCACGGTGGTGCAGCGGTAGCATTGTTGCCTAACAGCAAGAGGTTCTCCCATTCGATTCTCGGCTGGAAGGCGGGGAGTGCCTTCTGTGTGGAGTCTGCATGTCCTCCCTGCGGTTGGGTGGCATTCAAAAGACATGCATAAGGACATGCCTTCTTTGAAGGTTGGATGTCAAGCTGGCACCTCGGCGTTCATGAAAATCTACTACCAATCATTAGCAGACCAGAGTCCCGAACAATGACGACCCTCAAAAACTAATAATAAGAACTGATTGGCATGTTAAATCTTGGCTAGAAGGTGGAACTGGCTTTCCTACTATAGATTTATAATCTACAATTATAAATACAGTAACTCATATACTTCAAACTGGAAGTTTCTGCACAAAGAACTCTTATTTTCAAATAATTCAGTTGAAATAAATACAATTTATAACTCAAACATGTATAAAATGTATTGGGTTATAAAAGATTTTTGTCTGAATAATATACATTTTCCTGCTTCTACTTTGTATGTTAATTACAATTTAAATATATTTAGGAAAGACATGAATAGTAACCACCCATTTAAGGCATTATTAATTTTGATGTTTCCTATAGCTTATACAAATGATTGTGTGGAGATATTTAATCTTAATAAAATGCTTGATTTTGAAGAAGATAACTTTAAGTTTTGCTATCAATTTCTAGATTGAAATAAAATACATTCAGCTGATCATTTATTGATTAAGTACAATATGAAGAAAAATAATTGCTTAGATATTCAAAAATTCAAACAATTAATCACAAATGAAATGCAACTGACATTAAATATGAATAATGAACCCATACTAAGAATTTTGGATTTTTTTAAAGATTACTAGTGAAGAATCAAAAAATAAATCTTATCTGTCAACGTTTATAAAATTTAAAGATCGGAATTGATTCCTTTTGACTTGTCATTTTGGGAATATTCAACAAAGATTATTAATGAAACTTTTTCAGAAATGAACATGAAGTTATCATTAAAATCTATAAATTACAATACAGTCACCTTTTTGGAAAATAGTCACTTGGAAATATCTACAGAGAAGCTTTTTAACACAACATAAAATTGCTTTGATTTATAAAAAATGGAATAAAATGTTAGAGATGTGATGAGGTTACAAATGCTAATTGGTTTACATGGTTATTAAATGTAGGATGATTGTACTATTTTGGTCTATATTTAGAAATTTTGTTAAAACGTTCTGGTCAAATAATTGTGTTAATTCAGATTCTTTGATTTTATTTAATGCTCCAATTCCAGATTCCATACCAAAAACACAGGTGCATCTTTTATGGTCAATCCAAGCTATGTCTAGGAAAATCATAATAAACTGGAAAAAATAAGAATAGTCTCTCTTTTGCTGAATTCATCTGCTTAGCAAAAACTTAAGTGATAAAGAAATACAGACAATGTATAATAGAACTTCAAACTGTAAATACAAATGTTTATCTTGGCAAAAGCTTTAAAATGTACGAGAAAATATTAATCGTTTATTAACTGTTAATTTTTTTGTGCACGCTGTACATAGTTTTTTCTTTGTATTATTATTGTACATTAGTCAATTGTTATTTTTTGTAAGTTATTTTGATTAAAATTGTAATCATATATTTTACAAAAATATATATATCTGTCCGGAAACAGCAATATTAGGTGTTGTTAACATTGACTGGCAGAAATGTAACTAACAGATTCCTACAGATAGCATAAACCTATTAGGACTTTCTCAACTAATTACTCACCCAACCTTTACCAGCTCTGCAAACCAAAATGGCTCAATAATTGATTGGATTTTGGTTTCCCATCCTAACAATTTCTCTCAATCCAAAACACTTCCAGCCTCTATTAGTGATCACTACCCTATCTTTACAACTAGAATTATTTCACATTCATGTAGACAACATACCTACAAGACAGTAAAAAACCTATCCAATATCCAACTTTGACCAGCAGCTGATTACACATTTATTAAACTCCATCAATTAGTCCTTCCTTAAATACTTACCTCTAGATGATGCAGTTAAACAATTTAATTCTAAATTCCTAAACACTTTCAAAAGTTTAGCTCCCACCAGAAGGAAAATAGTCAAAACCAGCTATACTCCTTGGCTTTCTGTCTATACCAGATCAGTCAAGCAAAAAAGAGACAAGACATGAACAACTTACCTAAAGTATAAGACTCACAATAATTTACAGCATTTCAAAACACTGCATAACCTTGTAAAGAAACAGGTTAATTTAGACAAAAAACAATTCTATGCAAAGCCACAAAATCAACAAAAATCCAGTCCAAAAAAACTGCTGGCGCACTACCAAAAAAATCCTAAACCCAGGAAGTCAGTCCTCTCCTCAACCCTCCTGTGATAGTGCCTGCAGTGACATAGCAACTCAATTTAATTCTTACTTCATTGATAGCATAGCTTCCATCACTAAAATCTCCCTCTTCCCTCTCTCAGACTCCTGTTACCTGTCACTCCACATTTTCCCTTCAACCAGTTCCTACTTCCTTCAACAAATCCCTCCTATGCAAGCTCATCATACCCCCTCAGCAGACAATCTTCTTAATGGATTCCTAAAATGGCTGCTGACTCAATTGCCTACTCAGTCTGAATAATCATTAAAAAATTAATCAAGGAAGCATATGTCCCCTCCCTGTGGAAAAAAATCCTTCATCCTTCCTCTCCACAAAGGTGGCAATTGCACAAAAATCACTAACTATAGATCAATTGCTATTCTTTCACCACTATCAAAAATTCTAGAAAAATGTATACATAAACATATTCTTCACTAACTAATTGGTAATAATCTTCTCTCTCTTACCCAACATGGATTCAGACCAGCACACAGCACAATCACTGCTCTATTATCCTTTACTGATGCTGTCAACAAAGCTCATGACTCAGGAAATTTTGTCTCTTCTCAGTTCTTAGATCTATCCAAAGCCTTTGATACTGTCTCATACCCCCAAGTCTTATTCCAACTATCTCTTCTGGGCTTAACCAAAACATCACAGTCAAAATACAGTAATACCAATTAATAGAGTAAATGCTCCAAACCACTGTAATCAATAAAAAAAGGCACTGAGGAGGAAAAATGATGACCGGAACCATGAGGTTAACTATTAATATTTATTAAACCACCAATAAAATGCAATGACAAAAAAACTTACCTTAATTGCCATGGTTTTCATTCGGTCGTAGAACTTCATCAGACTTGCTATTAAAAACACCCTCCTACTAGACCATTTGTACTACCAAACATTGTCAATTGCCCAATCATTTTCAAGCAATGTTCTGTTAATCTTCTTCTTCTTTCAGCTTTTCCTGGTTAGGGGTTGCCACAGCGGATCGCCTGTCCGCTCATGATTGGCAGTAGAGTTTTACTGTGTTGGGTTGCCAGCCCAGCACCCAACCTTTCACAGAAGGCACACACACACACACACACACACACACACACACACACACACACACACACACACACACACACACACACACACACACACCTAGGGCCAATTTAGAGTGTCCAATCCACCTACAGCATGTCTTTGGGATGTGGGAGGAAACCAGAGAACCTGGAGTAAACCCACATGACCACAGGGAGGACATGCAGACTCCACACAAAAGGCATCCCCAGCCAAAGATCGAACCAGAGAATCTCTTGCTATGAGGCGGCAATGCTAACTGCTGCACTACCGTGGCAGCCCAAGCAATGTTCTGTTAATAAAATATGTAAAACAACTATTAGACTGATGTAGTAAATATGGAAATAAAATAAATTAAATACAAATGATATATAAAACATATTTATATACATATATGTATAATCAATGGGGGTTAAAAATACAACCATGATTACTGTTTCTTTACTAATATCCCTATGAGATGAAAGAAAATTTATTTTTTAAATTATACTGCCATCTAGTGATACAAACAACACATAGCTACTAGAAGAAACCTCACAGTTCTGGTCGTCGTTTTTCCTCTTAAGTGCCTTTTTTATTGATTAACCAAAACATTCTTACAATGGTTCACTGGGTATCTCTCTTAACAGATATCAGTCTGTCAAACAGAACTCTAACTTCTCTCCTTACTTACCTATTAGCACTTGGCTACCCCAAGGCTCAATACTAGGTCAACTTCTCTTCAAAATTTTTATTAACCATCTTAATACTGCCACCAAACAAGCCACCCTAATTCAATATGTTGATGCCACTACATTAATCTGCTCTGCCAGGACTCTCTTTCATCTACAGAGTTTAACTCAAGAAGCATTCATTTCCATTGTGTCTTGGCTCACCAACAATCATTTACTACTTAACTATAAAAAAACTACAGTTCTGCTATTTTTACCAAAACTATTTTCTCTAGATACCTCTAACTCTGCTATTACTTCTCTGAACAATACTTCAGTTGACATAAAAAACTGTTAGGTGTAACTGTTGACAGCAATCTTAAGTTTGCCCTACATATCAGCAACAACATAAAAAAAAAAAAAAAATCAAAAATTGGGCATTATGTATAGGGCTATGAAATTCATCTCTAACTCCATGAGTAACCCTCAATACACCTATCACTTACCCTTCCTTCTATATGCTTCATCTATTCTAACCAAGCTTCACTCTTCACTCAAAGAAAACTTAGTCAATGTTATAATAAAATAGTTACATTTGCCACAGGGAGGCACATTACTCTCACCACTGCTCTGCTCTCAAGTCCTTAAACTGGTTCAAACTATCCCACCTTCTCACCTTTATTCAACTAATATTAACTCAGAAAATATAGTACAATGCCTCATTTTTGCAAACTGCAGCATCACTACTTCAACTCTACATTCCATTTTGTGACCTGTCACAAGTAGCTACTATCTATTTACAAACCTCAAAGATCTAATGAGGTTAGTCTGCACTCTCACTGCATTGCCAAATCATTCCTTCAAGTCTAGGGTGAAAGAATATCTAACCAGTAGCTGGATCTGCTCATGCTCCTTGCCATCTTAATACTCTTTTCTATTCCCTTCTTCCACACTCTTAATAGCCTTTCTCTTGATATATCCTGTTTCCCTTCCAGCATTACCTACTTCTAGCCTCACCTCTCTTTAATTCCTTAACCTTTTAATGTTCCTTCTTTGTATTTACACTAACCTCTATTTAGCCCAGAATTTATGACTGAAATTTACTTCCTAGTTCTCCTGCCGGAAAGAGTATATGGCTTTTACAGTCTATTACTTTTTCTGCCATATATTTTTCATGTATCATTATAAAACATCCATATTAGTAACTCTCTGCTTGTGTTGTATGTTGCTTATTTTCTTTTATTGCATTCACAAATTGTACTACTTTGTTATTGTCTTAATATTTGTAACCATTGTTTTATTTATTTTTTTCATTCTGTTTAATGTGTACTGTAGAGCTTTTCTTCCTTGGCCTCCACTGAAAATGGGTGCATACCCAATCAGACTTTCCCAGTAAGCAAATGTCAAATAAACAAATAAATAAATAAATAAAAGCATTAACATCTTTACGCAAACATTTAGCCCTAAGAATAGGAGCCAAACTAGTCATGGGAAATTGTAGGAGTCAAAGATGTAAAATTCTTCAGCTCCGATACCAGTTCTTGAACAGTTCACAACAGGAAAAATGATACTCCACCTTAAGTGTTAACCTGCAAGCCATCCCTAAGGACTATAGACCCATAACTTGCCTTCAGACAATATGCAATCTATATACTGGAATTGATGCAGGCAGAGTTTATAGTCATTTAGAAAAAAATTATTTATGGCAATAGATCAAAAAGGTAACAAAAGAAAGACATATGGAATAAAGGATCATTTGTTGCTAAATAAAGCTATAATAGATAATTGTAAAAGGGGAAGTATTCAAGTATGACATGGATAGATTACAAAAAAAATTGATAGCATCCCATATTCATGTATAAAGGAATGCTTACAGATGTATAACATAAACGCTACAGTGATCAGTTAGATTACAGTGACCATGAAACAGTGGCAAACCACTTTGCAACTGAGTCATGACAAAGGGCAAATTATTATCCCCAGGAATAAAAATTCAAAGGGGATTATTCCAGAGTTATTCTTTGCCACCAGTGATTTATTATCTTTGCCCTTAACTCATAAAGTTGTATTCTTAACAGATTAGGCTAAAGCTACAATTTTAATCCCAGAAAACAACCTTGTTTAAAGATTTCTCATCTGCTTTTTTGTGGATGACTTAAAACTGTATAGTTCATCAGATAAGGGCTTGAAAGCACAACTACAGATGAATGACATTTGGTCCTGATAAATATGCAAAAGCAACATTTAAAACAGGAAAGCTACAACACCAAGAAAATATCATCCTCAGACAGGAATATGACATAAAGAAACTTGATCAGGAGGGAATGTATAAATATTTGGGAATAAATGTAGGATCAACAATAAAACACGAACAAATGTGAATAAAGCTCAGTGATGAATACTACAGAAGACTAAAACTGATATTGAAAACTGCCTTGACATCTTGGAATAAAGTCCAAGATCTGAAGCTGATGCTTTGGTTCTGAGACTCATCCCGATCTAAGGGAATAGGAGCCAAACTAGTCATGGGAAATTGTAGTAGTCAAAGATGTAAAATTCTTCAGCTCCGATACCAGTTCTGTTGGGACTCTTGGATCCTAGGGCTCTGAAAGGATAGATTGGAGAAGAAGGTACAACTATATGAGAAACAGAAGGGAGGTTCATGGATCTGATGGGAGATGGAGCCGGTAAAGCCCCCATCTGGATCTGAGCTCTGAGGAACTTCCTCTTCATCCTATCCACTTCAGCCTGAGAAAGACTCCTGGAGGACTTGACAGATGAGGTAGTGGACTGGGCCTAGAGTGTTTCTTCAGAGTCTTTTACACAATGAAACCGAGGAGAAACTGGAATAATGAGTGAGTTCTGGGAGTTTGAATATATACCAAAAGTCAGACCCAAAAGATTTGGATCCAAAGGTTGTGTAAGAGATGTGCCTGAAGTAACTGTCAGATCCGAAGACTTGGAATCCAAAGTTTTTCTCTTCTAAGGAAATATGATCTGAAAATCTTTACACTTTTTGAGGAGGCTCTGAAGTTGTAAAAGCTGATAGAGTCTTTGGTGATTTAGTAGGAGACATTTTTCTATGCTTCAATGGAGCCTTAGAATGGATGTTTGAGCCCTGGAAGAGGAATCAGAAGAAGGCAGTAATCTCTTGAGGACTAACTTATGCCTCCTGTCTGCAATAGCCTTTGAACTGAATTGAATTGAAAGCAGCACAAATAGCATAATTTGTGTCAAGGTGTACTGCCCCTAAAGTAAACACATTTCCTGTGGACATCCGAATCTGGGATCTTATGCCCACAGGAAGTGCATTTTTTTATATCCTGTTTGCTTTTCATAGTTCTATAAAGAAGAACAGAAAGAAAGTTTTTTTTTTTTTGTTAAAGAGAGGGAAGTCTGCCAACAATGGTAGAGGTAGATACCCTAATAAAGTGTAGGAAAGGCAAAGTAAAATAGAGTAGAAATGTACCAATGATACACAGTAAAATGACCTCACAAAGATAGAAAAATCGAATGTTGCACATTCTGAAAAAAACTACAAGAATAAGAATGGGGAAGATTTAGAAGTATATAAGATTTTGAGGAAAAACACTCACAAAAAACTCGAACGAGTTTATAAGATGCTCTGAGAAAGGATCTACATCCATGCAAGATGGTGGCAAATGAGATCTGAGATATTGTGGTTGGAATAGGGCATTATGGGTAGAGGGAGGAACTAGCGAGCTGGATATGAAAGTCTGTAGAATGCAGCTAATTCAGATCTGATGTTAGATCCATAACCCATTCATTGAGGAGGAATGAAAAGGACAACATCAGATTGCTACAATATAGAAGTAGCTGAGAAACATTGGAAACATGAACCACAAAGCATTACAGACAATTATGACATGTATATCACATGGGATCACCCATTCCCAACAGTTTAAAAAAGTAGATGCAAGAAAAAGCAGCTATAGTACTTCATGAAAAGAGACAAAAGTAGCATCAATCACTGAAATTGCTGCACCCAGTGATTACAGTATCTTAACTGAAGAGAGACACAAAGTCATAAAATATCAGATTTGTAGGCATAAACAAGAGCAATATGGAAGAAAGATGCTCAGATGGTTCCAATAATAGTAGGAACAATGGTTGTAATAAGAAAGAAGTTACAGTTGTCCTTAGATATTCTACAAATATATAAAATCCCATATGAATTACAGAAGGAGACAGATCTGGGCACATTGTGGATGCTGAGAAAAACACTCTTCACTAACTTCGTACAATAAAACAATATTAATTTCATGAACTCAAATCATACCCTGACTTGGGATTCGGGTCCACTCATGTCATGGCATGGCATTAGAAATCGAAAAGACCTGGATAAATTAAACCTGGAATAGCAAGTTTGTCAAGTCATCCCTCTCCATAAAGGAGGAGTGACTACAGACCCTGGGAATTATCGCCTCACTAGCCTGATGAGTCTGATATGTAAAGCTATGGAGCATATCATCATGGACCTGATTAACAAACTCTAGACCCACACAATTTGGCTTTGTGAAAAGGAGATCATGCATGATCAACCCGGATGACTTCTTTGAGTCAGTCACCAGGGCTGTGGATGAAGGTAATGCAGTGCATACAGCCTATCTCGATCTGGCCAAGGCCTTTGATACCATTCTTCACTCAGGAACTATTGATAAACTCACCAAACTAGGCATCAACCCCTATATCACTAGGTGGGTTGCAAATTGGCTCACAGATAGAACACACAGTGTGAAAGTAGCAGACTCCAAGTCAGACTGCCACCCAGTCATGAATGGAGTCCCACAGGGATCAGTCCTGGGTCCTCTCCTGTTCGGCATATACTTCTCAGACATCCAGGCCAACACAAAGGGATTCTGGCTGACCAATTTCACAGACAACTGCAAGCTGGGAGCCATTATTAACCCCCCAAATGATGAAGCCATCCTACAGAAAGGCCTCACCGAGACAAATGACTGGTGTCGAAACCATGGCCTTAAGCTTAACGCCAAAAAATGCATCATCATCCCCTATGGTAAAAACTCAGTTCCCACTAATTACCACATCGATGGGAGCCAACTAAACACTGAAGATGTTATAAGAGATCTGGGGACACTGGTCGACAGCAATCTCTCCTTCGACCACCACATTGCCACTGTGGTCAGAAAGTCCTTTCATGTAGCACATCTCATTACCAAGGGTTTTGCATCCAGGAAGAAAGAGGTCATTGTCTATCTCTTCTCTTCCCTCATTAGACCAATCATTGAGTATAATGACCCATTTGGCATGTACCCCACTAGACACCTGCAACAGCTGGAGAGGCCACAGAAGTACCTCATGAAGAGGATCGTAGGCACTAAACACACGTCCTACATGGACAGACTCAAAAGACTCCAGCTATTGTCTGTCTCATATCGTCTGCTTGACCTACAAAGCCATGTCTGACCCAGCTCTGTTAGCAATGCTACATCTAAAGAAATCCCAATCTGTCTGCACCACACGCTCCAGAAACCTCAACCTCATTACCACAATCAACAGAAAATGCTGGAGGGACAGGTTTCTCACACAGAGACTGCCTATGTTCTGTAATAGACTTCGCATACATGTCAAGCAGAGCACCTTGCTGTCCCTTTTCAAGAAAAATTTTGATGAGTGGATGAGTAATAAAAAGTTCACCCCGGGGCTCACTCCAGTGGCTCTACTTGATAGAGGGACTGGGAACTAACGTCGGATGGCACAATGCCAGGGCACTTCTATGGGCTAGGCTTGTAAAAGCTCCGGGGCCATTAGCCTAGTACACACCTAGGAACCTAGAAACCTATAAGAAAACATTTCAAAATATGGAATGTCACAATGTTTTTTGTTTAAAAGATCAACTAATAATGTCAATTTTTGGAAGTTCATTTAAAACAAATGTCGACCGTGATAAACACGATGATTGACATTCAAACTCCTGAGCTTTCAGATTCGAAAGTCCATGTTTCTGTTTACTTTTTGCAAGGGGGCACCCCCACACCCCCTGCATATTACATATACCAAATCTAAAATTGCAGTACATTGAGAAAGGAAAAGGATAAATTTCCTGATGCACACTGTACTGCAATCTCCATTCAGAAAGTCAACTTCATATTATCGAATGTAGACTTCCAGTTCAATATTACTCCATTTTTAAAACAAGCATTCAACCAACCTGTATTCCCCTATGTGTCATTATGTATTTTGAAAGTATACTCATAGATATATATATATATATATATATATATATATATATATATATATATATATATATATATATATATATATATATATATATATATATATATATATATATCTATATATCTATATATATATATATATATATATATATATGTGTGTGTGTGTGTGTGTGTGTGTGTGTGTGTGTTTCAGTTATCCAAAGGAAAGTATTCTTTAAAGTTATTAGTGATGTCATCACATGAGGTATTTCAAGCTGAATTTCAAATTCAACTTATGTCTCCAGACCATTGCACAGAAAAATAGGAAAGTACTAAATTTCAGTTTATGATTTTATTTGTGTTCAGATACTACAGGCATGAATATGTACTCCTTTAGGTTTAGTTTCAGTACGTTTTCAGAATATACAAAAAAAGACCCAAGCAGCTACAAGTTCCTCCAGTTTAATGTCACGAAACAGAATGTTAGACAAAAAGGCACACACTCTAAGCGCCTTCACCAATATACAATGACTTCTTCAGAGTTGAGTGGGAACTGACAACAAATACATGTAAAAAGATGAACATCATTAAAGTGTAACCAATCAAGTACTAGAAACAATTAAAAATGTATTTGCCACACCTATTCATTTCCTAAACACAGAATACCTTAAAACAGATACAACTTAAAAGAAAAATGTTAATAAAAATATTGGCTCTTAGCCACAAAATACTGTTTTCCTTATATCCGACTACACTGATGTTTAAATAAAATCAATTCTGTCAAATGCTAAATATTAAAACAATCTGGAATGCTGTTAAAAATCTATGTCATAATGCTAACACTTAGGTAAACAATAAATAGTTGCTGTTAGTGAAAATAAATGCATATGAATATTCATCACAAAGTTAATGCTTTTGTTTTTAATATAGGTAGAACTAGAACGGCACTATTTTCATTAAGCCCTGGTGGGCACATAGCATTGAGTCTAAATTGCCATTTAATTTCTAAGTTTTCTAATTTTAACTTAGAATCACCCCCTCTCTCACATGGAAATACCCTATCTATAACAAAAATAAATATTTTTTTTTAAAATTGATACATGATGTACTATGTATGTAAAGTGCATTGTGCTGATTTCTAATTCTAATTGCTCTTGTGTGTTTAGCTACGCTGTCCTTTTATCTCCGTGTAGTCATTCCCACATAATAACTTTTACAACTGATACACATAGCAATGTATATTAACATTGTAGTATTACAACTCCATCTACCAGGGCAGGATAAAGTTCTGTCATAACCCATAACAGAAACATAAGGTCCATCGTTGATGAATTTACAAAATTTGCATGCACCACATTTATACATTAAAGACACCTGCTTTTTCTTCTTAGGTGCTTCCAAAATACTCTTCAAATTTTTACCTCTGCTATAGGTAATTATGGGTTTACAACCAAGGACTATTTTACATTGCTCGTTAACACTTATATTCCATGCATTATTAATAACTGTGTGCAGTACTGGGGCTAAATGGTTATATCTCAAATCCATTATGCTACCATGCTCAATAGTCTTTGTGGTTGGGTTAGGTGTATGACAGTATTGGCTCCCAGAGCACAAGATAGGTTGAAAATGCATGTCCCTCTTAGAAATTATTTCATTTCTAACTTTTACTGCCAAGTAAAGGGGATAACCTCTTTGTAAAAACATTCCCACTAACTTGTATATTTCATGCTTAAAAGTGTTCTCATCACTAACCAATCTTGATAATCTAACCATTTGTCCCTTAATTATTCCTTTCTTCTGATGGTAGGGATAGCAGCATTATAATGAAGCAGTGCATTGGAAAAAGTTTTCTTCCAATGTATGCTACTGCTTAGTGTACCACCATCATTTTTCAAGTGAATATCAAGATAATCTATTTCACTCTCATGCTATGTACTTGTAAACTTTAAAAATGAAGTTGTACTGTTTAAATAATCGACAAACATATTTGCCTAATAGCCATCCCCATCCCACAAGATCAGAATATCATCTAAAAATCTACAATAAAGTAAAATCTTAGACTTAAACTGGGACTGGAACACATATATCACCTCCCAATTGAGTAATGCTAAATTAGCAAATGTGGGGGCACATATAGCTCCCATAGCTATTCCGGAAGTTTGATGATAGAGCTCGCCTTCAAAACTTAGAAAATTATTCAACAAAACCAGTTACATTAAGTCAACCAATACATTTATTCTGGTTTTGTCAAAACCTTGTTCTCTCAACAAACTTTCTTGGAAGAAAGATAAACCTTCTTTATGTGGTATTGTAGAAAATAGATTTACCACATCAATAGTGTGAAGTGAAAAAGTACCACTAGTCTCAAAATTCCTAAGTCTCTCTAAATAATGCCATGACTCTTTTAAAATATGTGGAATACCTGCTATAAGTTTCTTGGTCATATGGTCCACAAATGCAGCCAGAGGCTCAGATTTTGAGCCTGTGGCTGCCACAACAGGTCTAAATGGTGGATTATTTAGACATTTGTGGATCTGGGTATCGCAAAGACCACAGGCATAATAGGGTATTTTACAGAGAGATACTTAAATTCATCCTCATTAATGGCTCCTTGGAATAAAGCATCTAACAGATGTAAATCAATCTTAGCATATGCTACATTCATTTTGTTTTTCATCACACTAATATAGGTGAGGGGGTCACTCAAAATCTTATACCTTTTAAACACATAATCATAAGATGACATAATCACTGTGCCCATCCTTTGTCCGGCTTCGTAATGCGTATGTTATTATTAACTGCCAGACTTTGTAATATTTTTTTCTCATCCCTACTTAAGTTGTCTTTCATCTTCTTAGGGTTTTTTAATTCATTCCTTATTTCATTTTCAACTAACTTCTCAAACACTGTCACATCAGTATTGTTAGGAGGTATAAATAAATTCTTTCTCTGTAATCAGCCCTGTTAGCACTTTGTCCAGAAAAAACATTCTTAGGTTAAGTTGTCTTATAAATAATTTCATACTGATAAGAATATCCGCCACATCCAGCTGAAAATTAGGTACAAAAGTAATACCTTTACTAAACAAATTGTAGTGATGCTCATTCAAAATTAAGTCACTGTAGTTATAAATAGTGAAATCGTCTCTACTAAACCTTTCTCAAATCACTGTTTCATCAAATAAAGTATCATTGGTTGTTAAAATAGAATTAATGTCCACATTGCTTAAAGGGGTACTCATAGATATTACATTTATCTCACCTCCCTCGGAGTCTGTTGTTGCTGTAATTGTAATTGTTGTTGTGATATGTCTTGTTGTGATAAGTCCTACTGCTTCATTGATAATAATGTTGTGGGTCCCCTTTTGCCCTGTTCTTTAACCGCTCCAACCTCCTTGGTTCGGGACTCATGGTTAAAAAGTGCTCTTCATTGTGATATCTATCATCTCTATCACAATTACCTTCATTGTGGGTAGCCCAACATCACTTAGTTGGCCTGAATCATCATTTCTGGGACTCTTAACATTTACAGAATATGCCCGAACGTTTTTGTAGTCCTTGGTTTCTCAAACAAGTTTTTTCCTTTTGATATTAATATTGTTCTTTACAAAAGAATCAAGGTGTGCTAAAGTCTGATTAGATTTGTTTAAATATTCAGGAAATAAAAAGTCATCAACAATATTCTAATTCAAAGTGTTAATTTCCTTTTCTAAACTGGCCAGCTTACTTGTGTTTTTATGAATGACAATTTCCAGCATCTCCAATCTGGTTCTGTCATATAAATCCACCAGTTCTCAAAATGCCGTGGAACCAGGCTCTATACTCATAAGAAGTTTCCACACATGAAGACCTTTCGGTACTTGTTTTAGCATAATAGATTTATTGAGAAAGACATTATCAAGTTGTAAACCACGATATCTCTTACAATTTTCCTCAAATGTTTCTCTTTGTTTTCTAAGCATTGACCTGTTGTTACTTATCTCCTTCTCACTGGCCTGGTCAGGAAAAAAGTTTTCTGGTAGGTGTAGCCACTCGCTGAAGTCACGCCCTCCACCTTCTCTTGGTTCACTCACCCATGCAGTGCTAGTCTCCACATCAATTAAAGGTGTATGCAATGTAAAAAGTTCAGCCTGCGTACTTGATAATATGGCTGAGGTAGATGGTACCACATTAACCGTTGGCTCTTTAGTTAGTAAAGCTGTAAGCTTTTTGACAGAAACAGTTAGTTCCTCTATCAATGTTTCCATTGTGTTCACGACAATAAAAATGCAGATACTGAGAGCCGGGTCATAAAAGTAATTCAAAAGAAGTTCCCAAAGGGAAAAAAAACAGTAACAGTACCAACAAACAAAAAAAGACCCAAACAGCTACAAGTTCCACCACTTTAATGTCACGAAACAGAATGTTAGACAAAAAGTCCCACACACTAAGCGCCTTCACCAAAATACTATGGCTTCTTCAGAGTTGAGTGGAAGCTGATAACAAATACATATAAAAATATGAACATCATCAAAGTGTAACCAATCAAGTACTAGAAACAAACAATTAAAAATGTATTTTGCCACACCTATACATTTCCTAAACACAGAATACCTTAAAACAGATACAACTTAAAAGAAAAATGTTAATAGAAATTATCAAGATAGTAGGGATAATAGGGATGCTCTGACCCCTGTTTGGCCCTTGGTCTCCTATATGCCTTCCATGCAACTCCTCTCATACCAAATTTTCTAGAGAGACCACCAGAGAGGAAGGTCGTGGTCATCCTAGTTGGCCTGTTCTAGTCTCAAAAAGTGAAGTTTCCCCTACCACTGGCCACATCTGATTCATCCTCCCTTGGGTGCTGGATCCCAATCTGGATCACCATTCTCACCTATGTGGAATACCTCAACCAGATATTCAAACCCCCAAGCTGACCACTTGGTTTATCCACTTCCAGTGATGGCCAATCAGTCCAGGCTTTCTTCCCAAGTAATCTACATTCTTACATCATCCTAAAGACCCTCTTTCAAAAAGATTTACAGAAGCAAGTGGAAAGGGATTTGTATTTGAGCTTCCTAGAGTAATCTGGATCACTTTCTGGCATCACGTCCAGTGGTGTTAGATTTTCTGGCTTCTCTTTTTCATAATGGAGCAAGCTATTCTACTATAAATGTTCAGTCAGCTGCTCTAAGTTTCGGTATTGGATAAAATTGCTCCCCTATTGTCTCTTTTAGATTATCCAAAGTTTTCTTAAGGGGCACTGTCCTTCTCAGACCCCTCCTGAAAGATCCTACTGTCCCTGGAGACATTACTATTATGCTTCAAGCTCTAGCAAAGCTTCCCTTTGAACTTGCAGCCAAGGTGGATATGAAGTTTCTGGCTTGGAAAACACTGCTTTTGGTAACAATGACTTCTGCCAGGAGGATATCAGAGCTTCAAGCTCTTTCCTGCAAATCTCCATATGTTATTTTCCACAAGGACAGGCTATCCTTATGAACTAATCCTTTTTTATTCCAAAGGTAGCTACTGAGCCTACTTTAAATCAGGCCATCCATCCAGCATTTTTTCCAACAAAGGGGAATCTATGCTACATTTACTAGATGTCCACCATCAACTATATTTTCATATTCCTAAAGACATTAGGAAGTTGGACCAGCTCTTTGCTTTTTTCTCAAATTCCAAACTGTGTCAGGGAGACTCTAAAGTCACTTTATCAAGGTGGCTGTCTGCTTGCATTTCCTATGTTTACTGAGAAGAGGTTTTGGCCCTATCCAAGACCATCAAAGCACAATCGACTAGATCTGTGGCTACCTCTACTGCTTTCTTTTTAAGGGCTTCCAGTGATGACATTTGTGCTGCAATTACTAGGTTCGATGTTCATACCTTCATTTCCCAGTTCAGCCATCCTCTGGAATATCCTTCCATGAGATCACCCAAGGCTTTCATTCGCTGGGGCCTCTATCCCATCCTTTGAGGACTGGATGGAAGAAACAAAGTCAGATATGAATGTTATGTACTTATCATTCTGAGAGACCTGTGTTTTCCACTTCTGTCCTTCCTCAGCTAGGCACTCTTCTTCTCCCCTTCCTTAGTACTACATTGATTTCCTTTCCTTTTGGTGTGACCAGACTGGCCATCATCTAGGTCTATCTTTGCCCACATTGAGGTCTAAACCAGTTTATGAGTCAAGTGGTTGTGTTATTTTCTGATGTGTAAGAATGAAGTCCTTTATTGTTTTTCTTGGGAAAACTCAGTATGAGGTAATGTCAGGGTCTGCAGGGAATTATGGGTAAGGAGAGGAGTCTGAGCTTAGGACCCAAAGTTTTGAGTGGCCGAAGTCTAATCTAAGGTTGGAGCTGAAGACCCATCCTTTCAGGAAGGATGGATGCATACAACTCAGATCTATTGTTATGGTAAGTACATACCTTTTATTTTATCTACAGCTCCAAGGGTAATCACAAAATGCCTAGCTCCAGTCATAGCATATTGCGGACTGAATGGCATTCACATTTTCCTTCTTTTGGTGACTTGTTTATCTTTGCAGAGTCTTTATCCAGATGTAAATGAGTCAAAAATATTGCAAACTCCTCCTTGACTCTGTCTCAAATGATTTTTTCTGGGTTGCTTTATAGGTACTTCTTTTTTAACGGGCTTTATTATAGAGAAAAAGTGGCTTTTTACCTGGATTTTTTTCTGAACTTCTCAAATCAGTGTCAGACTTCTGCAAGAACATTTCTCAGGATCCTAGGGTTCCTGGCTTCTATCATTCACTATTGCTCTAGCCAGATTATACATGAGAAAGATGCAATGGTTTCCATACCTCTCAACTTCTTAGAGTTAAGAAATTTGGACAAAGACAGAAATAATGGGGGCAAATGCCAAAAAAAGGGACACTTTTTAAATATTACTCTTACAAACTTAAAAAGTTGATAGAATAACAGGTTTACATTGACATACATTTGCTGAAGGTATAAAGTCTGCAACTCAAATATATGTCATTATTTTCTGATGCCATTCCTCAATGATCTGCTGATGATTTGCCAGAAAAACACAATTTTATGAGAAACGGAGCAAAAATATTGACATTCTTTGAAAATCTGTACAGTTGAGAGATATGATTTGATTTCTGAAAACACAAGGACCCAGCCTTTACATTCTCTGAAGAATCAAATTCCAGTCTTTAGTTTTATAAAACAGGAATGTACACTTGTAAGTCCTACTTACCTGTAACAGTAGATGTCCATATTCCTCACTGCCTCAGTAGCATTTTTGGTTATTTGTCAAGGTATCCCAGTACTGGCCAGCTTTCAAAAGCTCGGACTACCCTCCCTCTCTCTTCATATGACAGTTGATTGGCTGAGCATATCATGAGAGGGATGCCTTGAACTGCTGTCTCGGGAAGTGAGTATTCAGGATTTTTCTGTTCCACAAGAGATAGCAAAGTACCTGAAGCCTGAATCACCTAGCAAGAGAAAATTTGTAGCCAGTCACAATACTCTATAAAAACTAAATCCAACAACAACCAAGTCAAAGAGATTGAAGCCCGCCATCCACAGTCTAGGGGATGTCAGGTAGGTGCTTTTACTGAGACAGTGAGAAATTTGAATTTCTACAGTTACAGGTAAGTAGGAGTTATGCAACTGTACTATGCTCATCATTCCCACTGTCTCGGTAGCATTTTGGATAGATTCCCAAAGCTTACCCAACCTAGTAGGTGAATGAATAAGGATCCATGAGCCCCTGGAGAATAGTCCTAGCACCACCTACTATGGACCTTGAAAAGGAATTCAGTTTGTAGTGCTTTGTGAAGATATGAGCAGTGTACCAGACTGTTGCCACTACAATGCTTCTGGAGTCCACCTGTTTCCAATATGCCATTAAAGAGGATAGGGTCATAGTTGAGCGAGCCTTAACCTTGCCTGGAAGGCGTTTACCATGGTGGGAGTCACAGAAAAGAACAACAGAGGACAATCACTGTGAAATGATTTGCTTGGTTAACCTTTCCTAGCCCCCATAAAGGAGATAATGATATGTTCAACATTCCTAAAGTCTTTGTGCTGCCATGGTAGTATCTGAGCTGCCTGTACACATCCAAGGTAAGCAGAATCTTTTCTCCATTCTTACTTACTCAACATAGACTACTGGGAGACTGCTGGCTTCATTCAAGGTAAATTCATAAAAAACTTTAGGCACAAATAATGAATCAGTGCATCACACAACCCTATTCTGGTGAAGAATCAAATAGAGTTCGCCCACCGACAGCTTGCAGCTCAGAGACTTGCCTTGCAGATGCCAGAGCAAAGAATAAAACACTATTTTAAATAATAAACCATAAATCAGCCTTTAATCTGCCTAAAAGACATGTTCAAAAGGAGGTGAGGTCAACTTTTCAAGAACAGAGTTGAGATACCAGGAAGGAGGAATTTGCTTTCAAGGGAGTCTCACATGCAACACTCCTTTCATAAATTGTTTGATCACAAAAAGAGAAGCAATAGGCGTATCTTGAGAAGACAAACTGAGAAGGCTGCAACTTGCACTTTGACAGAAGCATATGGCAAACCATCTGTAAGGAGTTCACACAAATATTTCAAAATCAGAGGGGTTGAAACCATTTCAGGACCTCTGTTATTGGCTAGGAACCACCTAGAAAACCGCTTCCACTTGTAAACATAAGATTTTCTATTTGCAGCCTTTCTTGCCTCCTTAAATTCCTGTTGCACATCCTCATAGAGTAAGTACCTAAAACGTATCAAAATAGAATAACCCAGGCTGTTAGCTGCAATTGTTCAAAATGTGGGTGTACCATTCACACCTGATACTGTGTAAGCAGATGTCAGTGGGAAAACTTGTGGTAATTGCCCTTGGTGAATTCCATTAAAAGGGAGAACCGACTTTGCCTGGGCTGAAAGAGGGTCACCACAATGATTTTTATTAATTCTTTTGGAATCTTTAGAAGTACCTTGGAAATCTTTGGAAAGAGTAGAAATGCATACTGAAACATTCCCAATCATGAGAATGATAACGTATCTGTCTTCCAAGCAATGTTGCAAGTATGTCTTGAACAGAAATTTTTTTAGATGTCTGTTTTTAAAGAAGGTGAACAAACTTATTTGAAGTGTTCCCAACATCTGGATCAACTCCCATAAGACTTCATCATGAAGCTTCCACTCAGGAGGGTCTATCTAGTATCTGCTTAGTCTGGCTTCAACTCCATTTTGCACTAATGGAATGAATGAGGCCTGAAGAGTCAGAGAATGCTGCAGTGCTAGCTCCCAGGTCATCACTGCCAGTCAGCAAAGAGAGTATAACCTTGTACTCCCTTACCTGTTCAGGTATCACATCCTAGTAGTGTTGTCTGTGACCACTAGAAGAGGTCCCGGAGTTCATAAGTGGTGAAGAACTTTTAATGCAAGAATCACTGCCAATATCTTTTTTATGTTTATGTGTCTTGGCATGTCCTGAGGACCCTGCAAGCCTTGCTCTTGAACTCTCATGGTCATCACCCCCCATGCAGAATTTGATGATTCTGTCTGGAGAGTTTGGACTGGATTTGAAGAGATAAACAGAGTCCTAGATTCAGAAACAGTCACTGCTTCCACCGCTGCAGTTTCTGTTTCACAAATTCTAGTATGGGTACCTGAAAATCCAAGGGATGAAGGTGCTGTGCCCAACAGCTCTTCAAGCACCATTGCATTTTTCTCATGCGCAGTGATGTAATGAAGATCATTGATGTCATGAGACCTAGAATTTTGAGGAACTCTCTTGATATGGCTACATCTAGAAGACAGAAATCCAAGAAAATGTCCTGATAAATCAGAAATGTTTCTTCTGGCAAGAAGGCCATCCCTTTTAGTGTGTCTATCCAACACCCGAGGAAAACAATTTATTGAGAAGGTATGAGAAATTACTTTTGAAGGTTCAGTTTGAAGCTCAAATAAGAAAGGCGAGATGCAACCTTTTCTAAAGACTGCAATCACCTGAATACAGAATCTGCACAAATTAGTAAGTTATCTAAACAAGGAAAATGTGAATGCCCAAAGTTCTGCAATAGGCAAGCACTGTGGTCAGATGCTTTGTAAACACTCAAGGTGCAGCAGGTAGTCAAAAAGTAAAGCAACTGATAATGTAAGTCAGACACAGCCAATCTCAAAAATTTCCCGAGATAAGGAGCATTAGGAATATGTTGATAAGCATCCTTGAGATCTACAGTCACCATGAAACAGTGGTTTGGAAGCAATGCTAGCTGAGCATTTTCAATTTTGGAACTTTTACAAAGGTGTTTAGAAAGGACAAATCTAGGACAGGTCTTTAGCAGTGTTCCTTTTTCAGTGCCAAAAAGATTTTGAATTAAAATCGTTTGTTTTTGTGCACTGTAGTTACTGATTCTATGGCCACTGCATCCACCATGTGATGCAGCACTGTAGAAAACAACTCTGTCTGGTCTGATGGGTGTGGCAGAATTTCCCTGATAGAGAGTAGATTTTCTATCTGCTGCCAAGTGTATCCTGTCCAAATTGTTCTCAGAACCCATTTGTCTGAGACAATTTGCTGCCAGGCTGCAGAGATGACAGAGAGCCTCGGGGAAGGAAGAAGACAAGGAAAGGCATGGGGGTGGTGTAGGATACTCTGTGACTCAGCATAGTCATTACTTTGCAAGGGGTCAATCCTTTGTTGGAAAGGAACCCCTCTTGTTTGGGTTTGAAGAAGTATCCTCCTATCATTCCCTTTTTGATCCTGGTCTTTTGTTTGGCTGTGATATTTGTTTGTTTTTCCACTTGAAAGAACACACATTGCTTAGGGAGAGCTTAGATACATGAAGCATCCTATATACCCCATACATGAATCTGCCTGAATCATTCCACTGTTTGAGTATCTGTGTAACATAGGGCCCCAAACACTAGTTCAGAACTTAAAGGTGCATTAATTTTTTTTTAAATCATCAGAAAGGTTGTGATCATGTAACCAAATATACAGTGTTAAAACAACAGAAGAAGCAGCATTTTTCAAGATTTTATCTGCACATTCAAGCACACCTCCTAAAGCATGATTTGAATCCTGAGTCAAATTACAAACATTTGCATTTGTATACAACCTTTGCTTTGCAGGTAAGGATGTAGCAAATTCATCAAAACTAATAAATTTCCACACAAAGTTTGATAATTTAACATTTTAAAGACTAGATTGCTAGAAAGAGACGTCCTTTTGCCTTGAAAATTTAACCATTTTCCCTCTATTATCAGGGGCCATTGGTTTAAATGATGCCAAGGCCTTTTTATTTGAGCAGACAGCTGGAGAGATCACAGCTAGGTCTGCAGTAAAATGAGAAAACAGACTTGTCATATCTGAGGATATCCTATATTTTCTGTGGACCTTTTTAGGGACTGCTGGAATAAATACTGCTGTCCTGCAGGCAGCTTTATAAATGCCTTCCAAGGCCAGTACGTGGGGGGGGGGGGGTAGCCATAGAATTGGGCATCTCATGCTCTATACATTGATATACCCTGCCTAGCTCTGGGGTAGTTCCCAACTGCTCCCAAGCAAAAAAAAATAACTAAATGTCACAATCATCTGAGGAAAACTGGACACTTGTTTGAACTTAAGCTCAGGTTCACCTTCCAAAGAATCAGAGTGACTGGACTTGGTGTCAACTAGGAAATCACCATTGTCCTCATCAGATTCCTCAACATTCTCTAAAAACAACAGAAAGGTCTCTAAACAAACTAGCACTAGAGCCATGTATGAGAAACACAATCACCAGAACACTCAGCCAAGAAAACCACATCATCTTCATAAACAGCTATAATCTGATTATCAGCTGTATGATGAAGCTTCTATTTGTTTTTCTTGTGCACTTCACTACCAGATAAAATATCTGGGGACAGAGTATTCTAACTGGCAAGGAGCCTCTTTTTTCTGGTCTACTACACTCCCTAAAGGGGTTTGTTCTCCCAGACCTGCACCAGGTACTGGAACAGCCCTGGAAGTTGTCTAACCCTTGTTCCATAGTGGCCAGCAAAGATACATTAGAGGGAGAGAAGGCAAAGGGTAAGTGGTCTGCGGGCCAACTAGTGGCCCTGAAAGAATCAATAGCCATAGGCTGAGGCATATTTGTATTTTGTGTTTTCTTTTTAGGTACAACTGGATTTGACATTGATGTACCAGAGTTAGGATCTGTTAGTGGGGAGAGAACACCAGTCAGAATAATAAAATGACATTCCTGGATAATGTATTACAATAAGCACTTAATGCTTCCAGTAATAAGTATGATCCATCACAACTAAACACTGCTAAACTCTGCTATTATCACAAAAACAGCTTGAAATGCAAAAGTCCAAAGACTAAAGCAACCAATATGCCAAACCAGTGTTAGAAAATTATCTCTGCATACTTTAACCATGTTAAACTGCCATAAATAAAAGTTTATTAGCAATGTAAGCTAGACTAAAATACCAAATAAAAAAATACATACAGAATAAAAAAGAGAGAGAAATATATTCACAATACATTCAAATAACTTTATTCATGATAAAAATCACAATCTGATGTTAATAAACAAAGCAGAGTCATGCATATAGTAAATATAAATGCTAAAAAAAAACATTTTCCTGTCAACAGATGAAAATAAAGCAGAGTAATGGTAGTAAAGACAGGCCTCTAGTGTTCAACAGCACAAATACACACTGCAGTTCTGACAGTAATACTGAAAGTTTCCTCAGAACAGTAAAAACACACATTTGTCTAAGACAGAAACCAAATAAACGTGACTACAAGCAGAAATTCCAACAGGAATTGCTGTAAATACTGACAGAAACAAAATATTAACATAAATGTTATTTTAACATAAACATAAAAACAGAAAGTGAATAATAAAAATGAGAGGAAGGAGTCCCCAAATTGGACTATTCTGAGCAGTATGCTGGAAAAATCAGTGCTGCATCTCATAAGTGACAGTGAACTTTCTACTTTGATGCTATTAAAAGACTGAACACTCACTTCCTATGACAGCTAATGGCTTCCCTCTCAGGATATGCTTAGTTATTCAGATGTGAGATGAAGAGAGAGGGGAAGGGTGATTCTGAACTTTTTAAAGTTGGCCAAATGCTGGTTTACATTGCCAAATAAATAAAAATGCCACGGAGGCAGTGGGGATAATCAAGAACTGCATTAGCAGAGAAAATAAATTCTTCAACTAGGCCCAGGTATACCTTTCTCTTGTCAGACTCCAAACCAATCCTGTACTACAGATGCATCATATTTTGTTTGTGAAGCAGTTTCCAGGGGAGTGAAGGTCAAGGCTTGTGGTGATCCCCTTTTGGCCGAAACAAGAAACTTCACTCCCTACAACCCCTTCTCATCCTTGAGTATAATGTCATCTGTGTAGTGACTGAGACATGGTTTAAAATAGTGGAGAGCACTCTGGCTCTGCAGTGTTAAAATCCCTTCTACACATTTAGACCAGACACTGGGTAAGAGGGGAAAAAGGTGGTAGTATCTCAGTCTATATCCAGAAGAGACTCACATCGAGGCAGGTAAAGCAGTATAATGCAATTGAACTTCTTCATTCCAAATAAACATCAAAAAGGTCTCATTATATATTAGCTAGCTATAGAATTCCATCTGTGAGACTAGAAAGCCACAACACCTATCAACAGAAACTAGAATCCCTCAGTATTAAACCCAATACCATTTTCCTAGGAGATCTATACTATCCAACTACAGAATAGAAAACCTACACCATAACTAGTGCAAAAGCACATAGATTCCTGAACTTTCCAAATATAAATGCCCTGGAACAGTTACTGACCGATGCCAAAGTCACAGACTAAAACTAGCTGGTGCAAAAGTCATGAACTAAAACTCAATGCCAAGAAATGCATTATAGTGTCTTTTGAGAACACTGTCATCCAGGCTAATTACTCCATTGATAAGACACCCTAAGGGCTCACCCAATAGTCAGGGATCTGGGAACATATGTAGACAGCAATATAGCCTTTGACCAACATGTGGCCAAGGTAGTAAGAGCATCATTCTATGTCACCCACCTTATAAGAAACAGCATGGCATCCAGGTCCAAGGAAGTTATAGCGTCACTTTATTCAGCTCTTATCAGACCTATCAATTAGTATAATACCACATTTTACATGTACCTGACCAGGCATATGCAACAGTTGGAATGCCCACAAAGGTACCTTACCAGGAGAATCTATAGTATAAACACATTGTCCTATATGGATCAACTTAAAGCCATAGCTCTATAATCTGTCTCCTACAGGTACTGGCAGGTGATCTATGTCTAGCATATGAGGCATTCTTGGATCCAGGTTTTATGGACCTTTTGCACATCCACAAAATGAAGAACATCAGAACCACTAGATTCAAGGATTTAAAATTTGCTTGTGACATAAATAAGACATGTTCGCAAGACAGATCTGTGTTTCAGAAGATCTCTAAGCTCTGGAACAGGCTCACAATCCATGTGAAGCAGAGATCATCCCTAAGCCTGTTTAAACATAACCTTTACCAATGGATGGGAGATCAGAGATTCGCCCTGAGTCTGGCCCCTATATCTCTGAAAGACACAGGCAGACAATAATGCCCAGACTAACACACCTCCAGCATAACCTCTAGAAACTTCCTAACTAACATACCCCCTAGTAATAAATGCACATAATACATATGGGCACAACTGGGTTGGATTTCACAGCTAACCTTATAAAGGCCCTGGTGGTAATTAGCCTGGTATATAACTATGGACCTATGAACCTAGTAAGAGTACCCACTAAGACAAATAATATCTTGTATCGTCTTTACTAACAAGAAAATATCTAGAACTGTCCCTTGCTTATCTTCATCACTTGTTAGGTTTGACCATGAAGCAGCCCCCTTCAAAATACAGCTGAAATCAGAGACCCCTTATACCCAAGGTACCTTTACAAATTTCTATAAGACAAACTATCTAGTCCTAAGTGATATATAGGCAAATTTCATCTCCCCACCAAACCCAATGAATTCCACTGAATACATAGAAATGTATACCAGCACACTATACCAGCATGTAAGCAGCTGCATACTGTAGATGCAGCTGTACCCCATAGAAACAAGCACAGGGCAAATCATAAAACCATAATATCAACTAGCTTTATAATGACAGGTAAATAATTTTCACCATAAATTAGAAGAGTAATCCTCAAAATGTAGGAGCCCTTGTAACTGAAATAAATGAACAACTCAGGAACCAAATAAAATCCATTAAAGTCAAATATGAGGCAGAAGTAGCTACCAAAGCCAAACACTATCACAAGGCATTTTTAAGTTAGTTATGTTTGTAATCTCAAAAGTACAATACTGTAATGCCCTGAGCTAATTGTGAACAATGTTATCTACACTAAGGCTGAAGATATAGTGAACCTACTGGCCAATAAATTTTGGTCTAACTTTACTCCTTTCTCCCATATGTCTCTTAAAATGTATCTGACCCTGACTGGCTTGCAACTATCACACAAGACCACATTTTAAAATGCTATCCAAAGCTAAAAATACCACATCATTAGGTCCTGACAATATCCCAGGATGCATCTTAAATAGCATAAAACATGATTTAGCCACACCTCTATCAACACTGCTCAGTGTCAGCCTCCATACAGGTTCTGTACCAAGCAAATGGAGAACAGCTACAGTCATTTCCCTCATTAAGGGAGGATCTTCCACAGACACAGGCAAATTACAAACCCATATGTCTGAGCAGCCTCATATGTAAAGCCATGAAAGAGTCATCATAAAATTAATCAATCAGGACCTAAGGAACCTCCAAACACTGACATACCTCAGTTTGGATTTATCACGGGCAGATCATGCTTACTTAACTTGATGGATTTTTTGAAAAGGTCACAAAAGTAATGCATGAAGGCAAAATGGTAAACTCTGCCTACCTCAGCCTGGCCAAAGCTTTTGAGAGAATTCCCAATGCAAACATAGTAAAACATAAATAAACTGGGAATAAACTCCTATGTCACCTGCTTGATTGCCAAATGGCTCACAAATAGGATGCAGATAATTAAAATAGGTGAAGAGACCAGTCACCAGTGGATTCCCCCAAGGTTCTGTGCTGGGACCTTTCCTATATGGCATCTACTTTTTTTTAAATAAAAGACAATAATAAAGGGCTCTGGCTGACCAAGTTTGCAGATGACTGCAGGCAGTTCTTGAGTCTCCAAATGTCGTAGCCATTCTGCAGGAAGGGCTGTCCCAAATAAATAACTGGTGCTGAAACTATGGACTGAGAGTAAATGCCAAAAAAATGCATTATTATATCCTTTGGGAAGTCATATACCCCAGGGAACTCCCTCACTGGCAATATACCCCTAAGAGTTGACCTAGTTGTTCAGGATTTGGAAACTTATGTAGATAGTGACCTAACTTTTTATCACCATGTCTCTGTTATTATAAGAAAGTCCTCCTTCTATATTGCACGGCTTATAAACAAATGGATTGTGTCTAGATCTAGGGATGTTGTTGCTCCTCTTTACTCAGCCTTTATTAGGACAGTCATTGAGTATAATGCACCCTTTGACATGTATCTGTCCAGACACATGCAACAACTGGAACACCCACACAAATACCTTCCTAAAAGGATACAAGGCCTAGAAAATATGTCCTACATGGACAGACCCAAAGCCGTGTCACTATATGCAGTATCCTACAAACTGCTAAGAGGTGACCTGTGTCTGGCATAGAAAGCATCCTCTGACCCATTATTGATAGATTTACTGGACATCAGCAAGTCAGATGGCATCAGAAATACTAGGTCTAGGGATCTAAACCTCTTCTGTAACATCAACAGAATGGTTTGGAGAGACAGATATACCTCGCAGAGGATACCACTGTTGTGGAGCAGACTCCCCAGCCACATAAAACAAAGTTCATCCCTGTCTATAATCAACTGCAACTTAGATCTATGGATGGGAAACAGAAAATTTACTGCAGGACTGCCCTTGTACTACTAATGGACAAAGACAACTCTTAAATACTTTCTCCCATGCATGGGTCCACTCAAGTTATCTATGATATGATATAGTTATTTTCATTAGGGGTAATATATAATTAACAACCATGGGATGGGTAAGGTAAATCTATAACCAAATGGGATAGATTATTTCAAGTATAAAAAGGGAAACTAGCAAGACTTAAAATGGCCGGCAAGGGCAATTAGCTTAGTACTTATCTATGAACCTATAAACCTATGAAAATAGGGCACTTAAATACAAAAAAAGGAAAATGCTGCTGCAAAGCTTAATATTATTAAAATATTAAATGCATGACATACCACACTGTATATCTGGGTCACTTCTCCAGGCATTCACTTCTGAATAATTTGCTGATCCTGTGCATTGGCGAGATGCTTCTGAAAAGCTGGGGCATGCACTTTGTTTATCTTCACCAGAATGGCTGTACTCAAGTGCACACATTTTAATGATTTTATCAATGGCAGTGGTTCGGCAGGAACTGGTGTAATTTTTTATATGACTGCAATGCTGAAAAATATGTTTAAAAACAAAAGTTATAAAAGGGAAATGTGATTAAACTAAGTCATAAATGGTTTCAGCAATGCCAATACAACAAAACTCAAATTGGCAGTTTCTAATAAATATTTTAAAATAATACTGTGATGTGATTTTTATTATGGTGAGACTAGCATGCATTTCATTAAAACAGCTAAAAAAGAAGAATCATGTATGCTGGGCACTAACAGATTGGAACCAAGCATTAGATCAGATTGGTAATATGTGTCATATAGAAGAAGTATTTTATTATGACAAATTTTGCTCTGAAAAAGATTTCCCATAATCATTTGTTATTATTTTACCTGTATATATATATATATATATATATATATATATATATATATATATATATATATATATATATATATATATGTGTGTGTGTGTGTGTGTGTGTGTGTGTGTGTGTGTAGCATTTTTATCCAATCTCCTTATGCCAATTAATACTTTTTAAACAACCATATCTGTCTGATTCACTGTGATACATATCCAGCGGTAATTGAACATCGTTACTAAGAAGGATAATGTGTCTTTAGCTATTTTCATGTTAAAACACATTTTTAATGCATACCTATCACATGCTCTTAATTTTGCTACAGAATTTACTGAGTTATTCTCAAAACTGTGATTTTGTGGCAAACACTGACTATTTTTCAAAAAGCATACATTTTATTAATGGGAAAATATATATCAGAGTAAATTCTCCATCAGCTTTCAACATACACAACATTACAGTGTTCCTTATTTGAAGCATAGCATTGAAAACTAAGTAAATTGCTGGAAAAATGCCTTAATTAAAACATGCATTATTTCAGTAATTTAATGACAGCAAAGAATAGTCTATTCATATATAAACTGAAGCAAATACACAGATTGTATTCTTCACAACATTTTTACTCAAAAGCACTAGTTGACTGGGGATTTATGGGTAGATGGAGGAGCTCATGAGTTGGATCTGAAAGTCTAGCGTATGCAGCCGAGTCAGATCCAAGGTCGGATCTGATACCCATCAGTTGAGGAAAGAATGAAAAGGATATCAGATCAATACAACTTATGCTATGCAAGATCTGCAACAGAAATAATCAATAGTTAGGCACTGATAAAAGTACAGTTGTGTAAGTAAAAATATTGTAACAGTAGATGTTTGAATGATCGCTGCTGCAGTAGTCTTAACTATATGGGTTACACCCAGCCAAGGATATAACATCTGGTCAGATCCAGCCAAGGATATAAGATCTGGTCAGATTCTAAAGATTAGGGGCACCTTTCATGCATACAAACTGTAAGCCAGCTCAAGCTGGGCTGACCAAAAAGACAGGTTTGAGCACCAGGTCCTTCAGAGTTTTCATGCCAACAGAGAGAGAGAGAGGTTGAGTCCTGAAAGGGCAATGTAAGAACAACAAGTTTTGTTCTGTTCAAAGACATGCATCTGGAGCCTTTCTCTCCGGGCCTCTGCTGAAAACTGGATATGTTCTAAGTCAGACTTTCCCAGTTAACAAATGTAAAATAAAATAAATAAACAAAAAATAAATGTCCACACCCTGGCATAAACAACACACCAAAAAACAAGAGGGATGGAGGGAGGGGAGAGGCTACTGTAGCAATGATCATTTGAACAGCTACTGTTATGGTAGGTTTACTTACACAACTGTAGTATTCATCATATTGATCACTGCTGCACAGCCTTAGCTATATGGGTAGATTACCCTAACTTGCAGTATTTAGAAGGTGGAAGAAGAAGGCTCCAGGAACCCCTGAAGAATGTTCTGAGCAAAGCCTGATCTGGACTGAGAGAAGGAATCAGGCTTGCAATACTTGGCAAACATATGTACAGTGGACCAAGTTGCTGCTTCTACAATACTTCTAGAATACAACCCTTTCTGAAAAGCTATAAATTAAGCTAAGGCCCTGGTAGAGTGGGCCTTGACACTGCCTGGAATAGTTTTGCTCTGTTGTGTACAACAAAAGTTATAGTCTTAGAAAATTATTTGGAAATAGTCTGTTTTGATGTACCTTCTTCTAATCTTCACAGGAAATTAATGATTTATCCAAAGATCTGAATGATTTAGTTCTGTCAAGACAGCCCGTAAGTTATATGTGGATATCCAAGATAAGGAGTATCCATGGGGAGATGTATAGTTTGGCTTAAATTAAACTCAGATACCATTTTAGGCATGAAAGAAAGATTAGTTCTCAAAGAAATCCTATCTATGTGGAAAATGAGATAGGGTTGACTCACTAAAAGAACATCCAACTCAGACACCCTGCTTTCAGAAGTCATAATAATCAGTAAAATTATTTTCCATGTTAACCTCAAGTCAACCAGGGTAACTGGTTCAAATGGAGCAAGTGTTAGCTTCTCTGACACAAAATTAAGATCCCAAGGAGGGACCACCAGTTTTCCTGGAGCCCCCTTATGCAAAACTCTTTTCAAAAACATTTTAACATGAGAATGCATTGAAAGAGGAGGATCCATGGGCAGACATGTCAAAATGGACAATAAATGGACCTTCATGTAGAAATAAAAAAGACCATAGCAGAGCCACTCACTCAAATATTGAAAAAAAGATTACAACTAGCTCTGAATGGTTGCTGTTATGCTGTTGGCAACCAACTAGAAAACCTTTTCCATTTCCTAATATATGATTTCCTAGTAGCAGGAATTCTTGCCTCCATTGGTACTTGCCGCACGTCTTCAGTAAACAGGTGCCTAAAGGAAATTAAGACCCTATCATCCAGGCTGTCAGTTGAAGTTGATTGCTGTTGGAGTGTCATAAATACCCCTGATTTTGTGTGAGTAGATCCAGTCTGTGAGGAAGCTTGTGGTAACTGCCCCTGACCATTTCCAAAAGAAGGGAGAAAAAAAAAACAGTTGGGTAAGTAAACTTACTTTAAGAGTAGATATTCAAATGACCAATGCTGTAGTAGCCATAGCTATATGGGTTACATCCTACCAAGGATATAACAACCAGACAAGTTTTAAATCTTCAGGGCAACTTCTATTTGCCTAAACAGTTAGGCAGCTCAAACAAGGCTAAATAAAAGACAAGTTTTTGTGTGAAGCTCTTATGAGCTTTCCTGCCAAAAGAGAGAAGGAGGCAGAGCTCTGAAAGGACAATGATAGAAACAACAAAAAATAAATGTCCACACCCTGGCATAAGAAAAATATACCAAAAGACAAAGGGGATGGATAGAGAAAGGGAGCGGCTACTGTAGCAGTGATCATTCAAACATCAACTAAAATGGTAAGTTTTCTTACACAATTGAACTATGTTCATTATACTGATCACTGCTGCAGTAGCCTTAGCTTTATGGATAGATTACCCTAACTACCTACTACTGAGAGGTGGAAGGAGAACAGTACAAGATCACCTGGAGAATGGTCTTGACAAAGCCTAATCTGGACCTACAGAAGGAACCAAACTTATAGTGCCTTGTAAAAGTATGCAAATAAGGACCAAGTAGCAACTTCTATCATACTTCTAGAATACAACCCTTTTCAAAAAGCCATAGATGAAACCAAGGCCCTAGTAGATTCAGCCTTGACTATGCCTGGAGTAGTTTTGGTATGGTGAGTATAGCAAAAGATACTAGCCTTAGACAACCATTTGGAAATAATCTGTTTTGCCAAAAGTTGTCCCTTCTTCCCTTCACGTGAAATGAACAATTGATCTAAAGATCTGAAAGATTTAATTCTGTCAAGATAATACATGAGTTATCTTCGGACATCCAAGGTATGGAGTATCCCTCCTCTCTCATTTTAAGGTTCAGGAAGGAAAATGGGGAGATGAAAAGTTTGGTGTAAAGTAAACTTGGATACCACTTTAGGCATAAAAGAATGATTAATTCAGAATGAAATCCTGTACCTATGGAAACTGAGATAGGGTTGACTGACCATAAGAGCTTGTGACTCAGATACCCTTCTTGCATCTGTCAGAGTAATCAGTAAAGCAGTTTTCCATGTTAACAACTTCAAATCAACCAGGTTAGTTGTTTTAAATGAAGCACATGTTAGCTTCTCTATCAACAAAATTAAGATCCCAAAGAGTGGCAACCAGTTTCATGTCCTCTTATGCAACACCACTTTCAAAAACATATTGACATGAGACTGTATTGAAAGAAGAACATCCAAGGGCAGACATGCTAAAATGGCTGATAAATGAACCTTGATAGAAGGAAAAGAAAGAACATAGGATATCAACTCACAAATATTGTAAAGCCAAAGAACAACTAGCCTTGAATGGGTGCTGGTTATATGTTGTTGGCAACAATTATTAAACCTTTTCCATTTGCTACGACATAATTTTTTAGTAGCACATTTTCTTGTCTCCATTAGTACCTGCTGCATGTCCTCAGTAAACAGGTGCCTGAAAGGATTTAAGACCATATCATTAATGTAGTCAATTAAAGTTGATTGATGTTGGAGTGTACCAGCAAGATGTATTATTAAATTAAAGACATGGCAATGGGGAAAAAGGATGCCCTATTATTGTAAAATTGATCATGCTATTATTGGAAAATGAATTTTAGCATAAACATCCTTTGTTTAAACACAGTTTTTTTTTTTTTTTGTAAATGTTTTATAGATGATTTATTTTTCAATTTGGAATGGTAGTGAAGCAATTTTAAAGGTTTTTGTAAATGAAATTAATCACAGTTCCTCCTTTTTAAAACTTACAATAGGTGAATTTGGTTAATGAGTTAATTATTTGTTTATTTGGTAGTAAAATCTACAGAAAACAGAAAAAAGGATGCCCCATTTTTGTAAATTTGATCATGCTATTATTGGAAAATGAATTTTTTGCACAAACATCCCTTGTTTAAATACAAGGTTTTTTTTTTCTATAAATGTTTTATAGATGATTTGTTTTTCAATTTAGAATGGTAGTGAAGCAATTTTAAAGGATTTTGTAAATGAAATTAATCACAGTTCCTCCTTTTTAAAATTCACAATAGGTGAATTTGGTTACTGAGTTAATTATTTATTTATCTGGCAATAAAATCTACAGAAAATCTACTTTTACAAATAATTATGCACATGCTAATAGTGCACCCCAAGTTTATGAAAAGGAATGTTATAAAGGGACAACTGGTAAGAGTTTTCAGGTTAACATCTATACATTATGACTTTGTACAAGAAGTTAAATTCTTCACAGAATTGTTTTTGGAGAGGGACTATAAACAAGATTTGGTGCGAGGATTTCTTGATGAAGTAGTCAAGAAAACAGAAAGTCACCTTAAGCCCATTATGAAAGGTAGTGTTAGAAAAATATGTATTTGAACATATATAAAGTGCTAGTTTAAAAGTAAATAGTATATAATGCATTTTATTCTATTAATAATATGGCAATAAGAATGATTTTACATGTAATTGCTTGAAGCTTTGGAACTGCAGTGTATTTGAACTCTGACCCTGGTAGTAGCCAGCTCAGCAAGCTTATGTTTTTCACAAATGATTATCTGCTGGGTCAGGAAATTAAATGTATAAAGCATTGAAAATCTTCTTCTCCTTCCTCTGGGACAATTGGCCTTGTGAATGTTACCAAGATAAGACACAGCTGCTGAGAAAATGTTGCAAGAAGAACAAAGAAGTGTATTACACGACTGAACCAACTATTGTATTCGAGCAGGCCTGAAACCTTGAAGGAGTAACATTTACAGAAAGACATTATAACTGACCAGGTGCTTTGCAAGGCTGTATTATTCCCAAGGGAAAGCTTTTTTTAAAAAAAAGTATAACATCAGCAATCTTTATGAACAGAATGCTGTTAGTAAAAGTGATGTAGATGCCCTATGACTAACCACGTCAGTAAGGTGGGCAAAACCTGAATGAAAATACTATAAAATATTGTGTACTTCCTGCATCATGCCAGACAAAACTCTGTACTTGTATGTTTTTTTGCCTCCTGGCGTACACTAGTAAATTTTTGCATCTGAACCTCCTGTGGTGTTATCATTGTTTTTATTTAACAGTTTGGTCCTTCTTGAATCGGAAACCCTCAGACAGCTACAGATCAGAGTGTACCGGTGGTCGAACACTGCGCAGGAGAAGCTACCAAAACAGTTCTTCTTGAAATACAAAGACCTCCGACTGAATTGTCGTTTTGAGAGGCTGGCCACTTTCTGATCTGCGGCCAAAGAGCGGTCTCGAACTGGTTGACTCAGGAGGCCCAGGTAGGAAGATATTTGCCTTTTTTCTGTTTTAGATCAGGGACTAGGTAGCAGTAAATACTATTGTCAGAAGATTTGTTATACAGATCAGGGACAAAAGGAAATTACTGTATATTTTGTCAGAGATTAGGGAAACAGAATAAGGTAGGCAGTCATTCTAGATAAAACTGTGTAAGGAACTGAAATACCACGTGGTGAAAAGGGTTACATAACATTTTCTTTTAGTATGGGAAATCAGTGCACTAAAACATCGCGAGATCCGGCCCTAACTGAAGACGCAAAATATATGCAATTACAACGGGCTGATAATGTAAGGTATTATACAAAATGGGTTAATAAATACGGATTTGATGGTAAATTAGATAAAATTTCATTAGTTAAACTTTTAAAACAACTTAAATCTGACGCAGAAGGTCAGGCAAAAAACAACAACGATCAGGCATTCCTCAGGCACACAGGTGGATTGAGGAAGTAAACCGAAGGGAACAAAAAACTAAAAATGCTAAGACATTATTTTTAGATAAAGAGGATAATAATACAGTAATAGCGACGGCTCCTCCTCCCCCGCTCCCTCCGATGCCTTTCTCAGGATATGAAGCAGGAGGACAAGCTGGTCCACCTCCACGTTATCCCGATGTCACAAGAACATTAAAACCATTTGTTAGAGATCCTATTGAAATGAGGTCCCGGACATGCAAAACACTTGGGGACACAGACTTGTATCAAATAGGGAGAAGCACACTAGAGGAAAATGAGGAAGAGATCTGTCCACTAATCGAGGTACCAAATCCTCAGGCAGGACAGGAAGGGCAGGACCCAACTCTTCTAGTATACAGACCATGGACACCGGAAGATATTCGGAAAGCTACAGAGGGAATCACCCATCCAAAAGTTAATTACACAAAATTTTTACAAGATTTACAAGGTATGAGACTAAGTTACCACTTGAATGGGGAAGAAGTAGAAAAGGTAGTTAGACAAATTGTGGGTCCAGACTGGCACATGATTTGTGGCACCTGGAATCCTTGTAATGCAGAGCTTAAACCACTCCCACATAGTGACGCAGAACTAGACAACAGAGTGAAAGGTCTTACAGACCGAATTTCCAAAAAATGGAAACCCAGAGCAGATTGGATTTGCATTAACCAATGCATACAACAAGAGAATGAAACTGTTGATTATTGGAATGTTTCAATAACCATAGTGGTATGGCTATTCCTGAAAATCAGACACATGATACCTCGTATGAACAGCAACTGAAAAATGCGTTTTTGAAAGGTTGCATTGCACCTATCAGTAGCTTTATTACGAAGCATATGATAGATCATTGAACAAGTAGGCTACAAGCCTTACTTGAATATGCTAGACATGCTGAAAGACACTTTAATAGTAAAAAGAAAAAGAAGACACAAGTCTTCACTGCTGAAGACGGAGCTGAGGTTTTTGTAGTACAGTCCGGTAAAAAGGGTAAGAAAAATGCCCAGGGAAATAGACAATCTGACAAACGGTCAGAAGATTTTGAAGAGAGAAAAAGGAAAGGTGACTGCTTTAAGTGCGGAAAGAAAGGACATTTAGCAAGGGATTGCAGGCTAAATAAAAAGGTGACTACAGAAAGTAAAGGTGATGAGGACTGACTATATGATAGTGATGAAAGGCAGAAATCATCATGAAGGGCTAATAAACAAAGGACAAATGTAAATGTAGTAGAAGAAACAGAGGAAGTGCAAGCAGATGTAGAGGATGAAGGAAGTGAAATTTTAGATTTGGCATTACTGAGCTTGGAGCTCTGTCTGGCAGACACAAAACCGGAAGTTACACTTCTGGTGGAGGGGAGGGAAGTAAAATTCCTGTGTGACTCAGGAGCATCACGAACTTTGATACACCCCACCAAGTTACCAGAATATTCTGAATCACCTGATTATATATTAGTAAAAGCAGCAAACGGACAGCTATATAGGGAACCACTCTCTCATGATATAGCAATAACTGACCCTGTTTCAGGTATGACTCAGAAAAGTAAAATTGTAGTTTCTGCAAAATGTCCAGTAAACCTACTGGGAAGAGATCTTATGCAGATATTTGTCATAGCTGTGGTTCCCACTATGCAGGGTATGGAGGCACAAAGACAAATGGATATTTTCGTGGTGCGACCGGAGGGTGAGACTTTTTACTGGTACAGCCAGGACCTAGTTACGACTGGTCCAGGGGCAGTAACCGAGGAACTGATGAATGTAGCCATCAGTAAGGCCCCCTCCCTTGACACTGACCAACAGCATTTGTTACATTGTACTCTATACTACTGTAGTATGCCAGGACCTGATAAAGAATATGAGCAAGAATTATTCAAAAATCCTGCTAACAGATTAGTATTACAGACCTTGTATTGGGATACTGAGGGAAACAGTGTGGTAAGCTGTTCATTACCTTAGGAATTCATGACACTGTACAAATCTAATCGACTACCACATGTCAGCTTGACGAAAAATAAGAATATAAAATGGGCGGACTTAGGAGAAAAAGTAACAAGATGGGAAAAACAAACTGATTTAGAATTATCAGAGCAGGGAATACAAAAACAGAAATTGAATTGGCTAACACAGACACATCCAGCTGTACACTTACAAACTAGTGAAGACAGTTGATTAGCGTTCTTATTAGAAGAAGAAGAAAAAGCCTTGTGTGACATACCAAAGATTCTTTGGTCAATAGGTAAATCAGATGTAGGACTTAATCAAACAGCAGGACCAGTTACTATTACACCAAAATCAGCATTTAGACCACAGAAAAGACAATACCTCTAAAGGAAAGATGCAGAGCAAAGAATCAAGCCTATAATAGCAGCATTACTCAAGGAAGGAGTACTGGTAGAATCTCTTGATTCACCATGTAATACCCCTCTATTTCCTGTTAAAAAAGCAAACGGGGGAATGGCGGATGGTACAGGATTTACAAGCTGTAAACAATGCAATAATACCTACAGCACCTACGGTGCCAGACCCACACACCTTGTTGAACGATTTAAAGCTGCGACAAAAATATTTTACTGTAGTAGACATAAGCAATGCTTTCTTTTCAATACCTATACATCCTGATAGCCAGTATTGGTTTGCATTTACGTTTCAGGGTAAAAGATATACCTATACTCGGCTACCACAGGGATATTGTGAAAGTCCAACGATATTTGCACAAGAAATGGCAAGCAACCTGGCAGGGTTTACCCCACCAGGAGGTAGTCAGATTCTACTTTATGTAGATGACATTTTGCTAGCAGCCCCCACCCAGCATCAATGCAGGGAGGATACAATAGCATTATTGAAATTTTTAGCAGCACAGGGACATAAAGTAAACAAAAGTAAGTAACAACTTTGGAAAAAACAGGTCAGATACCTAGGATATGTAATATCCAATGAAGGTAGAATATTAGACGAAGACAGGAAAACAACAATTTTACAAGCACCTAAACCAGCGACCAAGAAGGAAATGATGTCCTTCTTGGGAACAACTAATTTTTGTCGAAACTGGATATCAAACTATGCTTTGGAATCTGCTCCACTGGCTGATTTAATATATAAAACACCAATGGCAGCACAAGATATATTACAATGGACACCCGAAGCAGAAACAGCTTTCCGCAGACTAAAACAATTGATAGCTTCTTCATTAGTTTTAGGACTTCCGAATTACCACAAAAGATTCTTTCAGACCGTAGATTGTAAACAGGGATATATGATGTCAGTTCTGACGCAACAGCATGGGGATAAGCAACGCCCCATAGCTTACTATTCATCACAGTTAGACCCAGTGGCACGATCGTTGCCTCACTGTGTGCAAGCAGTGGTCGCAGCTGCAATGGCAGTACAGGCTTCGGCCTCAGTGGTGTTATTCCACCCTCTCACATTGAGAGTGCCTCATGCAGTCGCAATAATTTTACTGCAAGAAAAAATAGCATATTTATCTCCTGCTAGACATCTTTCATGTATGACCATACTGCTGAGCCAACCTCATATGGTAATTGAACGTTGTACAACATTAAACCCGTCAACGTTACTTCCAACTCCTGTGGATGGCACACCGCACAGTTGCCTGCAGGAAATTGAGCAAATAACTTTGCCCAGACAAGACCTCACTGATATGCCCTTGGATGATGCCAAGGTGACATTTTACGTGGATGGCTCATGCAGAAAGGGTCCTACAGGGAAAAATCTAGTAGGGTATGCAGTGGTTACAGATACAGAGATCTTAGAAGCCCAACCTTTACAGCATAACCTATCTGCTCAGGCAGCAGAATTGATAGCCTTAACACGGGCTTGCACTCTAGTGAAAGATAAATGTGTAAACATATATACTGACAGTCAGTATGCTTTCTCTACAGTGCATGTTTTTGCGCAACAATGGAAAAATAGGGGAATGATAACATCTAATGGCAAACCGATTAATCATGCGCAACTTATTTTGAACGTATTACATTCCATTCAGTTACCTGCTAAAGTAGCTATTTGTAAATGTTTAGCTCATACAAAACAACAGGATAGAATTTCAAAAGGAAATGCAAAAGCTGATGCAGCTGCAAAGCAAGCAGCCTCAGACTCAGAAACTTTACTTTTAACCGAGGAATTACAACCCTCTGAGATTTTAGATCTAGAAATGTTAAAAACAATGCAGACACTAACTATGAAAACAGAGAAACAAAAATGGGAGAAATGAGGTGCAATCCTCAAAAATGGACTATATGTCTCCAAAGAGAAAAAAACAATATTACCGTCTAATTTATTTAGATATGCAGCTTTGTTGAGCCATGGGCAGTGCCATGTCTCAACAGGGGGGATGGTACAGTTAGTAAATCGAATATTCCAAACATACGGATTCATAAATTATACAAAAAAATTTTGTGCAGCATGTCATATTTGTAACAAACATCATGCGCAAGGGGCATTCAAACCCAAGCAAGGGAGTTTTCCTACACCACCATATCCGTTCCACACTATTTGTATGGATTTCATAGAATTGAATAAATGTGAAGGGAAAAAATACTGTTTAGTAATTATAGATATGTTTTGCAAATGGGTAGAAGCATTTCCAACTAAAAATCCGGATGCAGCAACCATGGCAAAAGCCCTAGTAAAAGAAATAATTCCCAGATTTGGCATACCGGAAAGAATTTATAGTGACAATGGGACACATTTTGTTAATCAGACGATTCACCAGCTTGGGAGATTCTTTGGAATCTCCTTAAAAAATCATTGTACTTACCACCCACAGTCTGCAGGACTGCTGGAAAGGTACAATGGAATTCTAAAAAACAAATTGAGGAAGCTAGTGAGTGAGACACAGAAAAACTGGATTTGCTGCCTGCCTTTGGCACTGCTGAACATGAGAACAGTTCCAAATGTAAAGGGTTTGACTCCCTTTGAAATTATATTTGGGAGGGCATATTATGTGCCACAGTGGAAAGCTCTCATGCCTGCAGAACTAGAGGCTGACAGCTCATTAGCTAGGTATATGAGAAAACTGTTAACAAATAAAACTGTTTTGCAGTTGAACTCTTTTTCAGATAAAAGACAGACCAGACCGTTAGAAGCAGTTCTGACTCCGGGGACCTGGGTGTGGTTGAAGGTTACGAAGAGGAAGAATTGGGTGAGTCCAAAGTGGGAAGGACCGTACCAGGTACTGTTGGCAACGCCTACTGCAGTCAAAGTTGCTGAGAGGTCGTCCTGGGTCCATCTGATGCACTGTAAACTGGTAAAGAATTTTCAACTTGATAAACATTTTGGGACTGATACACAACAAAGGCAGGATGGCCAAGAGCAAAACAAGTAAAAATACAGATCAACCACAAAGATGTTGCTTAATCATCTTGTTGACTATGCATTTATTGACTATGATTGTGATGACCTTCCTTTTGTTGTGGTTTTTCCTACATGTAACCACACAAGTGAAAGTGGAGAGACGTGATGAACTGTCTATAGACTAGCATCCAAACTTTAACACATACCTAGCTATGAAGCGTGTATATGTAGAGACTATGAACATTTAAAATTGCTGGGTTTGTACTGCTATACCAACAGCATATGGAGGACTGTTAATGTCCGCTGTCCCCTTGGGGATAAATGAGACTTGGGAGAATTTACTTTTTGATACAGGATCTGTAAGATCACAAGACAAAATTGCATTGTATTTGCCTATTACACAGAAAGGAATTGTATGTTTTCATAAGAATGATACACTTCAAGTGGGTTGGAGTAACTGTAATATAACCATATCTTATAAATGCTACATTAAAGTTAAAGATAGAGGCACTGTTTGTAATACGAATTATGATTCATATTTGAGTTTAATGAAAACAACATTAAGTGATGTGCAGAGAAATCCTGTTTTGCATAAACAACTGTCTATTATAGACAAGAAAATGTTTCATTCAGAATTAACCTGCATCAGTACTAAAGTAGAAAACTGTTATTTTGTTTGTGGGGAAAAAGGCATACAAATGGCTACCTGAGAATTGGTCCGGCAGTTGTTTTTTGGGTTATCTGGTTCCAGCCATAAGACATACTGCAGAATTAAATCTAGGTAAGATACGAAATGTGAGAGATGTAGCCCGGAAACCTGAAGGTCCAATCGGAAAACCTGTAAATCCAGTGGAACAAATCGAAGCTGGTTGGAAAGACCATCATTCCGTAAAAAACAAAGAAAAATTGACTCATATGGACTTGAGTGACAGTGTAATATCCTGGGCTGGAATACTTCCAGCATATGGAGCAGTCAAATCGATCTTGGAGTTGAGAAAGCTGTCGAAACTTCTCGAAGTAATGAGTAATGCAACTTTTTCTGCTCTCGAACTAGTGACTGATGAACTGAATGCAATGAGAACTGTAGTGGCGAGAGGTGGTACGTGCGCGCTTATCAAAGAAGAATGCTGTGCGTTTATACCAGACAACTGACATGAAATTAATGACCACCTAGAGGTAATACAGCAGGTATTGGCCATGACTGAACCCGGCCCAAACCCACTGACAAACTTTTTCCAGAGTCTGTTTGGTGGGTGGGGTTCTATCCTAATGAACATCTTGATTGCTATTTGCGTTGGTCTGCTCCTATTAGTAGCATGTGTCTGTTGTGGGATTCCCTGCATGAAAAGATTAATCAAAGATTTTATTGATATTTCTGTAACTGAAACTTTGTACCAAGACATTGAGTTAGAAAAATTAATTTCAGATGAAATTCTTTCCGAAGTATAAACTAAATGACTTGCTTGGTTGAAAGTCATTAAAGGAGAAGGCCAGGGGACGAAATGACATTGTTTATATTTCAGAATAGAATAAAAGTATTAAAAGGGAGGAAAATGTTAGAAAAATATGTATTTGAACATATATAAAGTGCTAGTTTAAAAGCAAATAGTATATAATGCATTTTATTCTATTAATAATATGGCAATAAGAATGATTTTACATGTAATTGCTTGAAGCTTTGGAACTGCAGTGTATTTGAACTCTGACCCTGGCAGTAGCCAGCTCAGCAAGCTTATGTTTTTCACAAATGATTATCTGCTGGGTCAGGAAATTAAATGTATAAAGCATTGAAAATCTTCTTCTCCTTCCTCTGGGACAATTGGCCTTGTGAATGTTACCAAGATAAGACACAGCTGCTGAGAAAAAGTTGCAAGAAGAACAAAGAAGTGTATTACAAGACTGAACCAACTATTGTATTCGAGCAGGCCTGAAACCTTGAAGGAGTAACATTTACAGAAAGACATTATAACTGACCAGGTGCTTTGCAAGGCTGTATTATTCCCAAGGGAAAGCTTTTTTTTTTTAAAAAAAAGTATAACATCAGCAATCTTTATGAATAGAATACAGTTAGTAAAAGTGATGTAGATGCCCTGTGACTAACCACGTCAGTAGGGTGGGAAAAACCTGAATGAAAATACTATAAAATATTCTGTACTTCCTGCATCATGTCAGACAAAACTCTGTACTTGTATGTTTTTTTTTTGCCTCCTGGTGTACACTAGTAATTTTTTGCATCTGAGCCTCCTGTGTTGTTATCATTGTTTTTATTTAACAGGTAGTTTGATGAATATAGACAGTAACTGAAAAACATCCACCAATAGGGTCAGCTTTAGTGTCCCAATTTATTTGGACAGTAATCAAATTAAAAATATCACTAGTGACTGGAAAATTGTACAGGGAAATTTAAGTAAAGTATTTGGTGAGGCACCACAATTTATATACAAAAAATAAGTTAATTTTATGAGATTATGTGAAGGACAATTTTACAATCAATGTCAACAAGACAAATTTAAGTATGTAATCTGGTAAACAATGACGATGGTGTACATTTATAAACAGAGGAAAATTTGTGTTTTTACAACATGGAGAAAATTTTACATCAGTATTTTTTCAACTGTCATAATACATAGTTTACACTGCTCAATGTAGTAGCTGTACATGTTTTTATGTAAGCAAGACAAAAAGAAGGTTCTGGGAACATATTAAGCAACATGAGACTCATATAAGAAGCAAAAGTTTGAAAAGTGTTTTAGCAAAACACAGCACTGTGTGTCAGTTTTACCAAGTTTAAAGTGTTTTGGACAATGTACCTAGCACTGTAAGAAGAGGGTATTTAAACAATGTTTTGGAGGTTAAGGAACTGAAACGGGAATTAATTTTAAATTCTGTTATTTTTCTGGGTTTGAATAAAACTGAATATTACATGTTATTTGAAATTTCTTCCAGCTAGAAAATGAAATGGATTGTAGTATTTACTTACATTTTTAGGCTGTACTGGTTGCGCATTATATGTGACATCAACAAGTCATGTCACTGTAAACTGATATTTAAACAATGTTTTAACATCTTCTATATTTTCTGATGTAGTTCCAAAGCTTATTGAATGAAAGTGCTGAAAGAAATCTGATAAATACTTTTTGTAGTCTTATATCAGGTACGTTGGTCCTGAACTCATAGTATTTCTGAGGGAGTGAGAATCATCAGTTTTCTCCCACTGAAAACACTGGCACATTCTAGCAATAGACAGAGAGAAAGCAAAACCCTCACTGGGAGAATCAGAAACTGAGTTTTCCTTTGAGTCTGAATCAGAAATATGAGGAACAAAACATTGTATTGGTCCTTGCCTCCTCATGTTCAGAATCTTGAATCTCTTCAGGAAAAGAGGTATCCTTCTTTCATTTATCAGAAACTACTTTATGAAAGGGACCAATAGCCTGAATTATTCCCTGAGCCAGACCCAGTCAACTCTCAGTGTAGCTATATGCATGGTTTTCTGTTTCTTTTTGAAAGGAAAGCTGGGGCTAGCCATGTTACTAATGACAGCAGCTTCCCCAGGGATAGGTACAGCATTCTGACACAATAGGGAAACTTTTCTTGTACCGTTTCCCAGGAACAAAAAGAATGGCCCTCCTTAGCCCACTGAGGGGACCCCGACAACCCTAGAAGATGTGGCTAATCCCCAGTCCATAGTAGCTGAAGGTGCTACACCACGGGGATATAGGGTAAAAGAGAAGTGGTCCGTGATACAACAAATGGCCTCAGGACAGTCACCCACCTCTGGATGAGGAAAATTGCCAGCCTGCTATGGTGGAAAAGTCTGTTTGTTTATTTTTTTCTTTTTGTGGCTAGAAGTGGCTGGAGGAAGGACTGACAGTAGGACTGGTATTCTGTTCCATGGTCAAGCCAAATGGTGCTTCTTTCCAGGTGAAGGCAAACTGCAAAGCCCACTAAACACTACCAGTCTACAAAAGTTACTTTGTTGATAGATAGAGTAAAAAGTACTTTAAAACACTATGCTAGCCCCACAGCCTTGCAAAGGTAAAATAAGCACAATTTCTCCAGATCTAAAAAAAAAAAAACATGTTTTCAGTTAATCCCTAACACCTCTCTTGGTCTTTACATCTACTCTTCCTAACTCCCCCTTATCATCCTCCTATGTCCACCTTTAAATTTAGTTTTTTTTTTCTTTAACCACACCCACAGCTATAAAATTTCTCTAATATTCTTACTTTTTTTCCTGCCTTCATTTCTCTATCAACTTCTATATCCTCTACACACACTGCACAATTACCTTGATACAACCTGCATCTACAACACTTTAATTCTGTATCTTGTCTTTTGTTTTTCCTCTATTCTTTACTCTATTTTGAAACTTTTTACTTAGTGTGATCACTTGTCCTTGATTAACTAATTATTATGCACTCGTATGTCTGGCTAATTTATCTCTGTGGATATGAACAGACTATTGTGTTGTTCCTTGTAATTCATCTTTGTAAAAACAAACAGATGTCTCTTTGTATTATACCTTGAACTACTGCAAGGATTGTATTAGTCACAGATTGATGCATTGAACACTGTATTTGTGTAATATTTGTTCTGATTATATGTGGAGCTTTTATCCTCAGGCATCCACTGAAATGGGGCAGGTTTTGCCCAGTCAGACCTCCCTGGTAAACAAATGTCAAATAAATAAATAAAAGAAAGAAAGAAATCTACACCACCTTTTAAACTGAAAGGAAAAACTAGCACTCCATGTAAAAGTACATTACAATCTTGTGGCAGTCTATAAAAGCACAACACTCTTAGCTTTAAAATAATGTTCCCAAAGGGAATAAAAATAAGAAATTGACATTTTTCCCCAAAGGGAACATATCTGCCCAGCAGAGGAACAGTACAAGTTGATTACTGATCCTCAAACGCCTCAGTGGAATGTACTCTTCTGCATCAGTAAAGATCTGGAGGGCTTCTCACCCAAATTTGCCTTTTAGTCACTCAGCTTGAGCTGTCTGACAGTTTGGGTGCATGGAAGGTGCCCTGAAACTTGAAACCTGGCTGACTGTTATATCCCTGTCAGGATATAACCCATACAGCTAAGGCTACTGCAGCAATGATCAGTATTACAAACATCCACATTTGGCTGAGCCAGAAAGAAGTCACCACAATGATGTTGAAAGATTCCTTCTGAATCTTCAGAAGTAACCTGGATATTAGAGGAAAGGGTGGAAAACCTACATGAGCAGTCCTATCTAAGAAAAAGAAAAGGCATCTGTCTTCCAGGCCTTCTTGCATAGAGTCCAGGAGCAGAATTTTACCATCTGATTGTTCAGAGGAGGCCAACAGGCCTACTTGAAGAATTCCTCAGAAATGGATCAATTCTTGGAAGACCCCCCCCCTCGATATAGATTCCATTAATGAGGGTCTACCCTTGTCTTGCTCAGCTCGTCTGTAACACAAGTTTGCTCTGACGGAATGTGGGATCCTTGCAGACTGAGACTGTGCTGTGAAGCTGAATCCCAAACTAACACGGCTAGTCTGCAAAGTGGGTATGACCTAGTCCCTCCCTCCTCTTGCTTGTCGATGTACCACATGACTGTAGTATTGTCTCAGACAGCTTAAAGAGGTCCCAGGGACAGAGGATGATTCACAGAGCTGAAACCTATGATCAGGGCGAGCATCTCTTTTATATTTTTGTGCTTGTATCTGTCCTAGGTGCCCCACAAACTTTGCACTTTCATCTCTCCTGAAACTGCTTCCCAAGCATCTGTGGTGACTGACTGCTTCAGAACAGAGAGGGAGACGGGATGACTCAGATTTAGGGATATTTACTTTCTACACCAAGTAATTTATTTTCTGACAAACCCCAGCTTTGGGATTTGGAAAGACAAGGGATTTTGGTATTGGGACTAAACAGACTTTAAATACCATTGTATCTTTCACATATAGAGTCTTGCCAGGGGTGTCATGAGAATTATAGATGCCATGAGATCTAAATTCCAGAGGTATTCCCTTGCATTGTCCAAAGTGTGAGTGGAAAACCTGAGGAATAGATCTAGATATAGCTCTATTTTTTCCTGTAGAAGAAAAACTGTTTGAACGGAGGTATCTAGCTGACACCTCAGGAAAACAATCCTGTGAGAAGGAGTCAAAAAATAATTTTGAATGTTCTCTCGGAATCTTAGCTTGTGTAAGAGATTTCTCAATTAATTGAGAATCTCATGACACTTTGAGAAAGACTCTGCAAATATAAGTAAGTCCTGTAATTTGGAAAAATGTGGCTGCCCTGTAGCCTTCAATGAGCTATAACTGGAGCTGGATAATTTGTAAACACTCTGACTGCAGTGGATAGTCCATAGAGTTATGCAGAAAACTGATACTGTAATCCAAACATACAAAATCATAAAAAACACGTGAGGTCTGGATTAACAAGGATATGATGATAAGCATCTTTTAAGTCTAGTGCTACCAGAAAACTTTTATAATGAAGAAAAGGTAACAGGTTGCAAAGTGACATCATTTTGAATTTGAGCACCATTACAAATAGGTTTAGGAAAGAAAGATCCAGAACTGGTTGCCAAGTATTTTCTTTCTTTGGCACAAAAATCATCCTTGAATAAAACCCTTTCTTAACCTGGAAAGGAGGAACTGGTTCTATCACACCCTGGGACAGTATGTGTTGGAGTGCAGTGATTAATAAAATAGTCTTGTCTGGTGGATATGAAATTACAACCTGGAAAGGAGGACTTTCCTCCCATTGCCATCCGTAACCTTAACGAATGATCTTCAGAATCTGTTTATCTAAAACTATCTGTTGCCAAAGAAAGAAATGGAGATTTAGACTTTCTGGAAGGGAGAGACTGATGGAGGAGCTCTTAAATAGCCATTCTGAGTTGTAGGACTGGCTTTAATTTTTTGGAGGGTTCTGAATTCTTTTTGAACTCCCCTTCCCATTTCTGCATTTTATTGAGACTTTGTTATTTTTTATTTTTTTTATTCCAAAAATTGGATGATTGGCTAGAGAATCTCATAGAAAACTTGGAAAAGGATGGCTGAAAACTCTTAGAAATTCCCTGGATTAACTTACCCCATTCATCACAATTTTTGATAGCAGAGAAACCAAATACTAAATATCTAGCCAAAGGACTATATACGATCTCCTTTTTCACATCATCCGGAACACAGCCAGGGAAACTTTGTCAAAACAGTACTGCTTGCCATACCCCTTGAAGAAGAATCAATGAGTCATACAAGCACTGTAAACAATGAGTGGTGCCTTGTACAATTGAAGAAACTTAATTATTTAGACCAGATCTTTCTCCACAAGAAAAAACTATAGACAAAGCATTCCTTATACTTACACAATTAATCAGAATAAACTTTAACATATGAACCTGACAATTTAAAATTCTGAAAATCAAAGTTACAGAAGCATACACTTTTCTCTCCATATTTATCAATAATCTTCCCATCCTTGTCAGAAAGAGTGGAATTGGAATTAACCAAATGTTTAGCAGCAGTCGGATTAACTAAAACTATAGCTGCTAGGTCAGGTTTGGGAAGAGTTGTAAAACATTAAAAGACTGAGGAACTTTATATATTCTGTCTTTTTAGGGGCAGCAAGCTAACCATCAGGAAAACTACAGGTAGTGACACACACACACACACACACACACACACACACACACACACACACACACACACACACACACACACACACACACACACACACACACATCCTACAGAGCTGACATTACTCGGGGAATGGGTAAAGGTTCTGGAAATTCCTTCTGTGACACCTCATAGTATTTTCTGAGAGACTGAGAAACCTTTGTGTTCTCCCACTGAAAACCACTGGCACATTTTGGAAATAGTCTCAGGGAAAGAGAATCTCCTACAAGAAGAATCAAAAACTGAGCTCTCATCTTAGTCTGCATCATTAAAGTAAGGAGGATTGCCTGCATCTGTCCCTTCCTCTTCCTGTTCATATTCAGAATTTTGAATTTCTTCAATAAAAGAAATATTCTTCTTTTTTTACCAGAAACCACCTTATAAGAAGGATCCCTGAGCAACACTGCGTAAACTACTCTTGTCTAAGGAAATATGAGGAAGAGTAAATACATATTTATTTTTGCATTTTCTTTTTGACAGGATAACTGAGGCCAAGAGTGTTATTACTTGCAACGTCAGCCTCCCTTGTTCCCTCTCCTATGACTGACAAAAGTGGTTTTCCTGTGCCTAGGGAAGGGACCCCAACAGCCACAGAGGACATGGGTAGCCCCCAGTACATTGTGGCAGTAGAAACTACACCAGATAGATCTGGTTTAAAAAAAATCAGCGGTCTGAGGAATCAGCAATGGCCACAACAGACTCACTCACTTGTGGTTGAGGCAAATTGCTAGCCTACCATTGCTTAACTTTTTCTTTTTGTAGCTGGAAGAAGGACAGGCTGAGTGTGGAACTGGAGACTGTCCTATGGTTTAGCCAAAAATGGTGCCTCTTTCCCAGGAAAAACAAGCAGCAAAAGCTGGTGACAATTTAGTGTTTAAAAGTCACTTTCCCAACAAAAACACAGTTAAAAGTACTTTAAAACTTCATGCCAGCCCCAACAGGTAAAATAAACATAGTTTCTCCAGAGGAAAAAAATGTTTTTCAGTTACTTTAAACAACTTTTAAACTAACAGGAAAAAAAAGAGTGCTCCAATTTAAAAGTAGAGATATGACTTGTTAAGGCCCCTTAAAACATACACTTTAGCTTACAAATAACTTTCCTAAACAGGAAAGTTCAAAAAGTAATGATTTCTATAAAGTGGAGTATTTTTCCACCAAATGGAACTTATCTGCCCAGCAAGAGAAGAGCACAAGCCAATCATTGATACTCAAATTCTTGTAGAGGAATTGATTCTTCAGTGGCAAGAAAGCTCAGAAATGTTTGGTGCCCAAACCTGTCTTTTTAAAAAGTCACTACATTCATTGTATTTGTGATCAAACCAACCTCATACATGGTTAATACTAACTTGTGATCTTTGCTACATAATTCTACAACTTTGGAGTCAGACTGCATTTAGAAATTTTACTTATAGCCTGCCTGGGACCTACTAACATACTACTCAATTACTTCTATAAATTATTACTTCATAGTAAATTATTAAAGTGTCAGCATCTATTGGAGCTGTATATTACTTAAAATGATGTCATCCATGGTATTTCAGCTTACAAACATGAGGACAATTGAAGGAAATCCAGTTGTGTACGTTGCACTTACCATAACAGTAGATGTTCCAATTTGTTACTGCTACAATAACTTTGGGCTATATGGCCTGTAGGATACAAAAAGGACCAGCTTCACATAGATCTTGCTCACTCCCACTCCAACACCCTGACTGCTGATTGGCTAGCCTCTTGGAGAAAAAGTAGCAATCAGAATGCATACACCATCAAAGCTTCCTTGCCCATAGAAAGATAAGAGCTTACTCATCCTGAACCTCTAAAAATATAAACAGTAATACATAACTTTGTATCCCAACAACAAACTATATGCAGAAGAGAGGGATGGAGGGTGGGTGCAGCTAATGCACCAGTGAGGAATTACACAACTGTACTATGTTCATCATTCTCATTGCTGCAATAGCCTTTGGCTATATCAGTTGATTACCAAAGCCTATCTAACTTGGGAGCAGGAAAGACCCAGGAGTCTCTGGATAGCAGTCCTAGCAAAGCCAACCTTGGTCCTGATTTTGTGTCCCATATCTTTTGTCTGTTCCTAATAAATGTTTTGGTTTTCTGTAAAACCACTGAGGACTGAAGTGACTAGATAATGGCATACAGTTGAGTTTCAGACTTCATATTGTTCGGAAAATACATGATAACACAAAGCCTGTTATTCTAGCAACTAAGTTTGTAAGAAAAGTATTTAAAATTTGTCCCTATTTTTCGGTCTTTGCCCCCTCCATTATTTTAGACTTTGTCCAGATTTCTTGCACTAAGAGGTTGAGAGGCATGATGACAGGTGACCATACACATCAGCAGAACAGCTTGAGCAAACTCTGAAATGAAAATGAGGATCCACTGGCAGGCATTCTGAAATAAATATTCCTTGCCAGAGGAGTGAACAGGCCATAGGAAAGTAACTTACACAAATCTTTGAGAACCAGAGATAATAATCCTGAATAGAGCCCTGAATCCAGGTGAGGCACCAACTAGAAAATATTCTATACTGTTACATAAAAGATTTCCAAGTAGCAGGATTTCTTGCCTTCTTTAATACCAGCTTTATTTTCTCATGAAAAAGGTGCCTAAAAGGTATTAGAAGTGAATCATTCAGTCAGTTGAAGTTGATTGAGATTGGAGTGTATCACATTTCCCCTATCTTGTGTGAGTAGATCCAATTTATGAGGAAGCGTGTGGTAAGTGCCTTGGCTGATTCCACAACAAGAGGGAACCAATATTGCCCGGCTCAGAAGTTAGTCACTATAATAATTTTTATAGAATCCTTCTGAATCTTCAGAATGATCCCAGTGCTCAGTAGAAAGGGTAAAAATGCATAGAGGAACATTTCCAACCATGGGAATGAAGATGCATCTGTTTTTCAAGCTTGCCTACAAGGAGTCCTGATGCTAAATTTATTTAGTTGTCTGTTTTGAAACAAGGTGAACAAATCTATTTGACATGCTCCCCACAACTGTATTCATTCCTGGAAATTGCCCTCATTCAATTTCCATTCATGAGGGTCTGTCTTGGACCTGCTCAGCTTGTCTACACTATATTTTGCCCTTATACTATGCAAGATGCTTGAAAGGTTATACAATGCTGTATAGCTAACTCCCATGCCATCATAGCCAGCAAGTATGTGGGATAATACATGGCACTACCAGTTTGTTTAAGTACCACATCACTGTGGTATTGTATTTAATCACCTGTAATGGTCCCTGGGACCACAGATCTCGAAGAGATTCTATAACATGGATCACAACTAACACCTCTTTGGCATTTATGTTCTGTAGACAATTCAAACTGTCCCACAGGCCTCACACCTCTGCACACATAGAAACTGTTCCCCAGTCAAAAGCTGAGCTGCCTTACTGCATTGACCTATGCAGTTCTTTCTTGATAATGCCCAAAACTGGAATCTTTAAATCCCAGAGAATAAGAATGTTAGGTCTATATTCAAAAAAAATCACACTGAATTTTTCTCATATTTACTCTGTCCCAAGGAATCATAAGAATTATAGAAATAATGAACTCTAGAATCCTGGGATATTCTTTGGCTGCAAGTCTCAGACTGGTAGGAGAAGACCAGGAACATTTTCAGATGCAAATTCTCCTTTTCCTGTTTGAAGAATACCTTTAAAAAGACATATCTAAAAGGTAAACTAAAAGCACAATCTTGTGTGAGGGAGTCAAGGAGGATTTTGAACATTTATCTGGAGTCTCAAATTAGTAAGGAGTAAAGAAAGCCATGTTAAGGACTCCTGTTATCTAGAAAAAGACTCAGCAATGATCAGTAGGTCATCCAAATAAGGAATGACAGGTAACAGACTGAAGGGTCAACATTTGGAATTTTGGTACTTTCACAAACCAGTTGAGAAAGGAATGATTTAATGATCTCATAGAAAGATTGTTCTTTGAAATCAGAAACATTCTGAACTAATAGCTTTCCTACCTTTGGTCTAAAGACACTATATAATTCCTGGGGTAAGCATATGCTGAAGAACCTAAGAATTAAAACTCTAATTGGTACATATGGAAGGGAGGGTTTCACCTGGAAGGAGGTATGTATATCTAGTGCCAAATGAAACCCTTCTGAACAAATAATAGTACCTAAGAGTTTAAAACAATATGTTGCTAAAGGGAAAGGCTGAGAGTCAGTCTGCGAGACAGAATTCGATCTGTAGAGACAGCACGAGAGGGAGAAAGGAGTGATGGCATAGTTATTCGGAAGGTGTAGTCTGTCCCTATTTCTGAAAGGATCCTTATTTTTTATTGTTCCTTTCCTGCAGTTTCCTTTTTGTTCCCTGTTTGCCAGAAGATGGAGGGATTGATTATTGACAAGAATTTATTATTTTGACTTAAAAAAAACAGCAGAGGGTTTGTACGATTTGTATGGTGGGGCTTGAAATTAGTAACTTCTTGAATTAAATTCTATCTGTTATTAAACTGTTTAAGAATCTGAGTAGCAGAAAGGACAAGCAAAACTGCCTTGCCTAAAGCAGAGTTTGAAATCTCAAACTTTCCCTCATCAAAAAACTTTTGAGTATTTACCCAGGCATATCTTCTCAAAATAGTGGCAGAAGTAGTGGTCACCATTACAGAATCTGCACAATTATACATACATACTTCATGGCATCTTTAGACACCTAAGACAAGTTAGAAATTGAAGGATTCAAATAGGACCTACCTTCCCTGAAAGAAGTATGGCAGAACAATCCTACAAGCTGCAAACACCTGACAGAATACACTGTAAAAAGTAAATTCTCTTATGAAATCTAATACCTTACATTTTGGTCAGCAGGGGAAGAGTTCTTATTAACAAATATTCTGCCTTTTTTGGGCACTGAAAGGTGAGGGTCAGAGTTATTTCAGACAGCATTTTACACATCTTCCAAGGTTGGCATAATTGAAGGAATGGGTGTAGCATGAGATAACTCCACTTGCAGCATACCATAATATCACCTCAGTTTAAGGGGGCATCCACTTGCTCCCACAAAAATACACCATTCTTCCTTGAACTAGTCATAGAAAAGAAAAACTCCTCTTATGGAGTTAAAACACACACACACACACACACACACACACACACACACACACACACACACACACACACACACACACACACACACACGCACGCACGCACACACACATGCACGCACGCACGCACACACACACACACACACACACACACACACACACACACACACACACACACACACACACACACACACACACACACACACACACACACACCACACTTTCCTCTGTATCAGAGTTTTGGGCTTGTGAATAAGATAACAAGAAAGCCCTGTCTCTTTCAAAGTCAGAATCCTTTTTCATATTTTTGTCAGGAATATATTGACTTAGTTAATCTGCTGATATGGATGTTTGCTCTCCAATACAGAAAGCCTGCAGTAAATTCCTGATTAAGGCAAGAAAATCATCCCTGTGAACAGACAAAATGCCTTTGGATGAGCAATGTCTATCCTTTGATTTTTTTTCCTAAGAACATCCCTGGAAGGGGGCTGACTGAGAGATGACACTGCTCCTCAAGCAAAAAGTGATTTTTCCCTGCGCCTCTGAGAAGATCTTCCTGAAGAAACTCCTAAACTCACAGAAGATCATTTTCCCATTCTCAGACTGAATACCCTGAACAGCCGCAGGGACATGGCTAACCCTGGGTCCATGGCGGCAGAAGGAACTACACCAGAAGAACCTTGAGAAACCAGTGAGCAGTCTTAGGAACAATAAATAGTCACTGTAGAGTCACACTGCAATGCAGTCAAAGGCTCCTATACAGTTTTTTTTCCTTTTTTTTTTTTTTTTAGGTATAACGTGAGAAGAAACTTCAGGAAAGATGTAGGAATTTATGCTGTAGCTAAAGAAGAACCCTCCGGCCTGATTGTTGGTAAACACTGCTGGGAAGAGTTGGTCAGAAGACAAGTTGTCACAAAATGTACACAAGCACTAAGACACTCAAACATCATTTTAAATACATAAAAACAACTCCAAATCTTTAAATCCTTATACTTCAGTTAAAATTTCTCAAAACCAGTTTCTGTAGCCATGCAGCTGGTTTCACAGTAGCCCATATTTATTTGTATGAGTTAAGAGCTGTTTACAGAGGAGTTTTTCAAAGCTTTTTGGGATGGGATACAGATATGATACAGGTCTAAAGGCCTTTAGGTTAGTGGGTTTAAGAAACATAGGAAGTGTTGTGATCACAAAATGCTTGAAAGTTGAAGGGAATTTACCTGTAGTGAAAGAAAGATTGTAGATGTGTCTGACAGGTTTGGCTATTTAATTAGCTGAAAACTTAAGAAAAGAGGGACATGAGATACTGAACTTGGGACCAGACAAGTTTAGCTACTACTATTGCTGAAGACAGGGTTATTGGGAGATGAAGGGAATGAGTTAGTTGGTAATATGTTTTATGGCAGAAAGCAGAAAATTCTTGAATTGCTCAGGGAAGTCTAGGTTTGGAAAACTTTTATAGACTGTGGTGGTAGTAGGGTTGGTAATGTGACCTGTTATGTGGATGTGAGGGACTGTTGTTGTCTAAAATGGAGTATTTTAGCACTGTTAGTTCATAGTAAGCAGTAGGCTAGCTGCTCTTGCAGTCTATTTTAAGTCAAGCCAGTTTCATTAATGACAAAAATCAAACCCTATACTTTGTGTTTCTGAGGTAAACACCTTAACTATTATGCCAACTCCTAGTCCCAGTTAAGTGGAATTAGATACAGCATGTCTGCTGAGGAAGCTATACATATCTGACAATTAAGCCACACACACCCACTGTGAGATTTGAACCCCTACCTATCTAGAGTCAGAGCAGGTGAGTGGTCCTTAATTCAAAATGAAGAAGTATTAAGAGTCAAACAAGCTTATTTTAGATTTTATGGCACATATATGACAGAAATATTTAGACAATATGGGAGAAGGCAGAGTTGAAAAAAGATGTAATACATCTGCCCCATCAGGTATACAGATAATAGAAAGAAAAAGAAAAAAAAAACAAATTAGCCTATTTGCCATGAAGGCAGAGTGAACATGAATTGGCAGATTGAGTTTATTTTCAAGCTTGGGTTATATGGAAGGAATATAGAGTAGAGATGACAGGTTTATAACTGTATTGCCTTTGGTATATTAATATACATGAACAGTAGAACTTAAAGTAAGGTGGAAACTAATCACACCTAAGAAAGGCAGAGTTGAAAAGACGTGCCAGTCTGTCTGCCATCGAAGCTACATAGATAGGCTACTTGCTCCCTATTTTTCACTATCTGCCACCTAGGCTAATAGAGGAAGGAGGGGCTACACTGAATTATAAGTTAAGCTGTTACAACTGAAACAAGTACTATGAAGAGAACTATAACTACAGTAGTTATTATATTCAACAAAATCATTATTTATACACTGTGGTCATCTGCTAGATATTCACAGTGCATCTCAGACCAATGAACATAGGCTAGCATGTTGGGATAATATGAAATCCTTATGAGCTCTAGTCAGCAGAAGTGCCATGAATTATAAATTTGATCGCTGTCATTTCAAAAAAAGTATGGGCTGTGATGTCATTCTAAAAATTAAAGATGGGCTAAAAATGGAATGATGAAAATTACCCAGAGTTTTTAAAGAATTGGGAAAAGAAACAGTGCTATGAATATCTGGTCATCATAACAAAGTATGAGACGAAAGTAACACACCTTAATTTTACAAATAAGCACAGGAGATTCTCTTTTACAAAAGTGAGATGAAGATGATCAGAGAAACTCTTTTAAAGGGCATACTTCTGGAATACCTAGAAATTAGTGGGGAAACAATGTACGACGCAACATGGATGCCCTGTGGCAAGGGTATCTTGGATAACTCTAACCATGATAATGGTCATGAAAGGAGTAACATTATGATGAGCTTGGATGTTAGGCAAGCATCCGGGTACTCTTACAATAAAGTTATATCCATATAATTAGGAGCAGTTAATGACTATTTTTCTGATGATGAATTAATCTGTAGTCGACTACTTATTCCAGTGTCATGTCTCTCACTGTTATTTTCCTTTGATTTTTGCAGGTCATTTCTTGTCTTATTACAAGAAGTTTGTGAACAATTTGCATAACCATTTTTAATTACATAGAACAATTAGTATAACTAAAATAAAGGTTAATACTTAAAAGAAATAAGACGAAAATATGTCTCCTAAGTGGGTGCTTAAATGTTAACCATTCAGTGCAGTCCAAATTATTATTTTTAAACATGACAATGAAGAAAGATTGCAAAAACCTCACGTTGTTTTTCTATACAAAAGCAGAAAAAATTCAACAAACTCCCCCTGCAGGTCACACAGTGTAGCACATTGGTTTCTTTTGAATCCTACCTTAATAACTGGATGGGCACCCACATATTTACTCCTGGGGTAAGCAGTATGACCCTCACCGAGCAGGGTGGCAAATATACCCACTAAACTCAAGGGCTGCATAATTAGAATAATTATAATGGGGCAAACAGAATGAAAATGAGGACTGTAAGACTGGGAATAAGATTTAAATGTGGAACTTTGTAGTTAATATAAAATGTGATAATCAATGATTCAGGGAACAAACAACCACAGGAAATTATTCTATAGCTATAGTGAAAGTATTAGGCACAAAATAACAGAATAAGCTTGGAATGTCTATATCAGATGCCACAAAGACAATCATGCAGCATGTGAAACCTAAACGTACATTGGTGGATTACTACAATGGATAGAAAAAAGAATTATCAGCAAAGAAAATCCCTTTTTGAAGACAGCTGGCGTGCCTCACACACAGTACAATTTCTAATCCTAGAGTTATAATTTTTGTAAGACTTTATGCAAAATGAGTGTAGTTCAACAGATGGGTAGCAAAATTTAGACAACATGTAAAGAATTACAACTTAATAATGCACAGAGTGTTCATATTTAAAAAAAAAAATACATGACAAAAAAGATGCAATCTGAAATCATACTTTTTTTATTATTACTGTTCACTTCATTCATGGTGGGATGTTCATTTTGTAGTTAGTTTACAGCCAGGTGAAGTAATTCAAGACTACTTAAGAAAGAAATATATCAGCAGCCATAAAAGCTGCAAAAAGTAATCTAAAACTAGGGCAAAAGACTATCCAGCAGTTGGGTATATAGGCAAAATAGGTGGACTAGATGGTTCTTTTTGTATTATGAAATATGTACTCCAGCTGTCATATATGTGTTATAAAATCTAAAATAAGATTGTTTGGTTCCTAATACTTCTACATTTTGAATTAAGGATGACTCACCTGCTCTGATTTTGTCAGGAATTTAGCCACCTTCCCCAAACTATCAATAGTATCTCCACTCCTCTCTTCACTATCCCACAGTCCCCTACCTTCACCCACCCTCTACTTAAAAAAAATCTCATATAAAAAGAAAAAAATCAGTAAAATCAGTACTTGAAAATATGCCCACAAACTTCCTCTAGGCTTCGGCCTAGACCACATTTTTCATTTGATTATCTACCACAAGTAATTTCTAACCCAACTTTTTCATCACATCTCTAAACTCTGCCTGACATCTGGAAAGCAACACTCATGACACCCCACAAACAATCTCTACCTCAGAACATCTCACACTTTCATCTTATCTCTATCCTACCCACTCTTGTGAAGGATCTAGAAAAAAAAATCTGTTGTATCTAACTCACAAGCTATATTCTGCAATACTATCTCCTTACCCCAAAACAGCATGGATTATGGACAGGTCATACTACAATAACAACACTTCAGAGCCTAACTGATGACATTCTCCTCAACGTAGATTAAGGTGACATGAAAATAAAATGACATTAGCACTAAGGAAATAAAAGGTGAAGTACAATATCTCTGTTTCATTCCAGCTTGTATTCTTGTGTTGAAGCTTTTCTCCCGAAGTCTCTACTGTGTTAGGAACTCAAATTAAACATAACAGGCATTACATTTAGCAAATTATACCCTAATGTCATTAAACTGGCAGCAGTTAAAATTATAAAACCACTTACATATATCAATCTCTTATTAAGTATTTGTTTTGTTCCTCCAGCATTCAAACACTTAATAACCATCTCTCTTCCTAATACTCAGCAAAAATATACAAAAATACATATAGCTGAAAATAAAATGACATTCTCCTCAAAGTAGATTAAGGTGACATGAGCAATATTCATTGGTCTTGCAAAAGCCTTTTAATCTAATCAGCCTCCTTCTTCCCTGTTTTTACAACACTGGCATTAGTAACACATCCTTCACTTGTTTCCAAGATGTCTTGTCAAATGGATTCCTCAAAGTTAAACAAGGCTCTTGATTCTGTCATCCCGCACCTTTTTTCAGTGGGAGCACACAAGGTTCTAGCCTAGTTCCTCTTCTCTTCTATAGTTTCATTACTAAGCTACCTTATCCCCTTACTTCTCTATAATTCAACCTCTATACTAATGACGTGATAGTCTTTAGGGACAGTCACAACCACTCTACAAGCAAAACACAACTACTAAAAGAGCTTAGCTACTCCCAATTGCTGGCTTATTAACCACAAACTAATACTCAATCCCATAAAAACAAAACATGCTGTTTGGCCCCACTCAAGTACTTTAAAAATCACTAGAGTTACTTAGTATCACTACCATTTGTGGTACACCTATCAGAACAACCAACCAACTCCTTCAAATACCTTGGTTTGTGACTAGATCAGTCACAAACATTCTATACCCATATTGAGAAAATGAGGGCATAAGTTAACTCAATTCTCTTTTGGGCTAGGAAAATCCTACCCTACCTATTCAACCCATGCAAGGCAGGGATAAGCAAAGTAGTTCATCATTATTTATTTTATTATGTCTGTTAACCGGGCAAGAAGCCTGTTTTCAGAGGACATTCAGGGAGAAAAGCTCCAGCAATTACTTATCATCAAAACAATGTAATACAGAAATTAAAGATTTAAAAAATACATTGAAATTCAATAGGAATGTAAAGTTGCATAGTTACAGAGTCTTCAATGCAAGCAAAAGAATAAACATTATCAAATAATAATAACATAAGAACAAACCTTAGAAGGATGGCAACATTTAAAGTAGCAGTCCAGTAACATAAGAACAAAATTCCATATGGTTGGTAACATATGGAATAAAACTCATGTTTTTTTTTTTTTTTTTTTTATTTAGGTAGATGAAGCAGAGTAAAGAGAGACCATGGTAGAGTAGAAAAGTAGAGGTTAGAGAGTATCATTCCATTGTAGTTAAGAGTAGGTAACAACAGATAGTGAGATTAACCTGAGGCTGTACAAGAGTATTGCCAGTGTTTAGAAAGGTGTTCTTTTAGGAGTAGTTTGAACTTGTGACTGTCAGGATGTTTTAGGACTTGTTGGGGAGAGAATTCCAAGTTTTAGCTATTTTATGTAAACAGAGGGAATCACCATAGTAGTTGTGAGATTTACCAACTTTTAGAATTAATTTGGCAGATGATCTGAAGGTCCTTGGATTACTGTTTACTTGGAGTAGGTCAATGAGAGCAGGGCAGTTGCTGGGTTTGTAGATTATGCTGTGGGTAGTGGTTAGTTGATTAAGAGATAACAGGCTGTGTAGTTCAATCCAATTGAGTTTGTGAAGGACATGACAGTGATGAGCTTTGTGGGGTAGACTAACAGCAAACTTGCCTATTTTGTTACAGCGGGTTTGTAGGATGTATAAGTCAGTTTTACATGGATTAGTAAGGATTTGGGAGCAGTAAAGGAGGGCAGAGAGAATATGGGATCTGGCTGTGGCTAATCTGGGGTCATTGGTTAGGAATGGTTTTGCCCTATAGAGTCTGCCATGTTTGGAGTGAACATTTTTTAATTGTAAGTGATATGTGTTTGTCGAATTTTAGGCAATCTTCTGTTGTTACACCTAGGAGTTTAGTTTGACTGACTAGTTCTATTTTAGTGTCATTTGTGGAGTAGATAGACAAAGGGGGGTTATTTTAGTTTTGTTGTTACCAAAAATCTTCAGTTTAGTTTTGTTTGGACTGAGTATTAATTGATGGTTGGAGAGATAGTGTTCTAAGGCTTGGAGAGACTTTTGTGCCTTATCTTGAAGTTCCTGAAATGTGGGGGCAGAGAAGATTAGAGAGGTGTCATTGGCATAATGAATGATGAAAGCTAGTTGAGTGGCGGCATCGATGTTGTTGGTAAATATGATGAAGAGCAGAGGTCCCAGGATGGAGCCTTGGGGTATTCCGACTGAGACTGATAGCGGGGGGGAGGATTTGTTTTCCCATTTGGTAGCCTGCTGTCAGTTAGAAAGGTAACTGTGAAACCATCTTAGGGATGTAGCATTGAGGTTGTATTCAGCTGAATTTGGTAGGATACCGTATCAAAAGCTTTGGACATGTTGAGGAAGAATGATGTGACTAGTTGGCCTTCATTTTTAAGGAGGTTAACAGTGTTAGTGAAACTTAAGAGAGTTGTATTAGTACTGTGCTTGGGGAGAAAGCCATGTTGTGAGTTGGATAGTAGATTGTCCTTAAGTAATTTGGTCAAGGAATTGCTGATTGATGCATTTTTCTAAGATTTTGGCTAGGGGGTAAAGAATAGTGATGGGTCAGTTATCAGTGAAGTCTGTAGAGCAGCCACCCTTATGCAAAGGGTTGATATGTGATATCTTCCAGAGGAGAGGAACATACTGTCCAGAGATAGAGTGGTTAATTAAGATAGGTCCTGGATAGGAAATAGTGCTGGCAGCTAGTTTTAGAAATTCATGGGGGAGGTGATCGGAAGCGAAAGAACTAGGTTTTAGTTTGGTAAGAAACTTTTTATGTAGCTAGTTTGAATGGGCTTAATATGGAATGAATTAGCATTGGAAGCAGTAGAGGTGGGTACTGTTAAAGATGTACTGGAATCTTTGCTTATGAGGGCAGTTATTGAGTTGACAAAATAAGTATTAAATTGTGTTGCTAAACATTCAGTGGTATTGCTAGTTAAAGGTGCTAGGTTAAGGGACTTCCTGCATTTAGGAGATAATTAATACATTGTCAAAATTTTGGGGGGGATGTTCTGGTGTTCTTGCTGGTGTGATTGAAAGTATACTTTTTATCATGTTTATTAGTTTCCTAGCCTGGCTTCTTAGTTTCTGGTATAATGTAAATAATTCTTTGTTTTTGGTAGTTTGATAGTGTGACCAGGTTGTGTCCCTTTTTTGAGTAGTAATTTAGTGGCTTTTGTTAGCCAAGGTAGTTGTTCGGCTTTTGTGCGTATTTTTTCTTATGGGAGCTAGGCGATTTAATATGTCAAGGAATGTTTTGTTAAAGTATTGAACAGCAAGATCTAACTGGAGGAGCTTTAATTATGAACAGTCACATTGCTGTAGCGTAGAATTAAATGTAGATGGGGAGAAGTCTGTTTTTGCTGTGGATGCAATTAAATAAGATGTTGTTTGGTGTGTATACTCATTTCCTGAGAAGAAAGGTTGGGGAGTGGTCACTAAATGAGTCAGGAAGGCAGCCTGCTTTGTGACTTAGGTTGGGTTTATTAGATAATATCCATGCAAATATTAATTGCTTTCTGGTATGTTTATCAGTGAGAGTTGGGGAGTTAATAATTTGAGAGTAATTGTAAAGGTTAATGATGTTGGAAGGGTTATCAGAGGAGCATGTAAGCCAGCCAAGGTTGAAATCATCTAAGATTATTGTTTCCTGGTTGAAGTTTGAAGATGCCTAGTAGAGGAGTTTTTCTATAATGGATAAGTTTTGGCCAGGAGGTAGACTGGTAGCAATGATTATTATTCTTTTGGGGGGTTTATTTCTAGGTGTGCAGTTAATATTTCAGAGTTGGGGATGTAGGGAGATCAGTTTAGTAGGGTCAATTTGAGGAAGTCTTTAAACATGATGGCAATGCCACCAAACCATTAATTTATCCTGTCACGTCTAAAGATACTATAACTTTTAATGATATTTCATCTGGTTCAGTTTAAATATGGACTACCAATAATAACCATAGCATCTAAGAAAAACGTCTCCACACAACAGACTATTGAAATCAAAATCTGTCACTTCAACACTAATTCACTCTGTCATGAGTACAACTGTTTCTCCCTCAAAAAAGCAAAATGGTTCCCAGTGCAGCATAGATTAGAACTGCTACTGGGATCTCTTATAGTCAAACTTCTCCAATCTAACTCATTCCCAACACTAGCTCCAAAACTTTATATCAAACACACATACAGACTACAACTCAGACGGGTCTATATTAATTCATCAAAATATATATTCATCTAATATGTGTTCAGCAAAGGCAAAACAACAGCGAAGCATGGAATTTTTCCCAGGATTATTGTGCTCTAGCACTCTGGAACACACTTCATACTAAATCAAACAAATCCAAGTGGGAGGCTTAACCCCCTACACACCCCCTAACTATATATACCAATTCCAAGATCACACTATGTACTTGCCACACAATAGGCCGCATCACCTAGAGGTTTCTCGGTCACTAGGCTTACTCTCTCAACTACTAACACCTCTTAACTCCTTGATTTTCATTTCACAAAACATTTCCATCATGATATAAACCTGAAATATAATCATGTTATATGTACATTTCTCACAATTTATCCTACATCTATTAATTGTTTTGATACAATGTTTGTTCTATATTGTTAATTATGTTCTGTTTTTGATATGTAATGCTCACTGCCTCTCTGTTCTGTATATTTTTTTCATTGTGAATTATTTCCCCTGCGCAGGACCTGCAAATGGTCAGCTATAGTCAGTGTACTACACCAAGAAACAAATGTAAAATATTAAAAATTAATGTATCTAACTGGTCAAAATATGCACAAACAGGAAACAGTGATTTATTGCAGTCAATTAAAGAACAGAATAAATCATGGCATTAATGAATATTAAACAAATATACCTATAGAGTGAGTTAGTACAAATGATCAGTCAGAGTCACCTAACCTGACTTTTCATGATAACCTAATGAATTCAATTGTTAGTGAATATTCTACCTTCTCTTTTGAATAAAAACTGAGAGTTACAAAATCTGCAAATTCTAGAAAACTATAAGTGACTTTATAGTACTTGCATATACAGCACTGTCATCTTTTTTTAGTGTTAATGAATATTCATCTAATTAGTCATGAAATATCAATTGTTTATATAAAGCTATGCAGATATGCTGGAGAAAACAAATTTAAACAAAATTAAACTAAAAAAGAAAAACAAAATGAGAAAAACATGTTGACCAGATATAATTCATTAACTAGCAAAGAAAAACTATCACCAAGCAGCAAAGAAGGGTATTTAGTAATAATTTTTAATTTGTATGTGATATATACCTCCACTCCAGCTTCAAATGCGGATCTGTTTTCAGGTTTGTAAATTTGGGGAAGACAATTTTCTCCATTTGTTCTTACAGCATATTTAAGCTGACGCAAAACGATACTCTCATCTGAAACAAAATATACAGTTTAAAATAATTTAGTAAATTAAAAATCCAAAAAATAGAAATATTCAAAAAGCAACTTAGTCACACTGGTAATATCCTGAAACTGCTCACAGATTATGTCTGTGTTGCACATAAGACTGTGTAACTAGTCCAAGGAGGTTACCTGAACAATGACCAGTTAACCTAATGAAGTTAATTAGTAATTAATAGAACATAATTAAAATATAATCCATTGATTTAGGGCAGTGAACAACAAATGGCCATTTTGAGGTATGGCACTAATGTAATTGTTAGCTGGACATTACATGCCTCATTACTCATACAGCAACATGGCATTTAACCTCACAGCTAAGCATTCTTTAGCATTGCAGTGCATCTCTCTCTCTCCCTCTCTCTCTCGCTCTCTCTCGCTCTCTTTCTCTACATTTCTGTAAACTGACTGATTATGTTCCTCTGTAGGCAAAACTGGTAAGAGACAAGCACACATCCTTGTGTTTACTGGAATGTCACTAAATGGCTCAAAATTTAGTTTTATCCCTTCTGAGACTAGTGATTATTTCAGAAAATGTACTGGACTGCATTCCATAATAATCATTATAGTTACTGCCTTTTTTATTTCAGAAAATGCATTTTAATTCTCATCTTGTTATTGAGTCAACTTTCCAAGTTTAAATAGTGTCCCTAAATTGGAGCCTTTGTCCATGATTACATTTAAAATTATCCTTGATTTTGAAGGTAATAAAAATGAAGGTCCCAAGTGATAGTAGACAGAGGAGTAGCTAGGTCATATGGAATGCAGACTGAGAGAATCATTTGGTGACACCACTAATCCCCCACTCTACAGAGCAAAAAAATATTTTTTGAACAGGTGTTGGAAAAAAATGCCTTGACAACAACTTATTACAGCAACATAAACCAGGAGGCTCAAAAGTATGTCCAAACAGGAAGTTTTATTGAAAGTTTAAATAATTTTTCACAAGTTAATTATTTACCTGTCTTGTATTACATAATCAAATACAACACTGTTTTAGCTATTTAAAAAACACAGACACACAGATGACCCAAGGGAAAATCAGCTAAAATATATATCTTGACCCTTCAAAATATATATCTATAATGTATACTGCAGAAAAAAAAAATAGTGTGCATTGTGACACCATCTGTCATCGAAGTTTATACCATGTAGGCAGCTCCTTGCAACACAATGTTTTAATAGTCATTACTAGTTCAGTGAACTCATCTATGCAGCAATTTGTTTGTCTGCAAACAGCATGCCCCAGTAGCATAATAAGATAATAGACACATTGTGTGTTTTTATTGTTTAGCAACAGAGCTGTATATATGCTGTACCTCTGAGTGCTTTGTTTCAGTTAGAAAATGACCCCCAAACTTAATGAATAAATAAAGATAAATCCAAAGTGTAAGTGAGAAAGCAACAAAAGAAATAAAAAAATATTGGGAAATAAGAAAAAAATAGTCCCATGGATTAAATGAATTCTAACACTATATCATACTGGGTTTATCTCATATGTACAATGTACATGCTTTGATTCTTGCAGACACGATTCTTTGGTTACTGCGCAAAACAAACCATGATAGGTATATATCCAATTCTAATGGTAGTCAGCAATAAAGGAAGTATCTGAGATAAAATTGCTTCATTATAATTAAAACACACATTTTATAAAAGTCCAGTAATAATCCTAAATATCAAATCCAATAACTATTTGTATAGAGTCATAGATGTTTACAAGGTTAATGACCACAAGGGCCTTTGTAAGCCAAGCCATGCATCTCAAATCTTTGACAAGTTGGAGTACCCTTGATAATTGTAAGCAGGAGATTGGGAGATAAAGCATTTACAAGCAGGGGCCTGGAAGCCAAACCTTTTACAGGCTTCCTGTGGCCACTAGAGACACAGGTGCCAAACCAGGGATGAATTTCCTGTTCCCCATCCAATTGTCCAATTTACACTTGAACGGGTTAGGGAGGAACTGTGCCTCACATGGATGGGAAGCCTGTTTCAGAGAAGGAATAGTCTCTGGGATACATACCTGTCTCTCCAGCAGGCCCTATTTATATCACAGGCAAGGTTCAAGTCTTTAGAATGGGTGCATACTGCATTACATCCACCTAACCTATTTTATGATGTTCTTCAGCTAATTAAACACCAAAGGAAAAAAGTTTTCCAAAGTCTTACACCAATCTCTAGCTCAGACATACAGCATAATACTTTGGGCAACACAATATGTTATTCTGCAAATCTGCAGTAATTGTGATTATTTCAAGGTACTCTAATGGAGACCTCAAGAAGCCTATTAAGAATATAGAGTACAGTGAGGCCTCATTTTTTATTGATTTTTCTTCTTAGTTCACCTAGGCAACAAACAGACTTTCATAGTATTAAGCAACATGTGCTGAGTATTTAGCCCAGCCCCTGACAATACCTCTCAACTGTCCAGATTTTTGCTGAATATTCAGATTTTCACCTCATAAAATTTGCAGTTTTCTGGCAAATCAATGAGGATTGAACTCATTAAATAATGACACATGTTTGTGTTTCAGACTTAATTTCCCTCAGAAAATGCATACTAATACAAATCCGGTTATTCTAGAAACCTTCTAAGTTTAAGCTTTATAACAGCAATATTTAAAACCTGTCCCTGTTTTGGGCCTTTGACCTCATTATTTTAGGTTTTGTCCAGGTTTCTTGTACTAAGAACTTGAGAGATATGCCCCCCAGACACTGCTTTCAAGAGAGACAGAGACATATGTCACTTTTCAATGACCAAAAAGAGACTAGTAATATAAATTTGAAGGGTATGGGTGGCTTGCCCCCACATTAGGGATGGAGGGGACCCTGCCCGCTTTAAAAAACATGTAATTTCAGTGAGCCTGATTACCAGGGGGTTTAATTTTTGGTGAGTCATAGTGGAAAGATTTACTATATCCTTGTTTTAAAATAAAGGGAAATACACATTCAAATTATACTTGGCTTTGTTGCATTGCTGCCTTTCAAGCAGTTTAGCTGCATTGTTTGCGTTTTTTCTCTAAAGAGTTGTTCATTCCCAACTACTGCGGTACCTCCTAAAAAATAACTCACTCTCCAAAACTCAGTATGACTTTAGACCCTCCCACAGCACCTCGACAGCATTACTATCATTTACCGATATAGTTAGCCACCACAGAAACAATTTGTATCTTCCATTTTCTTAGACGTATCAAAAGCCTTTGACATGGTAAACCATAGTATTCTTCTCCAAACTCTTATCTACCCTAAACATCAGCTCCTCCACTATATCATGGTTCAATAGCTACTTATCTGGTCATCAGCAAGCAGTCCTATGGCATGACCAGCTGTCCCCCCTGCTACCAGTATCCATAGGAGTCCCTCAAGGATCCATTCTAGGACCAGTATTGTTCTCACTATTTACTAACCAACTCTCTTCTTCCTCACTCACAGCATCAGTAGTACAATATGCAGATGACACCACCCTTATAAGTGCCACCCCCACCTTAAACGAACTGCAAACCCTAACCCAAAATAATTTTACTCTAACCAAAATATGGTTCACTAACATAAAACTTATTCTTAATTCCAAAAAACTCAACTAATTCTTTTCAGCCCTGATTGAGCTCCCCCCTTAACAATAGTTTCACCATTCACTCCAAAGATAACATTCAAATCACTCCAACTGCACACACTAAACTGCTAGGTGTGGAAATAGACAATAACCTGAAATTTGACATCCATATAGCACAAACCATCAAGAAAGTTAACAAAAAGCTAGGACTCCTCTATAGGAACAAACAGTTTATCACAAAACAAAACAAAGCTACTATTGCAAGAACTCATCTCTTATCCATCCTTCTCTATGCCTCCCCCATCCTTACTAATCTCCGCCAAACTGATCTGAACAAAATGGAATCTTGTTATAACAAGATTGCCAAGTTTGCTACTGAAGCCTCATACAAATCCCATCACTGTCTTGCCCTTAACCAGCTCAATTGGCTCAAGTTACCTCAACTACTCCTACTCAATCAACTCTCAATAGCACATAAACACTACTGCCTTCCAGAAAAATAAACCTGCACTCCAATATATAATTAACCCCCACATTCCCACTAGAGCCTTAAGATCTAGTTGCCAGAACCTCATAAACATCATCAGATACAAAAATGACGCTGGCAAATCTCTCTTTGCTTGCACTAGTGCCAGAATCTGGAACTCACTACCTAACCAAATAACCTCTACTACCTTCACTATTCAATTTTAACAAAACCCTGAAAAAACAACTTTTCAAACAATTGGCTTTGCTCATGCTACTCCCGAGTTTAATTCTTACCATTACCTTGTTCAATGATTCTACTAAAGGTCCCCTGATTACTTTCTCTGTAAAGTTTAATAACCAGCTGTTATTACTTTAACAGAATTACTGCTAGTATTCAGGCAAACACTCAGATATACATTAATACAAAAAAAAAAAAAAAAAAAGAATATTCTGTACAGATCCTACTGTTGGAATCCTCTTAAACTATTTACTTTACCAAATGTATCCTTTAAGAATTGTTAAGCTATACCTTACTTATGTTTACATGAAAGTAATATTTTTTCTGTATGCTATTCTTTTCTTTTGTGAACGTTTCTTGTATGTAATGCTATTGGAGCTTTACTCCCCGAGCTTCCGCTGAAAATGGATCTGTGTCCAGTCGGACTTTCCCGGTCAACAAATGTAAAATAAAATAAAAATAAATAAATAAAAAATAAAAATGTCTTAGTGATCCATTCAGTAGTCTGTCCATGTATGCACAAGCATTTCACTGACATCAAAATCAGTAATTTCGTCGAACAATCCCTTCTGTAGTTTGTCCATGTATGCACAAGCACTCAAACGACACCAGAATGAATCATTTCCCACAAAGGTCCCATTCATTAGTTGTCATGTATGCACACGCACTAAATGAGTCATTTCCCACAAAGGTCCCATTCATTAGTTGTCATGTATGCACACGCACTAAATGAGTCATTTCCCACAAAGGTCCCATTCATTAGTTGTCATGTATGCACACGCACTAAATGAGTCATTTCCCACAAAGGTCCCATTCATTAGTTGTCATGTATGCACACGCACTAAATGAGTCATTTCCCACAGAGGTGCCTTTAGTAGTTTGTCCATGTATGCACAAACACTCAAATAATAAGAGAATGAAACAGTTCTCACAACAATCCCTTCAGAAATTTTGAATACTCAAATGACACCAAAAAGAATATTCCCCCCTAAAGATTCCTTCACTATTGTGCCCAAGTATGCAGTAGCACTCCAGTTTCATGAAAATTAATCATGTGCCCCACAAAGATGCCTTCAGTAGTCTGTCAAAGTACACACAAGTACTCCAATGACACCAAAATGGCCTCTTCACTTTGTTTGTGTCTTTCGGCTTTTCCCGGTTAGGGGTCGCCACAGCGGAACTCCGATCCGCTAATGATTGGTAGTTGATTTTTACATGCCAAGATATCAGCCATGATGCACAACCTTCAACGAAGGTATGCCCATTCATGCATGTCTCCACGCAGATGGCGCTCTAGCTGAGAATTGTACTGGACAGCGTCTTACTGTGAGGCGACAACGCAATCGCAGCACCACCACCACCTCTTCACTAGTTTGTCCAAATAAGCTCAAGGACAAGCACCAAAATGAAACATTTCCCCAACTGACCCCTTCAATAGTCTGTCCAGGTAAGCACAAGCACCAGAATGAAACATATCCCCCCAACAACCCCTCCAGTGGTCTGTCCAGGTAAGCACAAGCACCAGAATGAAACATTTCCCCCCAACAACCCCTCCAGTGGTCTGTCCAGGTAAGCACAAGCACCAGAATGAAACATTTCCCCCCAACAACCCCTCCAGTGGTCTGTCCAGGTAAGCACAAGCACCAGAATGAAACATTTCCCCCCAACAACCCCTCCAGTGGTCTGTCCAGGTAAGCACAAGCACCAGAATGAAACATTTCCCCCCAACAACCCCTCCAGTGGTCTGTCCAGGTAAGCACAAGCACCAGAATGAAACATATCCCCCCAACAACCCCTCCAGTGGTCTGTCCAGGTAAGCACAAGCACCAGAATGAAACATTTCCCCCCAACAACCACTCCAGTGGTCTGTCCAGGTAAGCACAAGCACCAGAATGAAACATTTCCCCCCAACAACCCCTCCAGTGGTCTGTCCAGGTAAGCACAAGCACCAGAATGAAACATTTCCCCCCAACAACCCCTCCAGTGGTCTGTCCAGGTAAGCACAATCACCAGAATGAAACATTCCCCCCAACAACCCCTCCAGTGGTCTGTCCAGGTAAGCACAAGCACCAGAATGAAACATTTCCCCCCAACAACCCCTCCAGTGGTCTGTTCAGGTAAGCACAAGCACCAGAATGAAACATTTCCCCCCAACAACTCCTCCAGTGGTCTGTCCAGGTAAGCACAAGCACCAGAATGAAACATTTCCCCCCAACAACCCCTCCAGTGGTCTGTCCAGGTAAGCACAAGCACCAGAATGAAACATATCCCCCAACAACCCCTCCAGTGGTCTGTCCAGGTAAGCACAAGCACCAGAATGAAACATTTCCCCCCAACAACCCCTCCAGTGGTCTGTTCAGGTAAGCACAAGCACCAGAATGAAACATTTCCCCCCAACAACCCCTCCAGTGGTCTGTCCAGGTAAGCACAAGCACCAGAATGAAACATTTCCCCCCAACAACCCCTCCAGTGGTCTGTTCAGGTAAGCACAAGCATCAAAATTAAACATTTCCCCCCCAACAACCCCTCCAGTGGTCTGTCCAGGTAAGCACAAACACCAAAATGAAACATTTCCCCTAAGCAACCCCTCCAGTGGTCTTTCCAGGTAAGCACAAGCAACAAAATGAAATATTTCTCCCCAACAACCCCTCCAGTGGTCTGTTCAGGTAAGCACAAGCACCAGGATGAAACATTTCCCCCATGGCCCCCTTCAGTAGTCTGTCCAAGTATGCACAATATTGACAGATTTGATGTTTTAGTTACAAATAATCTCTTGATGAATAAACTGCATGTGATTAATCATAGTGGGTACCAAGAATGGAAATGCTTTCACACATATACACACGCACGCGCGCACATGGACACACACACGAGCACACATGCACACACTATCTCTCTCACGCTCATACCCTCACATACATGCACATGCACACAGATGCACAGATGAATGGCTATGGCGTTTGTATGAAAAATGAATTAACCCACTTTTCATATGATGGAGATATAGTGCATTTGTTGCAATATTGTCAGAGAATTGTGCCATACTGCCATGGGTACATTGTATCATTTACACAAATGTTATCTCTCTTCTGCAGTATTCTTCACTCATGCATTTGCATTCCAGTATAACATAAACCTTATATCTATGCAGTAGCCACTTGCCTACTGCACTCTGCACAACTGCCAGCTGTGCTTCACTGCAGTGTCCTCATAATACTTCTTCCAGTTCTAGCCATTTTTCTCCTTACTACTCTGATGCAGTAACAGTTTTTGATCATGTAACTAGACTACGGTCCAGATGTTCGAATTACTGATTTTATATGTGCACTTAGTAGTTTTTTACCTTCCTCCACTTCTCTCTATTTGTTCCAAGCAAAACAGTGTAGCTATATTATTGTAAAATGTGTCTAAAGCATTGGTATTTTTAAACGTATCGTTATTGTTCTTATGTAATCTTAAATCCATGTTTTGGCTTCACTGATTCCATATGTAGTGCAAACTAGCCAAGGCTCCTTCTAGAAGTGTTAAGCTTCTCATTGTTGAACTTGTAATTGACTGTTTTCCACTGGAAATCCCCACTGGAGTGATCATAGGTGCATGCCAGCAGTGACCGATTTTGTTTTAAGTATTTATCCTTTTCTGGTGAATGCACAAGAGTAGTATTTTTATATATACGTTTATGGGACAAGGGGGCTTACCCTCATGTGGTGGTGTGGGGGAGGGGGATGCCCCCTGTGAATAATGCTTATGTTCAATGTTTTATCTGAATGAGTTTACTATAGGTTAGAGTCAGTAAGCTGAACCCTTGATGAGTTGAGCACTAAGGAAATAAAAGGTGAAGTACAATAACTCTGTTTCATTCCAGCTTGTATTCTTCTGTTGAAGCTTTTCTCCCGAAGTCTCTACTGTGTTAGGAACTCAAATTAAACATAACAGGCATTAAATTTAGCAAATTATACCCTAATGTCATTAAACTGGCAGCAGTTAAAATTATAAAACCACTTACATATATCAATCTCTTATTAAGTATTTGTTTTGTTCCTCCAGCATTCAAACACTTAATAACCATCTCTCTTCCTAATACTCAGCAAAAATATACAAAAATACATATAGCTGAAAATAAAATACTTAGGTCTGCCCTCTTCACACGTGTGAACAGTCACCACCAAATTCTATATAAAAGGCAGTTTGGTTACCAATTACTTACAGAGCCACATTTCTACTGATTACTCCAATTTTTAAAATTCTCAAACAAGGTTACTGCCCACTCCGAAAAGATTAGTCCAAATTAAGAGATCAAAGCCACTCCCTCAGGATCAGCCAAGAAAATACAGTCACATTGATTAGACAGAGCTAGACTTTAGGAGAAAAAGATCTTTCCAGAATTGGAACTGCTATATGAAATCAGCTGCAAACAGATACTGCAATCCTTGAAACCATTCAAATAATTAAAAAAAACATGACAGCATGTGCAAAATGAGTCAGTATGCAACTGTGTGTTTGACACAGACTAACACTGCAACTCATAGCTGCAAGCTCAACACATACTGAACATGGCACACTGTATATAATGTGCACTTAAATTACTTCATTACTTTATAATCAAACTGTATTGTCTATCAAACTGCATTTACTGAATGGCTTGTCTGTTTGATCTTATTACCCTTTTGTTGATGTATTACTGTAAAGTCTTATTATGTGTACCATTTATTTTCTATACCAATTTACTCAATGTAAATTGATTTCACTGTATGACTGTACATGGGACATGAATGAAAAGGGTCAATAGACCAGCCCACCTAACCAGTTATCAAATTGTAAATAAAATAAAAATAAAAAAACTGCCATCACTCAGCTGAATATCTTAGCAAGTAGAATATAAATAAATATTTGAAAAACAAATAAATAATACCATTTGGTACTATTCATAGTGCATCTATACCTATGTTTACTTAACACTAAGGATCTAGAATTATTGAAAAAACACAAATGTGCAAATACATGACTGTAGGCACATAGGTTATTCCAGTGTTGATTGAACTGCATGAAGTTAATCATAGGAGATCATAGTAGAGCCCCTGAAAATACTCAAACACACACACAAACACACACACACACACACACACACACACACACACACACACACACACACACACACACACACACACACACACACACTATCTTTGATGTGCAGGGCCATGTTTGATACATGTGTAATGCTTCTGGATTTCTGATAGATGGGCATGCCACATTTCTCTAGACTGTCCCAGGTGGTGGTGCATAACCTCTCAACTGCTATGATTTAGACATAGAACTATGCTTTTTGGGCCTCATGTTTTGCCTTGCTGCTCCTACATTTATTATGCCCCTCATAAAGTCAGACCTGTTTATGGGAACATACTTTATTAAATGTATAAACTAAACAAAGCCTATGCAAAAATTCACTACCACTAATTATATTAGGCCTGGTATTGGACCTCAGACTTAGCCTTCTGCCTCCTGGATTTATGATGATTGTCATAAAGTCAGACCTGTTTATGGGAACATACTTTATTAAATATATAAACTAGGCCTATACAAAGATTCACTACCACTAACTTTATTAGGCCTGGTTTATATAGTGAAAATTAGCAATGTACCCAAACAGGTGCTGCACATCCACTCACAAAGGAGAAAGCAGGAAACAGTAAATGTCTTGGGTCAAAATTGAGATTTAATATTAGAAATGAAAAAGGTGAAAAATGCAGTTAAGCGCTTTCATTCCACACAGTTAGGGACTTCCTCAGACTGGAGTTAGTGACTATGATGTTGTACATTGCCATCATCCACATCACAGAAGGATCTACCAACATCTGACATGCCATCACCTTCATCACAGAGACACTGCTGCTCATTACCATGTTGACAGAGATACCATATGGGATTTAGTAGACATGTGCCATCCTCAAATGGAATTAACGGGGATGGGATGTGTAAAATGCCTATTCCAGCATGACAAGAAGGTTTGTGCAGCATTAGCTATCCCTGGTATAAGAGTCTTATAGCATCAGACAGAGAACATGTTAAGAGTTTTGCAGGCATCATTTTTATAAATCCTACACTACTTCTTTGACATGACACTGCAGAATATGAAGAAGCAGAGGAACATATTTGGTTTCTATGGTCAGCAGGAGAGAGAATGACCACAACTGTGTTTGAATTCTATGTCATAGGCTATTTCCCTGTGGTCCCAGGATGACTGACTGTAACCAAATTGCAATCAAGGTCATACTTGCTCCACACAGCATGCAGTATATCAGTCACAGAGGTTTCCACTTCACCAACAAGGCTTCCACTCCACCAACTACCAGTTGATGTGCAGAGCATAGGTTATTACATGTATGCCTATGTGCCATCCAAGCAGTTTCCATGATTTCCACAACTGTTACACACACACACACACACACACACACACACACACACACACACACACACACACACACACACACACACACATACACACACACAATAGCCATTCATGTGGACTGACTTTCCACAGGATCATCTGGTTGGTATTAGTTGACCGATGCACACATTTCCATCTGGAATCCCCAGTACTTTAGTCCCATGAATGTATGCATCAGAACCAGTCATAACGATGCCCATTTTTGTGTGCTGCAGTATATGCCTTGAACCTATGACTTCTGACCCCCATCTGCAGCTCCCAAACTATGGTGGAGATGGCACATAACAGTTCACTGTTATATGCACACATCATCAAACATTTGTTTGGACTTTAAAAGGCCTCCTTCCGCTGACTGAATATTTCTGCTGGAAAAATCCAATATGATCTGGAGACCTGAAGCAAGATGATTTTGGTTTGCTCTTTGCTACATAATATAATGCTACAAAAACAGTTCCAGTTTTGAGACACTGTAGCACTGCCAGAAATACCTGTGCAGCAGTCGGGGAAGAACTGCATGAGGAAACATCTGAGGGTTTGGTTGTGGTGGTTCCCCATGATAGGCATAAGTGGGAGCAATACATCATGGCACTAGTAAAATGATGGTGTCTGAACCACAACTAGCAGCTGTGACAATACATACACACTATAATTTACACCTGCAATACCACACTTAGGCTATGCACTAAACTGCACTGATTAGCATTGCTGTATACCAGACTTTAACATACCCATACAGGCCAGAGGGGTAGACAGGGCAAAGTAGTAGATGACAGAATTGTCAGTATACATGGAAGGTCAAATGTGGTGGATGTAGTAGCCACACACAAAAACTGGAGCTTGTGGGAGCCTTGGCTCACTTTCTTTACAGTCTGGAGATTTTGTTGGTTGAATGCTGGCTGGGTGTGTCTTGATTGGCTTGCCTGGGATGTGTGGCCACAGTGGAACTGGAAGCATGCCAGCCATGATCATGGGAGCGTCCACTCCCATAAGCAGAGTCAGCCATGGACAGTATGGGCTGTGAAGTTGTTTTTGAAATAGTGAGTATCATCAATGTAATTCTGAAATGTGACAATGCATACCATATTCATTCCCCTAGTACAACCATGATGGGTATTTGCTAAGATCTTAGTGGAAGTATCAGTGATTGCCAAGTGGGCCATTACTACCCTTATCAGACATGCCTGATCTAGGTTCCTATATTGTAAAAACCCACCGTAATAAAGAAACACAATTATAAATAGCTAAACTTCAATAATACACTGAAAAAATACACTGAGGCTCAGAACTGACAGCATTTAGTTTTTGTTCTTTATGCTTTTAGGAACTTCATCAGAATACAATGCAAAACTTGGGTATGATGTTACATATAAGAAAAAAATGACATGTGAGCATACAATAACCAATGGAATGCAAACAATGTTTATGTACAGTACCCATTAAGGTTAAGTGTAGTACTTTAAAATTGCCAATAAGCTTACTAGTTACATAGCATGCATAAATAAATGAATGTTTAATTATACCATTTGAGTGCACACTTAATATTGATAGTTTCATTTAAACCAGTGTGTATTTCAGCACCAAGAAGGAGTTGCCATTTAAGCTCTCTCAGTTCTAGAAAGACATCAGTATTTCCAAAAAAATGGATCTGTTTGTTTAAGAATAATAAACTTAAAAGAGCCATTACAAGTAGTGGAATGCTTTGCCAAAGCATTATTAGTTTTAGCAGTGCTAATGGCAGTCAAGTGTTCATTGACTCTATCTGACAGTTTTCTTTCTCAATTTTTTTTATTGAATTATTTCAAAAGTATTAGAATTTCAATTGTAAACATTTGTGCTATTTTAAACAGATAAATAAACTATATACATTATATACATAAGGCCTGAGTTAAAAATATTAGATATAACCATTTGAGTCAGATATGTTATGAGTTGAGATGTTTTCTTCAATTTTCTTCTTTTAAATAGAGTCCGGGTTTATTTCTAGTGTCTTAAAAAGAGTAAATATCTTTCCCCAAGGACTGTTAGTCCATGGCTTAGGCGAAATATTCTTAGTTCCTTTACTTTGACTTCCATTGTAAAAGTTTCTTTTAGTAATCACAAGAATTCTTCAAATGATGGTTGTGAAGTGGATTTCCATTTCCTGGTTACGCATTTTCTAGCAACTGCTAGAATAGTCCATAGCAGATATAATTTTTTTTTATTCATTGTAGATTCTTCATTAACATTCAACAAAATTAGCGATTTAGATAAAACAAAAGAATCAGTAAATATGGCTTGGAGAAAAATATCAATATCTTCCAAATAAAGTTTACTACAATCATAAAAAATATATATCCAATCTGCTTTACAATTTTGCAGACATCTCCAACAAGTAACATTTTGTGAGGGATTCATTTTAGCTATTCTATTGGGTGTAAGAAAAGATCTGTGTAGAAATTTCCATGTGAAAAATCTCCAGTATTGAACGTTTGATGTTAGTTTTATAGAACAGAGTAGATCCATTTTACTCTCCAGAGATAGGTTTAATGAATGTCCTTTGATAATGAAATCCCAAAGGTTTTGGTTAATAGTAGTCTTATATTTCATTAATAATTTATCAATTTTTGAAATTATATTCTTATTTTTATTATCGTAGATAAGTTCAAATAAATAGCTTATAAATTTTGGTCATGTTTTAAAAGGAGAGTTATTGATTAACCTATATAGATATTGTGACATAAGTAAAATATCTTTTAAAACAAGCCATTCTGAAGGTGAAAGATCATATGTATTTATTATTAGTTGACCATCCATTACTCCTTGATTGTCTATACATTGTTCCCAACAAGAAAAATTTCTTGCTTCCCATAAGGAAAATATATAATGTATTAGAAAAATTCGTAGTAGAACCAAAAAGAGTTATTAACTCTATCCAAATTTTTATGTATGAATTATTTATAACAAACTTTCTAAATGTGTTAAATATATTATTTATAAAGTCTAAGTTGGTTGGTCTTGTAATATTATATTGGATTCCTATAGATAAAATATGCCAGCGTTTATTAATTTGATTGTCTAGCATAAGATTATTTATTAAAGAGTTTTCTCTGGAGTAGATGATGGTGTGTAAGGTTTTCCAATTTGAAAAATAATTAGGATCTATCCAATTTAAAATTATTCTGATTATAGAGGCTTTTATATATGTCTCAATGTCTGGAAAATGTATTCCTCCTTTTTCCCATGATCTGATATGACGTGTAAGAGCTATTCTATTTTTAGTTGGATACCATAACAATTTTAATAAAATTGTGTTTGTTTCTTTTAAAATATGTTTATCTGGTATCATAGGAATGGCTTGCACTATATATAACATTTTTGGTAAGAGAATCATTTTTATTAACTGAAGTCTATCTTCAAAGGTTAGATAAATTTTATTCCATTTTAATATATAGTTTTTTAAATTATCTAAGATATTTTTGAAATTTATATAAAGAGTTTCTTTTATATTATTACATAAGGTAATCCCCAAGTAAGCTATTGTAGAGACTTGCTTGCCCATTATATGATTCCCTTCTATTATTAAGTCCTTTTTTTGTTTAATAACATGAAGTTAGGCTTTGACTTATTAAAATGGAGACCTGAAATCAAATAAAAATGTTCTACTTCCTTCTCTATTTTTTTTTAGAGATTGTTTTGAAGTAGATAGTGTAAGCAATATGTCATCTGCAAATAACATAATCTTAGAGTTTTATTTCCCATATACATCAATGCCTGTTATTTTTGTATTAGATGGAAGTGAAGAAGCAAATAGTTCAATGGCAAGAGTGAATAATATAGGGGACATAGAACAACCTTGTTTTGTTCCTTTTGTTATAGCTATAGATTCAGAAGTAAAAGGTCCTGATTTTATATATGCTAGATTATTTTTATATATATTCTTTATTAATGAGACAAATGTAGGAGGAAAGTCATATAGAGTTAAAATCCTGAATAAATATTCCCAATTTAATGAATCAAATGCTTTTTCTATGTCTAGAGTTATTAACAGGGCTTCCTGATCTTGTCTATTTAGATACTCTATAAGTGTCAATACTCTTTGAATATTGTCATAGGTATGTCTATTATAAATAAAGCCTGTTTGATCTTCATTTATTATGTGTATTAAAGATTTTTTAATTCTGTTCACGAAAATAGACATAAAGATTTTATAATCATTATTGAGTAATGAAATCAGTCTATAAAAATTACATTGTGTAGGATCCTTATTTTCTTTTATTATGTGTGTTATTAGTGAATACCTCCAAGAAGGTGGAATTATATTATTATTTTGAACTTCTAGCAAAGTTTTGTGAAATAGTGAGGTTATGGATAGTGGAAACATTATATATAGTTCTATTATAATACCATCCATTCCAGGGGCTTTATTACTTTTGCTTTCTTTAATACTATTTATAACTTATTTGTATGTAATTTGATTTTTCATATCCAATTTCATTTTTTCAGGTAATTCATTACTTTGGTAAATTTCAAATCGAGATTTAGGTGATTATTAGTATTTTTGTCCGAATCATAATGCTTCATATAATGAAATTTTAATGCATTAAGAATCTCACTTATATCAGAAACCTTTTTGTTATTTTTCCCTTCATGAATGATATTCGTAATGTTATTTAGTCTAGATTGTTTCTTTACCCTGGATGCTAAGTTATGCATGTATCTTGGTGATGTGGAGGAAGAATTTAATTTTAATTTTTCCAATGCTAGATTTGTTTTATGAGTAATAATTTCATTATATTTTTTATTTAAATCCTCAATTTTTTTTTGCTATCAGTGTTGCTTATTAGGTCCTTATTTTTAAGACTTATGATCTTCTTTTGTATGTTGTCTAACTCTGATTCCCATTCTTTTTTTTTTATTTCTATACCATGCAAGAATTTTGCCATGTATATAGACTTTTAAAGTATCACAAATCATTTTTATATTTAAATCTTCAGTATAATTAGTGTCTAAAAAAATTGTAATTCTAGATTTAGCCAGGGTTTAAATTCTTTTAATTTTGTAATATAGGCTGGTATTTTTGTTAAGAAATTTAGTTTTTTAAACTCCGTTTGAATTTTGAGAAGAAGTGCATTATGATCTGAAATAGGACAATGCATTATTTTAAAATTTACTATTTTTGTGTTTAAATCATGTGAAACATAAATTTTATCTATTCTAGTATGAGTGCTAAATCTATAGTCTTGATGAGAAAATAGTAAAGAGTTATTTTCTTTAAATTTGTATGTGTCAATTAAATTATGAATCTCAATCCATTTAATGAGTAATTTAGCTATTGGCGTGAGACATAGATTTCTAATATTTGTAGTTTCCGAATTATCTAAAATACAATTAAAATCTCCAGCCAATATCAAATTGCCTTTATAGGTGTTACTTATAAAGTCTACATTTTTTTTGCAGTTCCGATACCCATACCAGGAATCCAGTATAAGTTTACTAATGTCCAAATTCTATTATTATATTTTATTATGACTATTGTTAAGAGACCTTCTTTATCTTCATAACTGTAAATAATTTGAGGATTAATAATACTTTTTTTCCACAAAGTTATTACTCCTCTTGTTTTTTTTATGTGAGGAATTGGCTAATATTAAGTATTCATTTGGATTCCAGATATGTTTATCAATTGTATTAAAATGAGACTCTTGGAGAAATATTACTTGTGCTTTATTAATTTTTAGATATCTTAATAAATTAGATCTTTTCTTAGGGATATTCAAGCCATTAACATTTATAGAAAGCAATGTCAAGTCCATGTAATTTATTTAGTTCAGTAAGATTTATGGTTCAAACCCAACCCAGTACTCTATTTTATTATATAGATTGCTCATGTGACTCTTCATTCCTATCTTTTTCTGTTGTTAGATATATGTTGTAGTCCAACTCAGGCCCATAAGAATGAAAAAATTTAAAAACAAAATCAACTACATCTAGTAATAAAAAATAGTAATACCAAAATACTCCTACTAGACATTACCAATCTGTTAGATGAAAAAAAAATCCAACAGATTGTCCCTCATACCTTAACAGCAAAGAATTTTCTGTAAGCTCCATAATAATTTATTGGAGATATGCTAATCTTAGTGGTTTTAATATGAGAGCAACTATAGAATGCCAAATAACTTTAATTTCCCATCAGAAATCATTATAAGTCAGTCTTTTCTATGGGTTAAACAAGTTTTGTGCACCTTTGAACTGATTCATAAGTCATGCCATATTAAGTATTACACTGATATTCATACATACATTACTGCATTTGTTATGCTCTATAGTGCATTTTCCCATGTCAATTTATATGTTTGAGAAGTAACTTAGTAAAAATCTTTAAAAGTTTTTCATTGGACCCGATACTTAAATATATACAATATGTTCCGTGAGGTCATCACCTTAGAAATTGTGTGAAATGCAACATTATATTATACCATATGTATCTCTACACATACATATTCCTATTAAAACTGAAGATGCATTCCAATGTTATTATCAAGATCATAACAACTTGTGCACAAATCAGAAAATATTACAGCATGCTTAATAACCTTGAATATGTGTTATACTGTGTTATATTTGCACATAAGATGATGTTAACATGGAAAAGCAGTGAATGATTCTATGTGCAAACTACAGATGCTGGACTTGAAATTTATAATAAGAAATGACATTACTATGTTCAGAACTGTGAATCATGTTGTATTTTAACCTTCATGTATAGAGTAAACACATGAAATATTGACCATAGTATGGCATATCTATAGTATTTCAATATCTTGAAGTTGGCTTGTACTAATATATGACTAATAAAGACAGTCAGCTACAGTGCTTATGCTGGTTATTTCAAATATTATCAGATATTTGTGTTTTACTAAAATATTATTTTTGCTATAAACTTTATTTCAAAGGTATACAGAAGAGATCTACCACCTTGAATTCCCCAATAAAAGTTAATAACATAGATGCAATTATCTGTGAATAAGTAAATAACCTAATAAGAGAAAAGTTATTGTCAGTTTAGTTGCATTTTCTGCTAAATGTTAAAGATTTGACAAGTATTGTCATAAACAAATTGGCAGCTACATGTGATTAAGAAATAATTGACACTATGTCTGTGTGCCATTAATGTGCAGATGCTATTTACAAATTGAAAAAGAAATCTGAATTTACAACAAGCCCAGAGTCTTGTGATTTCAGCAGGTATAGATACATATATGCACCATCTGTTCTATGTGTCTCATCTTCTATCTTAATAAGAATCCTTACCTCTGTCCCCTTAAAAGACCATATTAGTCTGCTCACGTTATTTTAAATTGGGTTTAGTTAGCTACAAATAAATGGATTGCTAGCGACAATCTACAAAACATGACACTGACTCAAATAACATATGTAAAATGGACTGAATCATTTTTGACAAACGAATATGTGATATACATTGCTTATGATAAAATAAGAATAAACTGAAAGAAAACAAAAGACAGGTAATGTGGAAACAAATGCTGCATAATGCTTTCTTCAGTGTAGTTATGTGACCTAGCAATTCGGAATGTACATACTCTACAAAGGCTAATAAAAGACAAACAGAGAACAAATAAAGACTAAATTCAGTAAAGACTCTGATGAGAAATCGAATAATTTATATTTGGAAAATGCTGTGAGATTAAATTTGTTCAAGGTGTATCTGCAAGAAATTCTATTATAAAATACCCCATTTAGATTTGCAAGCATAAACATTATAGTAGCACCTTTATGCAAGGCATAGATAGAATCTTGCAAATATAATCCCATCTCATTTACTATTGTAGAATAGCAATAAGGAACTCATGGTGATGTATATATCAGTTCAGTTCTATCAGTCACTTGTTAGGAAATAACAATCAAAAGTGGCTATGTGAAAATCTCTCTTTCTGGTGTTGAAATTTAATACCTCAGCATCATAAAGAGCCACTACCAATCACCAGCTAACCAAAACTCTGGTGTGATTATCCCCAATCGAGAAAGCTACAACTGCTAATCTTTTTTCATGAATATAGCCTATCTAGCTGTCTGACATGATACAAACTGTGTAAGACCTGTCACAGCATCTGTGATGCAAAACAATGTCTCAAACTGCCCTACGACTACGCTGTCATTCTTGAAGCATACATATATTTCTACATTTAGACATTTTAATTGCCAGTACTGTTGCCTGCCAACATCCCCAATGCCATTAAATACTGAGTAATTCCCTATGTTCACCTCGACCTTCCCCCTGTCCTATTTCTACTTCTCTCGATCCTGTTACAAACAGTGTATTCATGTATTCTTCTCATTATACTGTCCTAGCTAATTTACCTAACATCCGACCCCAAAAAACCATAGACAGTCTAGCTATAACAACACCACTAGTCTACTACAACTAGCATATCAGAACTCTGTTCGGACATTAATGAACAAGCTCAAGAGCATCCATTCATCAATTAAAGATTAAATCTAGCAGATAAAGAGAAAACTTGTTATGTCAAAAATATCTGAAACCAAATTAAGCCAGTGGAATGGGAATTCTTTACTTGAGACCAATATAGCATACTAATTATAATTTTAAATTTGTTGTTTATGAGGTAAGGAATGTAAAACCAACTACTTATACTTATTTGAAATACAGATGTCCTATAGTTTTTTGTTATAAAAAAATATATGGTAGGCTTTCCAATATTTATTAATCACGAAACACCTGTTAGGCATAACATGACATGTCATCACAGAAAGTCACTGTAATTCCCGAAAAGTATCAAGACAAGTATATCTGTAAATAACCAGGGTAATAAATTGTAAGATGTGCCTGATTTAGCACAGAAAGCTGTGTCAAGGATTTAAACATGTGCACTAGTAAACACTGTCCTTCATAATACATTTTTGCATTCCTTTTTTTACTGAGTTGTAGAGATGCTTTATAGAAAGAAGCATATATTAGCAGCCAATTTTAAGACTGATCCATACATACATACATGGAGTTAATTCCCTTTTTAAGTGCCCAGAAAGGTGCGAATGATTTGGTACCCTCAGTAGCTCGCGGAAACTCTTCTGAACTATGTGTACGTTCGTGCTTCGCCAACGAACATTAAAATTTGAAAAATAGTCTGTTTTACGAACTAGAAGTAAACTAAGCTTTAAAACAGACATTATTTATTGTCTCTCAACATTTTTATCCAATTATTTATTTTAAAGTTAAATATTTTAATAAAAAAAAAACTTTTAACATATTTGCACTATCTAAACTTCGTACCAATCTCACATGCCTCTATATCATACCATCCCTTCCCTACCTTTCTATCTCAACAAATCATATCAAAGTAAGAAAAAAACTATACACAGCTGTTAATCAGTGTTATTTATCAATAATATAACAATTAGATTTACTTTTTTGGTAATTTAAACTCATAAAAGCATTTATAGCGTAGAGAAAGGAGATAGAGAAATATTAAAGAGCAGGGAAAACAGTGAAGAAAGCAAAGAAAGATAAACATGAAGAAAAATATAGTAATAAGCAATATAAATCAAATGTTATACATACGCTTAGTTTATTTTAGAGTGTGTTTCATTTTTAGTTGAATCTTTGAGAGAACTTGTAACTGCTGTGCTTTTTGAATCAGTTCTTTGTTTCTTCTTTTTGACATCAGTCCAAGAATTTTTCTCCGGAGATCTTTTTAAAGACAAAGATGATGCCCAGTCCATTTCCTCTGGAATTGTTATTATGTTATTATTTTTGATAAAAGAAGTTGCCTCTTCTAAATTATTGAAAGTTCTCATTTCGTTTAAGTGGAGGATCTTGATTTTTGGAGGATACACAAGTTGTGCTTTTATTTTATTTTGTTTAAGCAGTTTAACAAGTGGCCATGTTTTCTTCCTCATTTCTAGGACTCTGGAAGAATAGTCATTATCGAATCTTATTTGATGTTGATTGTATTTTAAAGGACTACTTCTCCACGCTGATTTAAGTACAAGTTCTTTATCAATATATGATAAAAATTTTACTACTATTGATCTAGGAGAAGCATTGGGTGAGGAAGACATAACTTTGCCTATGGCTCTATGAGCCCTTTCTATGCCACTAGATAGCTCTTCTTTTAAGTTCAAAATTTCAGGTAGCCATGAGTTTAAAAATAAAATAATGTCCTCGCCTTCAGTTTTTTCTGAAAGACCAAATATTCTGATGTTTGTTCACCTTACTCTGTTTTCTAGGTCATTTATCTTATTGATAAGCCAGTTGTTCTGCTGTAAAAGGAAATTGCTTTGAATTTCTTCCTCTTTCAGTCTCCCATCTATATCACAGAGAGAAGTCTCGATGTCTGAAATTTTTGTTTGTTGTTGCTGCAATAATTCTCTGAGAACATCAGTTTGTTTTTGACATTTTTCACTTAGATTTTCAAGGTTGTCCTTGAAACCATCCATTTTCAAGGATAGTTCCTGTAGAGTGGAAGATATCAGCTGAATCTCTTTTCTCAAGGGTGTGAATTCTTTGAGTTGCTCATATCCACAAGTAATAGTATTCTCCAGGTTGGTTTGACAGGAAAATATTGAATAAATGATACCAAAAGTTATACTCAGTTAGTCTAAAGGCTTATCAATAGTATTTGAGTGTTTTTATTTGATAATATTATTTTTTCCTGTTTTTTAAAGCTGATTTTGTGGAGCTCTGAAAAAATGCTGTTACCAGTTGGCCATCTAGCTATCTGACAGTTTTCTTGATGTTTTTCCAACATAAAAGCAAGTGCAGGCAGAGCACACTGCAACATATACTACTGAAACAGCATGACAATCAAAGTGTCTTGGAAAGCATATGGTATATTTTAGATGCTGAAAGGTATATTGTGGACCAATAAGGATGTGAGAACATATAACACAATTGTTAAAGTTAAACATGCCTTTAATTTCAGTGGTATTAGTTATAGGTTCTAACAAAAAATTTGAATCCCTATTTTTCAGGTGCATGCAAATAGATTTGGTCCTTTTAAAAGAAAAGGAAGTTGTAATACCAAAGACTTTGTGCATATGTTGAAAGTCAGATAATAATACCCAGTTATCAGTAATCGCTTGTCTAATAAGTGACATATTTCTTGAAATGGGCAGTGGAAAACTAAGAGACATGCCTGATTTCTTGTTTTTTTTTTTTTTTTTTGGTGTCCTTAAAACCATATTTAAGAATAGGTAAATATTTAGAATGTCTGACAGATGCTACTTCAGCAAAAATATTGTCAATCAAAGATAGAAGATAGTCTCTGAGAAGAAACATGTTATTTAATAAGTTTGTTTGAAATTTAAATTCATCATCATGACTGGTTAACCTTGATATATGGATAAATTGTCCTTTGACTAAGTTCTTTTTCATGAAAAACAGGTGTTGACTTAAAATGTAGGAAGTTATTTTTATATGTTTTCTTTCTGTAAACCGTTGAGCTAATGTCACCATTCTGTAATATTTCTATTTTAGTATCTAAGAAGTCAATGGACTGTCCATACTTAGAAATAACTAAATTGAGCAAAGCTAGATTAGTGTTCATGTCTGTAATAAAAGTGTGAAGGTTAATTATGTCGTCCTTCCATGCAAAAAAAAAAATATCATCAATGTATCATTTATACATTAACACAGAATTAAAATTAGGTAAATGTGTAAGATTTTCTAGTAACCAGGCACTGAGTACCAGGTTCAAAAAGGCTGGCACTACCTTTGTTGCTACCCTCTTGATCTGTTTATAAATTTTATTGTTGAAGTAAAAGATGTTGATATTAAGAACTATATCTACTAGTGTAGTGATAGTGTTAATTTTTTTATTAGAAAAGGAGGTATATTTATTTAGGAACAGTTCTAGTAAGTGTAGTCCCTCTAGATGTGGAATATTTGTATACAATGATTCTATGTCTAATGTGACTAAAGTACAACCTGACAATTTTGTTTTTTTGCGAAATAACTCATTCAGGAAAGCCCATGAGTTCTTAAGATAATAGGCTGAGTTTTGTACCAGCAGGTTTAAAATAGAATCTAAATATTCTGCAATTCTTTCAGTTTTCATGTTTTGTTAGATATATGCCTGAATTGTGGATCTTCCTGGTTTTTATGAACTTTAGGTATTCCAAATAACCTACCGAAATTAGGAGAATGTACATACATAAAGTTAAACTCATCTGTAGAAATAGCATTGTTATGTTCTAGCAGTTTCAAAGTTTTATCAATCAATTTGAAATGTTTTTGACAGTACTGAAGTCAACAATATGAAAAAAAATCATTAAGTAGTGTTTCTTCCATTTTCATCACATAAATTGTTTGTTCCATTAATACCAACCCAGTACTCTTGTCTGCTCGCATGCCATGCCATTCTGCATAAGCTTCAGGATGTCCTGCAGTCCTAGCAGTGGCTACACTTCATCATGCAGGCCACAAAACACATCCAAAATGCCTAACATTGTGTGATTAATGACAGCCTATACTTAGATCATTGAGCTACGCATCCATTGATTGATACCAAGGGTGACTTACAGGTCCAGGAATTTCCTAGAGCCATGGCAGTGATGGTCAGCTACAAATATCTACTCTATACTTGGCGCATGCACATTAGAAGCAGTGCTGATCTCAGATGTCAGCTGTGGGGTGACTCCTTTGTAGATTGTATGAGGCTAATATGCAAAAGGTATCCAGCATTAAACAAAGGAGATACCAGGGGATCATTCTGCCATTCCACTGACATCTCAGCTGTGGGTGATATGAGTGTGCCCTCCATTGTTAGCATTGATGACAGTGTCATTGTGTCATTGGACTGTGCCATCTACATTGTGCCATCATTGGCAAACACTGTTAACACATTGAGATCAAGCATGTTATGACCTGTTGTGCAAGATCTTTACATAGTTTAACCTGTAAAAGGCTACAGATAATATACTCACAGCGATGTTAGATCATATTTCTGATTGTTGCCACCATGTGGCATACAGACTGCTACTTGACAATTGCATATATAGCTCATGGACACATATGTAGTTTGTGGCACAGGCTGCTACTGCTGCAGCCTCAGTGTCCTTGGATGACAGATATGTATACATGCTTGTCTGGGTAAACCAGTTACAGCTGCAAGTCACTGTCCTATAGGAATATCACAGGCTACTACCCACATAATGCACCCACCACTGACACCAGGGCAGTCATAGCCATCCCAGCTTCCACTTCCAGTCATATCCAAGTATGAGGGTTCTCTCACATTTTTTCTGTAATGGATAGCAAAAATTCCACTGCTTCAATGAGATGTCTGTGTGTTGGTGGTCCATCCTCAGTAGTTAACCTGTCAATTTCAGGTACCTTGGTCTTGGCATGCAGTTTCACATTGATGATCTTGCAATGCACCTGTATGACTGTTCTATTATGTCCTCCCACTCTATTTATGTCCTGCACCAGTTCCTGCCACACCTGAACATGGAAGCCACTATGCCACGCTTCACAAGGATAAGCACAATGTATGTATGTGTAGGGACTGTAGTAGCACCTCCATTTCTTGTGAAGTGAACTTTTCCTGCCATTGCCATTTTTCAGTCTTATAATAAGATGTTTACATTTATGTGTTACACACATGTCGATCAGTGGGCATTTGTATAACTGTCCATGGCAGTAGTACTGTCCCCAAATGCTTTCAGTAGCCAAAGCTCTTCTCATTACTATTCTGTACTCATTCTGATATTGTCATAGGGTTGCAGCACTGGGCATGTTAGCTATGCCTACTGTTCACATTTATGTTACTAGCACAGTCTGTGCCTGGTGTATTGAAGGCCTCATTTACCATGTAGCAAGTAATGCAGTCTACATGAAGATGGAATGCAGCTGTGAACCCTACACAGCAGCAGAATGACTGGATCTGACCATGTTCCCTAAGTCCTGTCAGACTGAGTCTATCAAAAGGACTGCAGACTGTATGCCCTATCCCTTTTATCCTGTCAAGTTGCTTCTTTAGCATATCAGTCCTCTTTCATGTCTTCTGTAGTGCTGCCCACACACTTCTCTCCTCTATGACTGTGCCTGTTGCTTTCATGCCCCCTTGAGTGGTTCTGTGGTCAGCCCTAGGGTCCACTAACAGTATTCTCTGTCTGCTGTCAGTTTGCTTATATGTCAGTATATTCTGATATATGCTACATTCTGGCTCTCTAAGTTGCTTCACATAATGCAGTCTCCTGAAATATGGCAACAATCTGTTTTAGCATACAAAGATGGACCTTACACTTCAGTAATTATAATAATGAGTTGATTTAGGGCAGTTGTTTTTCAATGACAGCTGTAATATGATGTGTTATCAGCCATAGTCAGCACTACAATCCTGGTGTCTTCTCATTCCTGAGCTGGGCATTCATGTATAATGTGCATTCATGCATGGCCACTGCAAATCATAACCACTCTACTGTCAACTTATCTCATGCTACTGACCATTTGTATTAGACTGCTCTTGATGTACATCAGACTACCATGGTGTCCACTCAAGCACATCATGCAATGTTCAGTATGTGAGGCCATGTGCACCAGGCTATCATTTTTCACCTGGTAGACATAGCCTCCACAGGCACTGACTTCAGCAGAGTGTCACATGATGCAACAGGGATTGTAAGATCTTTGTTCATCTGCTGCACAGGTATCATAAGGAGTGCATACTACTGGAGTATGAAACCCCCTTTACAAAGCAGATAACTGGTTGTTGAATGATGCTGCTGGCAGCACTCACTCAGGCAAGCAGTACAGGCATGGATACAGTGACAAAGAAGAGGTTAGGAAGAGATAGCAACTTATTACTGAAAAGATTTTTTTTTTTGGTTTGGCACTTGTATATTATCCCTAGCATATGTAATTGTACTTCCTTTCCATTGCCAGGGATATGATATGCAGAACTGTATTTTTATGCAATCCAGTGGCTGAAGAGATGCAAACAAATCATCTGGCCTGTCAAATGAGGTGAAATAGTCTCCAGGTGACAGTGTATGTGTAGTGTGTTGCTGGCAGTAATATACTATTTTAATAAAGTGTAACACACATTACTAAACATTTGCATTTATTTCTCTCTCTCTCTCTCTTTTTTGTCTTTGCTGTTTTGATTAAAGCCAATTATTTTCTTTTACAGTATCAGCAATGATTCAGGCTGTGGTGAAGCACCAACTGTCATGGTCTGCACTATCCACCCGACCTACTACAAGATCCCCACCAGCCACTGGGCCTGCCTGTCTGAACGGTGATGGAGGAGTGCTCACTGGTAGCTTCTTCTCAAGATGGATGACAAAGTTGCCTCATCTGAGAACAGCATGGAGATGCACTCCTGAGTCAGCAAGTGGGTAGTGTGATGGGGTCAAGCCAAGACCTACAGCACCCTCTCTGTGCAACCAGTGCTTTATGTCCCTGCCTAAATAACTGACAATCACACACTTTGAGAATTGATTTATATGCAAACACACAGACACTCTTGAGGAAGGCTGGCACAGGTGTACTAGCTCTGCCCCCTTCTGCCCAAACAATAAGGTAGTTATCACTGCCACCAACTACTACTTATCAGCTACTATAAGGCCATTACAAAGGCTGCCCGATCCTACTGTGTAATGTTACTATTATCCAAATGGTAAGTGTGACCAAGAGCAAGGCTATTAAGGAGTGGCCTGTACAGTGTCATCAAATACATATGCAAGTACTCTAAGAGCTTAAATATGTCTCACAAATATCAGCCACAAATATAGGTTTAAATATATTTAATAGTAAATAATAAAAGAACAAGACAATATTCAATAACCTAATACAATGACAACAAAATTCAGAATCACAGGAAATATTTTAAAACAACATTGCAGGACAGTTTCAAATGAATACAGAAAACATTTGACCTAATCTCTACTATATTCCTATCTATATCTAAGAGAAATTACTGTAATCTAGTTACTTACAATTAGGAAGGCAAGTGCAGATGTTGATGAGTGGATGTTTCTAGGTTAAAGACAAGATGCAAAACGCAAAGTTTGTCTCTGAGAGAGTTGTTAAATTACTATCAAAATTACTGGTGGGTCAGCTTGGATTACATCACTCTTTGTCACCTGCCTTCAGTTTCCAGGCTAAGAGATACTAACAGAATTTTTAAACATCTCTGTGTGAGAAGTGCATATCTCTCAGAAGTGTGCAGCTGCTAAAAGGTCATAGAGCAATAAAAACACTTTACATTTTAAACATAGCAATTATTATTTTCCAAGACAATAGAAAAATAATTCTAGCTCGAGACATCCTGTGTCCTTGTTGCATTAACTAACTTTTATAGCACACTGTGAAACACTTTTAATTTCAGCTTATTGTCTTGAAGTTTTGCAAGTTAACTCTGTATGTTTCATCTTCTACTATTAAAGCATATATTTGCACAGGTATATAGTTTATATACATTTCTGTTCTTTTCCAGTATGATACACTGTGGTTACATATTTGAAGCTCAGGATTGTACAAATCCTGTTCAACCCAAACTTCTTCACCAGTAGTTTAATATACACATAACATATAGTTCTCCTGCATTTGTAAGACAAGCATATGAATCATATTAATATTCACAGATGGCATACGATAATTTACAAAACTCCAGATAGCTGGACTGGCAGTGTCACAACAAGCCCACCTTGCCTGCAAGCACTTCTAACCAGAGAAAGCTCCTGAACTTGCCTGGGGGTGATCTTTTCAATGGCTGACCTCAACCTTAGCATCATGCAAATGGTATAGGACAGTTGAAATTAAAGGGTTGATTGGCTTAGGAGGAAGAGAAGATTGTTGGCAGAGATAAGTGGCATAAAAAGATATAGGAAGAGAATATTAATGCAATTTTGAAAAATACAAAAGTCTAAAAGGGGTCTGCCCAGTAAATTATCAAATTCAGCTCAAATTCAATTCACTTTGATGTTTTGATCCACAAAAAAATTGAAATTAAAGGTGAAATACCTGTTCAGACATGCACCACCTGTAACTTAAAGAATTTCAGTCTTCCCCACATTTTCTAAGAATACTCCATTGTGTAGCACATTTGGAACTTACTCGAGTTTCCTTAACTTTTTGTAGACAGTGCATTACCAATACACTCTACACCTGTGCTTCCTGACTACTTCATAGAAGTAGTTTAATCCTTAGGCTCCCACAGCTGTGCTGGTTATTGGCTGCAACATGCTTAGCAAAAATAAAAGTTTTCTTGACAAATGGACACTGATGATTTAGCTCCAGAGACAAATGCATGTAAGGTATACTTAGTTTAATGTAGATGTGAAGTTCCTTGGCACAATTTCCTGTATTGGTAAAAACTGGTCAAAGGTACAATGACATCTACTATTTCCTTCTGTTGCTACCAGCTCAGCATGGTAGGATACACTGAGCTAGATCCAAACTTCAAAGCAACATAGCTGAGAGCTTCTGCCATCCTGCTCTTCTATCCCAAATCTAATTTATATCCCTGCTATCAGGCATGACATTCTGCATGGCAGAATGAATCCCACAAAAAAGTCTCATTTACAATTGTACAAGTAACTGCAAGGGATTTCCACTGCAATTGGAGTTGGTTATGAGGTTCTTCAATATTCTCTGCTAATGAATCTTATTAACTATTCCTGGTATAGGTGGATCCCAGTAGAAAACTTGGCTGGTGCCCAAAGTACCTTGATGCTACAGCCTTACCAATCTCTACTGTACTTGCAATACCAAAGTTGCCATACGGCTACAGTTTCACAACCAAAAGACCATCCTGTATAGCAGTGCCACCTGAATGACAAACAGGACAATATATGCATAACTGCTGTCATGCTTGTCATATATGCAGTCTCTCTGTCTTCAAACTGGGATGGGCATGCGTAACTCTAGCCAACCAGGAACTATTATTATAATTATTATTATATTATTATTGGATGACACAGTGATGCAGTGGTTAACATTTTCTCCTCACAGCAAGAGGTTCTATGGTTCAGTTCCCGGCTGGGGTGCCTTCTGTGCAGAGTCTACATGTCCTCCCTGCATTTGTGTGGGTTTCCTCCAGGTGCTCTGGTTTCCTCCCATGTTACAAAGACAAGTATCTGGAGCATTTCTACCCGGGCCTCCACTGAAAACTGATTTGTTCCAAGTTAGACTTTGCCGGTCAACAAATGTTAAGTAAACAAATAAATATTATCTTGTGTGAGTCATTACCAATTTCATTCAGGCATGACTTACAGACAACCCTGGAGAACATGCATTGGTTCTTGGCCTTCCCCCTACTATCTCTCCCATACAATCATAACAACTCCATCTGTATATGGAATTTGCTACTGCTAGCAGTTTTGGCTTTTCACCATGCACTGCCTGCAGTAGCAATCTCATCTTAGAGGTAGAGCTGTTGTTGCACCAAAACTGCCCTTAGGTATCTATGGGCTACTCATTTGCTTCTTGGTTTTATACTGACATGCTTCACTAATATAAAATTCTGAAGAGTTTTTGCACTAGAACCTTGACTCATATTTAGAAACTGGCCATAGGCCTCTACCAGTTCTCATTAGCATATGCTGAATGAGCAAGCAATGGTAGAACCACTGATTGTGGACTCATGCATGGGGTAGGTGCTTAGTGTAGCAAGCTTCTCGTGCCCAAGAGCATTTAGAATACCATTTTCTTTAATTTGTTCTTTATATGTTATAAATTCAATTTAAAAAGTATGATTTTTAATGACCACATGTAAATATGGAATAAAACAAATATGAATTTTCAAAGTACCTGATTCAGAATCCATGCTTCCACATAGTCCACATGTGTTTATATTTTGATGAAATATTACCTAAAAGAAATAAAAGCAAACAGACACCATTGTCAAAGCTAAACAATAACATAAATGAACATTTACTGCAATAGCTCCATTAGAAAATCTTAAAATATAATTGCAACAGACATGTTTGTGAATTAGTATTAAAATTCACCATAGTTTATTATAATGAATAAAAATATTGAACTAAAATATTGAAGTGATGCAATATGATCCTTGGGATTTAGAAAAGATTGCAGTGAACAGCAATCTTTATCATCAGTGGCTTCCCTCTCACAGTAACTCTTTCGTATTCATAGACTGCCCCAGAGATGAAACGAGCTATTCTGCCTTCCAATGCCATTTCCTAACCTGGTGTCCCTAAACTTTAAAAAGAAACTCTACTCCTATGCTGAGGAAAAAAAAGAATAATCCTTCTCTGTTTTTAAACTGTAGCAAATTGCTTGCTGTGTAACAGCTGTAGCTAACAACACCTGTTGCAGTTCATGCATCACATGGAGCACTAAAGTATTTCGGTTCTGACTGCAAATGCAATACCAGTATACCAGCATTCGTCACTTAAGACTAACAGCACTAACCATTTGAAATGAGGAAACCTGCTAGAGTGAGTCCTAAAATACTAAGACTGAATGACTGAAAAATTGGACTTACATAGACATACATATACTAAGTCTGAAATGCCATTGCTCGGAATATTCCCTTTACTGAGGTATGGGGATCTCAGAGTTGGTATATATAAATCTGGGGCTTTGGGGGCTTCCTCCCCACATGGAAGGTGTGCAGGGGGCTTGCTCCCCCTGCAAAAAGAAGTTTTAAGGAGAGGTCTTTCTTTTTTATACATATCATCACTCAGCATTTCAAATGCCAACATTTCAATAGGGATTCCTAATTGGCACCTGACAATTGCTACCCTAATACTTTGTACCCAGGGTGGCTGGTTTCCCATTAGTGGGTGCATGAGTCTAGAGGATGGTCTCATTGGCCATGCTGCATGGTAATGAAGCAATCTGAGGCAGTGGCTAATTCTACTTAGCAATATGTTGTTGTTGTATCTTTCGGCTTTTCCCGGTTAGGGGTCGCCACAGAGGAACTCCGGTCCACTAATGATTGGCAGTAGATTTTTACGTACCGAGTTGCCAGCCCTGATGCACAACCTTCAAAGAAGGTACACCCATTCATGCATGTCTCCACACAGAAGACACTTTAGCTGAGAATCGAACAGGACAACGTCTTACTGTAAGGCGACAATGCTACCGCAGCACCACCGCCGCAGTTCTACTTACCCTGAAATTGCCTGCTGCTCCCATTTACTATGTTGAGCAATTCAGAGAATCATTTGGCAACTTAAATTACAAAGATGGAGAAAAAATGTAATACAGTCAAAGAACAATGGCTACCTACTTACTCAGTGGAAACAAAGTACAGATAAGTTCAACAACGTTCTCCAAATATGTGGGGGGGAGTGTTAGTGTGTGTATGTATGTAAAATTGTGTTTGCATGCATGTTGATAGGGGCATAAATAAAGTCTGATGAATGTGTGTGTGTGTGTGTGTGTGTGTGTGTGTGTGTGTGTGTGTGTGTGTGTGTGTGTGTGTGTGAGGACATGTGTGTAGGAGGGTGTCTTTGCAAACTTGATGCAAGGTCACCAAAGTAAACACTACTGAGATTACAGTCTGATAGCGCTACTGGTAAAAAAAAAAAAAGTGAGATTCAGATATATGCTAAAGAGTTTATAATAAGGTCTTCTTTGTGGTTATAACCATCTCTGAATGACATTTTCCTCAGTCATGTAAGTTGACGTACCTGCAGTAGGCAATCTATGCCAACAGTAGAATTCTTTCTGAAATATGGCAGACAATTTTCTTTTTCTTGTTGCTGTTTAGGCCATGGGCAATATATAGAGTGAAACAGTATAACCCACCACCAAAATACTGCTGCTCTTTTGTGTCAGTCAAAGTAGTTTATAGGTGATTATAATACTTTAAAAAATTATGAAGACTTATTACTAATATAAATGTTACATAAATTTATAAAAGTTAAACAGAAACGTTCATATACTGACAGGGCTGGTGTTAGCATGTTGGGGGCCCTCAGCAAAAATCAAGTTGGGGCCCCATTTCCAGGCTATCACCCTGTCACTGCCACTCCTCTTAAGCAACCTTTTAGTTCATGCTGTACACATTTAGGAATAGTACGCACAGGCTGTAGGTACATTGCTCTTACATTACAACAGGCCTGTACACCATACTATACTGGCCCATCTCACAGAGTGATACTTACAGTTACAACAATGATACATTAGAACAGCACTACGTACAAGTCTGGACTTACGTGAAATGGTACCATAGGCCTACTGCTTCAATCCCCCCTTCCCCAGTCTGGGATCCCCATACAATGGACATTCCTTTTTCTCCTTTTCTTACATTTTACCTTACTTTTCATCTTTTTCAAGAAGCCATAACTTTCTTTTTTTCAATAATCATTTTTATTGTTTTGCCAAACCATTATACATTTCACACACTATTTACATTATGTACAATATTGCTTCCAATGTTTTAGTTCCATTTTGAATTTCCCTATAATACATTAAGAATAAATATCATTTTAACCAAGTACAGGAAATTAAAATCACAAAAAATTAAACATAAAAGCATCTACAATAGACAATTATAAACCAACTCAAGCCAATAATTTGTATTATTTCTACATTTTCTATCTAATCCAAGAATGTGTTGGTACACATACAGAATGTCCTGACGGAAAGTGGATAGGAACCGCTACGCCAAAATAATATTAAAGATTTGTTCCCAAATTTTTATGCTGTTTATACTTTTCTTATTATTTCTAATTAACAATTTGTGCGCTAATATATGTTTAATCGCTAACAGCCTGAAATTTTGCCACGACACCTGTGCTGGGTTCAACCAATTTGTGGCTATATATAATTTCATTAGTAAACTAATATTCATAATTACAATCTTTTTTGTTTTGTCCAAATTCTCCTGTGGAATATGTAAAATCAGAAATTCCCAGGAGAGTGTTGAGTTTTGGTAACCCATTTTTTGTAGTTGTAACTTTAAAGAATTCCATAATTTATAAATGCACTTGCAACTCCAGAACATGTGTAACAGGTCTGCTGTCTGATCTACACACTGTGGACATTTAGGTGACTTTTTTGAATCAAATTTATGAAGTGTTAGATGGGTATAATATGCATTGTTAAATATCATCAATTGAGTAAAGACCAGTTTTTGAAGTGATACGGATTTTAATGTTAAGTTAAACGCCTCTACTGTTTTACTGTCGTCTAGGGATGGCAATTTCTCTCCAGTATTTGGATAACAGAATATGATTATTATATTTTCTCTTTTGCCATTTTATACGCTGAGGATATATATTTTCTATCTTGTTGCAATGCTTCCCACAGATGACCTGAAATAACTAGTTCCTCTTTTTTTTATTTCAGAACTGGTAAAATAATCTATAGCCAAATCTTTTAACTGCCTCATTATAATTAAATAAGAGATGGGAAGATTCATCTCTTTTAAGATATCATGTACCGCTACTCCTAGGAAGGGGTATAAATCCCTTACAGTTAATTCCTTAATAAATGGATATTTCTTTAAGTCTATCAGTTGATTACCAATAGTTATATTAGGATTTCTATCAAACGGTTGAAACATCATCATATATTTTAAAAGGTTCAAGGAGGCAAACAGAGTTTGAGTCGCCATTGCCCATACCTTGATGTGTTCCATTAACTCATATTTACTCAATGTTTTTATATTCAAAAATGGTCCAGCTTTAACATTAATTCCCTTCCCTTTTATATGTTTATAATTTAGCAGTACCCATTTGGGTATCCATTTTCTATTTTCACTATCCAAGTAAGACACCCTTAAAATCCTATTGGCCTGAATCACTGTATAATACATCTCAAAATCCGTAAATCCAACCCCCTCGTTTTAGGAGCCATCAGTTTCTCATAGGATATTCTCGTTTTCTGGGTTCCCACAGAAATTTCCCCAATCCTATCTGAAATTGCTTAAAAAGGATTTTGTGATTTTAAGTTGTGCTGCTCTAAAAATATATAGCATTCTGGGGAGAACGTTCATTTTTATTATCGCTGCTCTTGCCATCATCGGTAGCTTCAACTTACTCCATCTTTTCAAATCCATTGTTATTTGGTCTCCAGTTGCCTTAATATTGTTGATAAAAAACTCTCTATTTTCAGTTGAAAAGTCAATCCCCAAATATTTTATTCTTTCTTCTGTCCTTACTCGTCCTATCAATGGTAGCATTGAAAAAGGTGTAGGTGTTTAAGGGAATATTTTGTTTTTTTTAAAATTTAGTTTGTAATTAGCAATTTTCTCAAAGGTTTGTATTGCTGTTAGTATTTTTTCCATATCTGACACCGGTGTGGTACTGTATATATTTAAATCATCTGCAAAAGCAGCCATCCTAACCTTTATCCCAAGAAGTACAGGAGAATTATAAAAAACTTTTTGTTTCATATGAAGAAATAAAGGTTCCAAATACAGATTAAACAGTATGGGAGACAATGGGCACCCCTGTCAAGTTCCATTTTTAATTTGAATCCTTTTGGAACATTCATGATTTATATATAAACTAGTGTATGCATTCTTGTATAAATTTCTTAACATAGAGATAAAAAGCTGAGGTATATTGAAATATGATAATGTTTCAAATAAATAAGCCAAATTAACTCTATCGAATGCTTTTTGTGCATCAATTATTAAAGCATATATGTTCATATTTTTATACTTTGCATAAGATATTAAAGTATGAAGAGTTAATGTATTGTCTGTAGTCTGTCTCCCATCTATAAACCCCGCCTGTTCTTCTGATATTATCAAGTTTATTATTTTTTTTAATCTACTAGCTAGAATAGATGTCATGATTTTCATATCAATATTCAACAATGATATGGGCCTGTAATTGTCTGGATTTTTGGGATCACTATTCTCTTTCAATAAGAGAATTGTTCTTAAGGCATTAAAATGAAGATCATTGCTGCCATTCGAAATGATATAATTAAAGGTCTGTGAAAGTACGGTGCTCAGAATCCCACTAAAAGATTTATAAAATTCAGAGGTCATACCATCTGGTCCTGGGGCTTTATGTGGCTTTAGTTTCTTAATTGCCTCTAGAACTTCATCAACTGTAATCAATGCAGTCAATTCTCCCTGAGAATCCTCGTCAATCTTGGGAAAATTAATTTTCTGTAAGAACTCTTTTCTCTCTTCATCATGCCCATGAGTTTGTTGCTCACCATATATCTGATTAAAAATTGATTCAAAAATCTTCATGACATCTGACTTATCAGTATATAACGTATTGTTATGATTTATTTCGGTAATTAATCGTGTCGATTTCGTCTGATTAATAATACGGGCTAATGCTTTCGAGGGAGTTTGAATGTGATTTGCATATTTAACTAAACTTCTTTGTTCGTACAGTGTCAATTTTCTGTTATGCATAAGAAACAGCTCTTTCTGACATCTTAACAACTCAGTTTCTGTTTGCTCAGTGTAATTACTCATCAGCTCCTGGTCCAATAATTGTACTTTAGTTTCCAGATCCAGTTGTTCTTTATTTTGGAGTTTTTTATAAGAAGCCATAACTTTCTGTATGCTATGGAATGGATTTTAAAGTTTTTTATTTTTCTTTTTACACAACCTTTTCATCTAATGATGGCTTCAACAGAAATTATGATTAATGAAAGAAATTCATTGTTACTGTACAGTTTTAGTTTTCCTTGCATCCTTTCAACACACCTACCCTAAGACAGCACAGTAATAAACAGTTAGGAAATAAATAAGCCAAGGTCCAAAAAGCCATAGGGTTATGTATGCTCTGGGATGCATTTTACAGCATTTTCCCAACCTTTTAATCCAGTGGTAGCCCAAACAAAATCATGTATAAGAAAATAATTTATTTTATTTTTTTTTTCATTCAAGGAAGACATAAGGTGTACCCAAAGCTTTATGTTCAAAGCTGACAAAATAGTAGCTCAAGATAAACTAACAAGCCAGTTGTTGTTAGGATACATAGGTCCTTACAACAAGCCAGTTGTTGTGAGGATGCATAGGTCCTATCTGAGAATTCTGCCTACCTCCTACCCCCAGAAAAGACAGTTACTGCCTATGCATCCATCTGGTGTTAGATTTGGATGAAAGCGGATTTTCAAACTGACATAGTCATGTATGATAAGTGTCTGCTGGGATATACAGCATGCCACTTCAATCCTCACCTTAGCTCCCAAAGACAGTCATCTGTATATGTGCCTGTTGTGTGATCATGAGGAAAATGACAAAAATAATGATTACTGTAATGTATTCTACATTGTTGCTCCTAGATAGTACACTGCCCCTATACACACTATATTAACCTTCTTTGCACACCTCTGAGGTGTATGAGAATAACAGAAACAATGACAACACTGTCCTCAGTCCAAACACAAGATATAATGACCTCCTGTGCACACCTCTAAGGTTTGACTGTGATTTAAATTAAAGAAGCAATAACCACACAATGCTTAGCCCCCCCCCCCCATAACCTGCAGCAACTTTCTATATACATACATCCAAGCAGGGCTGGATTTTGAATGGGTGCAGTTGAAAGCAGAGTCCATTATCAGCTGTATCCTGAGAGGGTCATATCACAGCCCTATTCAGGTTAAAGAGTGGAATCAGAAACTTAATTATTTTTTCTCCTCATTTTTTACCAAGCAGCAACAGCTTTTGTGGGGCCCGCACACAGTCAAGGATGATTGAGAGCCCCCCCATATCCATTTATACATCCTGCAGGGGGGGGGCACCAGAATCCTAGAAGATTTGTGTCTAAATGTTCTGCGATATATTTATGCCTTACCTTTGAAATATAATTACTTGTTAGCTGCATTTTTTACTGATACCCAGAAGACTAATGTATGTGAACTGGCATTGTCGGGTGTGTACGTTGATAAAAATCCTTGATATTTTACGCACACATACTCATACACACATACACACACACACACACACACACAAACACACACATGCTCATAAGCTATAGCAGTCCTAGTTTTGTACTTATTTCAGCAAATAGAAATACATTGGGCAACACTGGTACTACTACACTACAGTGGTCGTCAAATGGCAGCAGGGGTAATTCAGTTTTATTTACCTCATTGAGGAGTATTGTCATTGTCTCTGATTTCACAGACCTTCCCTGATTTTGCTCATAACTTTGCTCTGTCTTTTGTAAAAAGTTTGATTAACTGGTAAATCATTCCAGATTACGGACAGTCAAGAAATCCAGACATCAGTTTTATACTTCTTATTATCCAAAAGGTGCATGGCAATGCAACATGTGTTATTATATTAACTTCTTCATTGAGTTAGAGTGATATCTAAAATGGGTTTCTGATTTTCAGTCTTTTTGCTGTTATTACTGTCTTTGCCCAGAATTCTTGAGCAAAGAATTCAAGATTAATAGTATGTGGTATTCTGCCAGCATTTATAAAATTACCTGAAATGGAAAACCATTCCTGAAGATTGTAAGCATAAACTCTTCTTACAAACCAAGGTCTGCAATGAGATCAGTCACTCTGCACTGTTGATATCGCTAGCGCTTACCTTGCTCATGTTCGTTATCGGCTTTATCCTAACAGGGTCATAGCACAGCCCTGTTCAGGTTAAATAGTGTAAGCAGGAAATTAATACATTTTTTCTCCTCTTTTTTCCCCAAACAACACCAGCTTTTATGGGGCACATCACACAGTCAAGGATGATTAAGGGCCCTCCCCCTGCAGACATGGCTAATGCATGTACCTAAAGCTGACTACATTATTAGTTTTAGTGGACAGAATATTCACCAGCTGTATTCAACTAAGCCAGAAGCAGTATGTCAGTGGTAAGATATTTAATGGAAGTGTGAAGCCTGTTACTTGATAAACCACTGTTGCTATAACTAGAGATATAGTTGAATTTTAAAGGAGATATAAATAAGAATTATTACCCACCTGGTTTAAGTATACAAGATTGCAATACTGGCTTTTATTAGCTTTGACAGACATGTTACAAAATAGCTTGCCGTGGCTGGGGGCCCCGTCAGCGTGTGCATAGTTTGCTGGTACCTAAAGCTAATTATGTATACTGATCACATTAATTCACTGTATCTTGTCTGTCTGGGATTTAAGGATAAGGTGTTCACATCTCACACCAGAAGTGCAGGCTTTGATTTTAATCAAGGGAATTTGGCTAGGCTTAAAATGGCCCACAAAATAACTAGCCTAGTATTTAGCTATGAACCTACAAACTCAAGCACAGAAGGCACCCCATCTAAGAATTGAAGCACCTCTTGCTGTGAGGCAACAACACTATTTGCTGTGATACTGTGCTGCCTAACAATTATTCATATTTTCTAATTAGATTACATTCAAAGTAGAGGCATCTATTACAGTATAAAAAATACTTGTGCACTAGTAGCTGTTAAACATTGCATATTTGAAGGGGTGTATTTGTGTGTTTGTCAGACAGATGACAGATCATATAATTAGTGCTTAGAAATTCAAAGAACTTGAAATGAGCAAAGGAGATGGCCAGGGCAGAAAATGATAATGTAGTTGAGAGCTGAGGTGTAAAGCAGGTTCAGAGACAATTACATAGATGGCTATCATAAAGTTTTAATTAAAAGTACAGAGGTGGAAGGGGAGTAGTTGTGTCTCAAAACAATGGACATGGCTGGAAGATGTTAGTAAAACTATTTATGTATTGGTGAAGCCTGGTTGTAGGGCATACATTCCGAATGTAGAGAAATGTTGTGATGATATGACAAGCTGAAGACAACAGAGTCAGAAGGTGCTGAAGTGCATTGTTTAAACATACGATAGAACATAAAAGTGTCATTTTTACTTTTTTTAGACATTGCCATTTTTTGACACCTCCATTCTTGAATATATTTGCAAACACAGTTTTGATTTATGTGTACATATTTCTTCCCTTTTCATTTCATATATGATTATACATTTTCTCTTTACAGACATCTGTATTTTGTTTGTATTTATATGTAGATTGTTGAAAGATATTTTTACGAATAGACTTTTAAACTGCGCTTGTTTTGGGATGTGATGTCACTGGAAGATATGGTCATAAGAATGTTTTTTTCATGGTCAAGTGTAATGAGGAGACTCTTCGAATGATACTGCAGTCTATTGCTGATATGTGGTCATGTGCTTTCGTTAAAGGATCGTTTCTACAGCTTTCCAGTGCTGCTGTGTTTTGCTTTTCTGTTCAAGGTAAATATACAAACACAAACACGCGCGCACACACACACACACACACACACACACACACACACGCACGCACGCACGCACGCACACACACCCACACACACGCACACACGCACACACACACAGGCGCGCGTGCGCACACACACACACACATGCACACACGTACGCACACACACGCACACACACACACACACACACACACACACACACACACACACACACACACACACACAAGCATGCATAAACAAAAATATTATCTAAATAAGAAAAATAGTGACTAAAAGACAGACCAGCTTACCTTTAGATGTGGCTGCATTTTTGAAAAAAATAATAATTTGAATTGACTGGCGAACCAACCAGGAAATGCAGGATGTCTGGAAATGGAGATGTGTTAATACAGAAAGCATTTTTACAACCACATGATATCAACTGATCCAGGAGAGTGCTGGAAAGGGGAGCCTGGCTCATTGCTTACTTATGATCTGATCCTCTTCTAATGGCAACCCTTACATCTGCTTCAAGGATGTGATCAGTGATTTTCCAACAGGAGATAGTAGGGAGAAATCCACATAGAGGTTCTTCCTTACCTGCTACATTAAAAGCAGAACAAATCTAAGAGGAACTCCTCAAGACAATGGACCAAACATCATCAGTAAGTTCAGAACCAAAGTCCTGTGTAAAAAGGGACAGTTGAACCCATCCTGCATGTCAAAGTTCAGTACTCAGAATGTTGTAGAGACTGGATAAGTAACTGTTGAATTGAGTATCCACAACAAACAGCAAACATAGCTTGTTGCATCAAAAGTGCTTTGCAGATTACCTGATATCAAGTCTTAACTCAAGCTGTCAGACAAAGAAAAAGTAGCCTTAATTGTAACGTTTGCTGTTTACATGATGAAGATTTTGCCTGCAATTGAAATATAAGATTCTTCCGTCATAATAAACTGGCCCAAATGTAAGCCTTTTGGATGAACATTCTTTAAGAAGAAAAGTTTCCAGGCTATGGGAGAATCAGCAAAGTCATCCAAAAGGAGGGTTAAAAGTGTCCAGGCCCAACCTCATTGGCTTGAATGATGAATCTTAATTAACATACAATATTTAGCTTTCACACAACTGGAGTACATAATCAGCCTCAACGTCTTTTCAATTCCAAAATTCATTGCCCTCAAAAGAATCCACTTGAGAACCTCCTACATCTAATTAGTGTTTTAATCTGGGTACTTTTCCATGAGACCCCTGTCTCAGTTTGCCAGCATAAGACCACAGTCCCACTGATGCATACCTAGTTCCACAGGGTTAGACTAAGGGCTCTGAACCTTTCATTTTCCATTGACAGTAGAAGGGAACATGGACTTCAGGTGTTAATGGGAAATTATATAAAGAGTTGGAAAACAGCAATCAGCACCATTATTTGAAGCTCTATTAGAAAGTTACACTCACACCATGCAGACAAATTGCCATTTATTATCATCCAAAATGTATTATGTTTGAGATCCTGCATATCTGCTGGAAATGAGGCCAAGTGAATTCCTAGACCCTTGAAGGTAGAGGCTATCCTTGCAAAATTATGCTACCTTTTGAAGACCAGTGTAGGGTAAAATAGAGGATGAAAGCCACTAATTTAGCTTTATATATCTTGTATCAAGAAATTTTATTCCACATCATAAGTACATATCAAGTCACGAAAATGATAATAGTGGGCCTCTTAAGTAAAAGTATATGTTTGTCAGCAAATAAAACCATTTCTTACATGTAGCAGCTCCCATCCATGTTTCCATGGCTTGGATTCCACATGGCTCCTCCAGGAGAGATTATAGCAACTTCTAGAGCCAAGTTAACCAAAGGAAAAGGAAGTGGATATCCCTGTCTGCCGTATCTTAAAATTATAACAGGGTATGTGAGATAGGAACTTCATTGCACTGATAAGAATGAAAGGATTTACACATTTGCTAATGAGGGTTCCAATGAGAGTGCCAGAAAGATTACATTTTTATGGTATACAATAAATTCACTCAGCTTACTCAAAGGACTTTTCTACAGGAAATGAACAGTCTGTCCAACTTCCTGATGCACTGCTTTGCAGTTCAAATAAATATGCTACTGTTACATTGTTGCCCTGTACGGTTTTGCCCTGATAAAGCCAACTTGATCTCCATGAATGATCAAAGTTTTACACAGCTTTAACTGAATGGCCCAAATCATCATAAAAAGCATATAGTATCAACTCAACAAGGATATCTTTTTGCACTGTTATGTCTCTGTGGGTCCTTTCTTGCTTAAAAATAATAGCTAGACTGGCCTACCTCTGTGAATGGAGACTGGTTCCATTATCCACTGTGCTGTTAAAAGAGTGCAATAGCAATCCTACCACCACCACCAGAGAAAACTGTTGTTAAATATCAGCTGAAAGGCCATCAGGGTCAGGTGCCAATAGAGGTTTAAGTATTCGGATATGAGAGATTGCTAGTCAGAGTGGCACAGTGGGTAGTATTATCACTTAACAGCAAGAGGATCTACAGGGTCTTCAGTTTGAGTCTCAGCTAGGGTGGCTTCTGTGTGGAGTCTACATGTCGTCCATGTGTTCATAAGGGTTTTTTCCAAGTGCTCTGGTTTCCTCCTACATCCCAAAGACATGCAGTAGGCTGATTGTTGACTGATTTCTCACTAGATGTGTGTACAGTGTCTGAATGATAAGGAAGAAAGACTTATCAGTTTATTTCCATTCCCTACTTGGAATCAGCTGTGACTCATTGTTGGGGATGTACAGAGTGTTTGCTTAAGTTCCCTTTAGATAACAGAACCAGAGGAGTAATACATATTGGCATAACTTTCCAAGTCATTCTCTGCCAAACTCTGATAAATTACTTGTAAATAGGTGCAAATAACTTCTAGATTCTGCTGCAAACAATTTGCCTCCTACACAGTTATTAACTCCTGCACAATAGTGATCCCAGACAACTTACGCCTTCCATTTCTTTGGGAATCATCCATACTCCTATGAAGATTCCTCAAAGTGCTGGATAAGTAGTTTACCAAAGACCATCGCAGTTTTAGTGCCAATTATTACTAAGGACTTACAAATTCATCTTTGGTAAAGTCTTAAGTCCCTTTTGACCACTTTATGTTTTTCAAACCTTGTATATACCCTGTGTGATCTCTAATGGAAACGCTCAAAAATATTTCACTTGTGTAGTGAAGAGGCAATCTTCACAGCCTGGTGAGAGGAGTATTCAAACAAGGTATGGTATAGAACATATTGGAAACTTCTACAGAGCCTCTCTTACTTTATCATAGTCTATGTTAACTTTTTGAATTACCTGATATCAAATGATAGTGAACTGTAAATATGTATATACATAATTTACTTCTTTATGGATAACTGTGGGCAGCTCAGTGGTGCAGCAGTTAGCATTTATGCCTCACAGTAAGAGGTTCTCTGGTTCTCCAGTTTGATTCTCAGCTGGGGTGCCTTCTGTGTTCTCCCTATGCTGATGTAGGTTTCCTCTGGGTGCTCCAGTTTTCTGTCACATTCCAACGATGTGTCTGGAGCATTTCTCCCCAGATCTCTACTGAAAATGGGCTCTGTCCCAGTCAAACTTTCCTGATAAACAAATGTTAAATAAATAAATAAACGTTATATCATAGCATATATACTGCAGTACAACAAAGAATGAAAGAGTGCTGACTTCATGAACTCTAATCATTTCCTGACTTAGGAATGGGGTCCTTTCTTGTCATGTATTAGAAACCCAAAAGACCTGGAGTAATTAAACCAATGGTATGATTTTTTTCTAATGGAAACAACTTTATATAACTACTCTTATAAAACTTCTGTTACTCATAATCAATCTTGTTTCAGACCTTAAAAGAAATCACTATACTAAGATTTTCTCTGGTGTATTCGCTTGTATTGTTTTATCAGTTTTTCACTACTACTTTCTTTACTTCTAATATCGATATTAAAATGTAATTAATTTTTGTAAAAATATATTAAATGCTTTCATTAAATATTTCTTGCTTTGTTACAATTTCTAGAGCTTTTTACCTGCCTTGATGGCCTAGGACATCCCTGAAAAGAGTCCTTGAACCACTGTACCAACCCAGTAGACAAATGGAAAATAAAATAAATCAGTTAGTGAAATTCAGAGACCCTTATGATCCATATAAGTTCATAGGATCACCTGAAGATCCAATGCTTTCCACATAAAAAAAACAATCTTACTGAATAAAAATGAATAAATGCACCACCCCTTCCTCCTTCCTAAGTTCCCATGTCAGTGAATGTGATATCTGAAAGGCTCTCTACAAATCAATTTCATAAATACTCACAACCTTGGATTTTAAGCTCCCTTTTTATCACATTTGATTAATGACACAATGAGACAATTAACCTCTCTAGTCTGCCCCTTTAAGTGCCTTATTCTACCTTCCTTCCATCTCTGTCTTCCCCATTATCCTTTCATACCTTTCAAAAATCAACTTAAATGCCTGAGGATTTCTTCTTCTATATTCTAATAGTCCAATACATGGCTCAATAACCCACTAAGTCAAAAAGTACTTAGAGGTATCAAAAGAGGTTTTGTTTCAAAAATCTGTAGCTTGTACACCTTCCTTCTCCTCTCTCTCTCGTGTACAAAGTGACACCTTCACATTTTCCTGACATGAGGTTGCATACAGATACTATCTAGTTTCATATATCTATTCTCATGTAATTTGGTTGTATTCCTCCTATACATCCCAGATGTTTCAGCTTTCTGATGGTTGCTTAATGTCATTTTCCTTATATGACCTTTACAAGTGCATGCAGTTGCATCCCTAGGTGAAGACAGCCAATTAACATCCCACATTAGAACAAGCCTATCTAAGAGAATGTGGAAGATCCCAGGCTGCGGATAAAGAGAATGGAAGGTAAGGGTCTACAATAAAACAAATAACCATCACTGCAAAGACTCCATCTGTCTGCCCTACAACAGTATAAAGATGTTACACATTCTGATATTTTTCAGCAAGAGTGCTAGCCCACTCTTCTCACCAGAACTGTATACAGATGATACTACATGAATGCCTATACTTTAAGCATTGAAGACATTATTTACTGGCTAGAGGAGTTTCCTAAATGGCCAGCATGTTGGGTAACAAACTTGTTAACTGTATGCACATCCTGGATGTTTTAACTATTTTGTTTCTAATTTTACTGCTCAAACCTGATAACTTTATTGGAGCTACTTAGCTTTTTCTCAAGATTTTCCCACCCATCTCCATGCCAGGGATGTCACCCAACCAGGAATCCCCCTCCCCTCTTCAGAACTGAAAGTCAACTTACCCATTTGCCTTATTGTTTTCTGTTAATGCAACCCTTTATACTGTCATCTCCAGTAATATGGTACATCACAGGTGTCTTCAAGCTCAGCTTAAGAAACATTATGAAACCTGTATACAGTGAATTGAAATAATATGTCCTGTCATGATCAAGTACAGCTGCAAAAGTTGCACATATAGTAACTGTAGATGTCTGAATTCCTCACTACTACAGTAGTGTTTTGAATATATATGTTGTATTGTGCCTATGATACAACTGGACAGCTTCGTAAAGCTCTGGCCGCCTCTCATACCTTCATTCTGACTATCGACTGGGCAGCTTAATGGAGGAAAATCAACAAAGTGAAAAAATCTTCTCAACTTTCTTGTCATAATGACAGAAGAGCATTCTCATCCTGAACCTCTAAAAGATATAAACAGTAAATAAAAGCCTTGTATCCCAACAGTTAGCAACATACAGAAGTAGTAGAACAGGGGATATGTATAGTTACTGCAGGAGTGAGGAATATGAACATTCATATAATAAGTGCAACTTACATAACTGCAGTAGCCTTTGGTATATGGGTTGATTGCCAAAGCCTATCAAGGCTGAGATGAAAAAGAATAAGGATTCAGGAGCCATTGGAATGCAAAGAACTGATAATCTGACCCAGATATAGAGAATCTGATAAATTGTTTCAAGCTATGGCTATAGGAATGTGATGATCATCCTTTAAGTCTAATGTTATCATGATGCTCAAAGAGGGGATGAGTGGTAACAGAGCTTGAAGGGCCAGCATTTTGAATTTTGGTACATTCATGTACAGCTTAAAAATGGAAATATTTAGAACTGGTATACAGGACAGCTCTTTCTCTGGTACCAGAAACATTCTGGAATAGAAGCCTTTACTCCATTGATATGAAGTCGCTGGTAATATGACTGAATGGTTAGTAGGTGATGAATCATCTGAGAAAAAAACCCTGGCTTGGTGGATGGAGAAAAATTCCCCTGAAAGTAGGTATTCCAGATGAAACCTTCATGAACTGCTTTTAGCACACAAGAGACTGAAACAATATGAGGGCGACCACAGTGGTGCAGTGGTTAGCATTGTCACTTCACAGCAAGAGGTTCTCCAGTTCAATCCTTGGCTGGGGTACCATCTGTGCTGAGTCTGCATGTCCTCCTTGTGGTCACGTGGGTTTCCACCGGGTGCTCCGGTTTCCTCCCACATCCCAAAGACATGCTGTAGGTGGATTGGACAATCTAAATTGGCCCCAGGCATGAGTGTGTGTGTGTGTGTGTGTGTGTGTGTGTGTGTGTGTGTGTGTGTGTGTGTGTGTGTGTGTGTGTGTGTGTGTGTGTGTGTGTGTGTGTGTGTGTGTGTGCCTTCTGTGGAAGGTTGGGCACCGGACTGGCAACTCGACACCGTAAAACTTCACCGCCAGTCATGAGTGGACAGGTGATCCACTGTGGCGACCCCTTACCGGGAAAAAGCCAAAAGAAGAAGAAGACTGAAACAATATGCTGCCAGTATAAAGCCAGTTACTGGGACATAGTTTGAGAGATAGCAGCAGGATGGGAGTGCATAGGGGATAGAATTCCAGCATAGTTATTCTGAAGTATTAGACCATTCCTTTTTTGCAAAAAGATCCATGTCTCTTGTTGGTTCCCTCCTGTCATCTCTTTTTTGCTCCCTGTTTGCCTTGAGTTGGCTGAGATTGTTTTTTTGTTTTTTTAACCAAAATGTGGATTTGGGAGATTTGTAAAAGTGGGCTTGAAAAATCATAGATACTCCCTGAATTAACTTCTGTATTTCATCAAATTGTTTTGGAGCCTGAGTAGCAGAAGGAGCAAAAAAAAACCTCCTTCCCTAATGCAGAATAAAATTTTCAGACTTTACTTCACTAGCAAGCTTTTGGTTATGTACCCTGGCATATCTTTTACACCACAAGGAGGCTAGCACGTAAAACCAAACTCACAGTCTTTACAATACGAACCAGCCAGAAAGGAATACAGCTTACTTTAGTTCACCAGTTTATTTGACGAAATAAACAGCAAGTCACTCCAGCACATACACCAAGGTACAACTCCAAAGCACGAACTCTTAACACATAAAACCAGCGATGCAGAAGTTCCTCAAACACATAAACGCTATGTCTCCACACTTATGCTGCTTTCACTTCCTCAGATGTGAATGAATACATTGTGTTCACTCCTTCATTTTTATATCCAATCCCTAATTAATTAATAGACAATTACCTTAATTTAATACTTTAATCAAGAACACATTTACTGTGACCATCTTATGCTATTTCTCATTTCATCCTTGTATAATGGTTAAAATTAAATACTATATAATATTTTCCTATAAATCTTTCAAATTTAGCATACACATTTTCTAAAAACACTTTATTAAAAATATACTTATTCCAAACATATAAAAATAATTCCTATGTTAAAATTTTTTTACTTAATAAATAAGAATTATAAAACCTTATGTAAAACTTCATTTATTGTTCTATAGCACCCTCTAGTGGTCAATAATACCCTGGCATAGCTCCTCAGATTGTATCAGAAGCAGTGTCCCTGGACACAGTATCTGCACAATCATGCACACTCTTCAAAGCACATGTGATATTTGAGAAAGATTAGAAACAATAGGATTCAGAAAGGAACTATCCTCAGAAGGAAGAAAGGTGAAGTATTCCTTCAATCTGTCTGCATGGGTCTATATTACATGATCAAATGCTTAGGTGAACGAACACCTAAACATCAACCACATAATATCGACCCCCAAAACAGTGAATGCCACCGGGAAACAGAACTGTTGGCCACCCAAAAATAAAGAAAAAAGTTTACAGCCAAGCTAAGATGGGGGCTTCACCCCCCTCAACCCCCCACAACCCCCAAACTAAATATACCAACTCCAAGATTACTCTACAGTGGAGAAAACAGCAAAACACAGTGACTGGCCAAGGGAAATCTTTCCTTGTGTTAATTTGTCCGTTTGCTGTTTTTTTGCCTTCGATGTTATGTGGTCAATGTTTAGGTATTCTCTCACCTAAGCATTTGACCACGTAATATAGACCTGTCTGCACAAAACAAAATAAACTTCCACTTATGTGCATAGTAGCTGAAAATTCTGCAGGCTGAAGGGGAAGAAGAAAAACTCTCTTACCAAATCTGTCTAGTACCTTGCATTCTTTGTCCAATGGGGAGGGGTTGGTACTTAAGCAATAACCCATGGATGGGTGTGGGTAATGTAGGATTTACCCACGGTTGGTGTGGTTTGGTTATGAGGGCAAAGCTCAAGTGACCAAACAAAGGTAATCGTGGGTAAATCCAGCATTGCTCACACCCAGCCATGGGTTATTGCTATTATACAATGACATTATTTAAGAAAAAAAAATGTACTTTTCTTAAATAATGTCATTGCATAATGACTCCGTGCTACCCTTCTGCAGGTATGCTAGGGCATTTCTGATGTACTGCACATGCATAAGGGTCATGCTCCCATGCTTACGCAGTACATCAGTGCTGTGCAGAGGTAGCAACGGAGAAAGGAAGATCTCTGTTGTTTTTTTAAGCTATCCCAGTGACCAAATTTTGTATGGAAAACCTCAGAAATAGATCTATATATAGATCTATTTTTTTTTCTTGTGGAAGAGAAGCTCTTTGAACCAAATGCTTAGCTGACACCCCAGGAACACAATCCTGTCTGAAGGAGTCTAAGAGGACTTTTGAATTTTCTCTTGGAATGCCAACTTGTATAAGAGATGTTCCACATCAGTCAGAGATTCCTGACACTTTGAAAAAAATTCTGCAAAGGTAAGCAAGCTGTCTAAATATGGAAAAATGTGGACACCCAGTAGCCTGCAATGTACTGTCACTGAAGCTAGACACTTTGTGAGCACTCTTGGTGCAGTGTATAGTCCAGAGTAAGACCAATAAATGATATTGTCATTCAGATTCACAAAATCTTAAGAAACATCTGAAATCTGGATGGCTAGGGATGTGATAATAAGCATCTTTTAAATCTAGTGTTACCAGCAAACGTAAATGAGGAAGAAAAATTTATAGTTTGTGAAATGACACCATTTTGAACTTGGGCACTAAAACAAACAGGTTTTGGAAAGAAATAAAGATCCAGAACTGATCTCCAAGCATCATTCTTTGGCACTAAAACATCCTTGAATAAAAACCTTTTCTAACCTGGAAAGGAGGAAGTGGTTCTATCACTCCCTGAGACAGGATGTGTTGAAGGATAGGGTGAAATATAGGAGTCTTGTCAGTGGTTGAAGAACTTGCCCCTGGAAAGCAGGGATTTACTCCCACTACTATCTGGGACCTTGATGAATGACCTTCAGAACCCAAAGTGGAGATTCACACTTTCATGAAGGGTGAAGAGGGACTGCCAGGGTGTGTATTGGGTGGAGAGGGGGAACAAGATTCCTTAAATAGTCATTCTGACTTGTTAGACTGAACTTATTTTTGGGGGTGAGGTCCTGCATTCTATTTGAAAATGGTTCCTCCCACCTACCATTTCTTTTTAAATGTCTGTTTACCCACATTTCAATAAGACTTTTTTTTTTTTTTTTTTTTGCTGCAATTGGGTGAAGGGCTACAGAATGCCTTAGAAAATATGGAAAAGGAGGGCTGAACAATCTTAAGAAATTACCTTTATCAACTTTCCCCTTTCATTACTCTTTTTGATAACCTCTGCAGCAGAGAAAGCAAAACTAAATCTCTGTTCAAAGGTGAATTTAAAATCTCATTTTTCACATCATCTGGGAGGTTCTGAGAATGCAGCCAGGCAAACCTCCTCAGAATAATACAAGTGGTCATAGCTCTGGAAGAAGTATAAAACTGAGTCATACATACACTATAAACAATGAGTTGCGACCTGTGAAACAGAAAAAACTAAATTATTTAAAGCAGATATTTCCTTAAAGGAATAAATTGCAGACAAGACATTCCCCATGTTTTCACAATTGCTCAGAATAAACTTTAACATATGAGCCTGACAATTTCAAATTCTGAAAATAAAAGTTGCAGAAGCATACACGTTTTTCCAATACTTATCAATAATCTTCCCATCCTTGTTAGAAAGACTAGGACTGCAATTAACCAAATGTTTAGCAGCAGTAGGATTAACTAAAGCTATAGCTGTTGGGCCAGGTCTGGGATAAGTGTATAAAAACTTAAAAGATTGAGGAACTTTGATCATTCATCTGTCTTTTCTTATGGCACCACTAACATTTTGTTAGTTTGCACACTAGCTTAATATAGCTTTCATTTCTTCCCTTGATGTTTTAGGCATTAAAAATATTGAGAACAATAAATCTGACTCAACCATCTTTATGAAGGAGACATACTCCAATATGACATTCTCCATTATGATAGCTAACATCCATTTTGGCAGAAGAAAAATCTTGTGAGGGGGCAGTTGATTAGGTTAAGTAGGCTTATTTTTGATGACCAAGTTTTTGCCAATGAGATCATGATTCTATGTGACATGTTCCTAGACTGAGGCTACCCATGAGACATGTTGCTGAATTTAAGGAATGGGTGAAAAGTCAGAGGCATGCATGCTGCAAACTCTTGTGTTTTGGAAAGAGTATAGTAGCAGGAAGAACCAGCAATGACAACAACCTCTCTAGGGCCATGGTATTAAGTTACAGAATGGATATATCGTTCCTAATGAAGATTATTAGTTCCTATTGGACCATACATTTTTGGTGCATTTGATCTTATGACCAAATTGTGCCCGAACCCTAAGTTTGTTTGCAAAAACAGTTTTAACTTAAAGACTACACTTGAAATAAATCGAAGCAGGGGTATAAATTCTACAAAAAAAAGTTGGGTATGAGACACTGTGGGGCATGTAAACAGTGCAGATTTATATTACAAGGTACCCATTTTTGATAACTGTCTTCTCTAGAATGATTTCACTTAAGGGGAGTTATGATGGTAACACCAAAGGGGTACTGCATTTGGCCCTTTGCACCACTTGTCCTGCATTTTATGTTGGTAAGACCGAAGAGCCTCTTAGGAAATGCATTTACCATGCAGTTATGCTATCCATACGAAAGATAGTAGGAATGCATTATACAATCATTCTATGGTCTGCATTGACTTTAGAAATGTTCTTTTATTTTTTTTTTGGACTGGAAAGGTTTCCCCCCTAACTGTGTGTGTGTGTGTGTGTGTGTGTGTGTGTGTGTGTGTGTGTGTGTGCGCGCGCACACACGTGTGTGTGTGTGTGTGTGTGGGAGGGGGGGGCTTTTTTTGGAGGAATGGGAAGTTCATTGGCAGATTATCCTTAATGCTCTAAATACCCCAGGTATTAATGATGTTATTTCCATAAGATGTGTTTTGAGGAAAAAATGTCTTTCTTTATGAAATGTTTTTACTAATAATGTTTATTGTTTTTTGTCATAACTAATATTAAATTATTGAACAAGGTAGTTTTTAAGGCTGCATTTCTCATTAAGTTGGTCCTTTTATTTTTGGCGCCAAAATTTGTAATTAAACAGCAGGAAGTGATGTAGTTCCTTTTAACACTGAGGAAGTTCTGTTAAATTCAAGAATGAAAGCACTTAGTATTTTGCAATAAAAGAAGTTGTGGACATTTTCAGAGTAGCATTTTGTTATTTTAATCTTTCCTAAACAAAAAAGTACAATAAAGCAATTTTTTTAAATGCGGAAGTATTTTCCTCAAATGGAACTTACCTGACCAGCAAGGGAACAGTACAACCTGGCTGTTGATCCTTGAAAGCCCAAACAGGAGCATTCTCTTCAAAAGCAAGAAAGTTCTGAGGAGCTTGCTGCCCAAACCTATCTTTTTAGTTTGCTTGGCCCAAGCTGACTGATGGTTTGGGTGCACAGAAGATGCACTGTAGCTTTGGAATCTGTCCAGCTCTTATATCCTTGGCTGGATATAAGCCATATAGCTAAGGCTACTACAGCAGTGATCAATATGATGAACATTCTTAATAATTAGGACAGCTCGCAAGTCTTAGAGACTTCTGTATGGAGATTTATATCTACCTTTTCAAGACATGAAATAACCAACCCTTTTGGGCCATTCCTTCTTAGAAACAATGGTGCCTCAAATACCTGGCTAAAGGAATTAAACCTTCATCAATAGATAAATAAGACATATTTGCATTATAGATTCATACCTGTATATATCCCTCATTTCTGGAACAAACTACCACAACATTTCAAGCACAGTTGCATTTTTACTATTGTAAACCTAAATAACTGAATTGGCAGAATTAAATTCTTCCCTCTTTGAGGCTAAAGAGAACTTTTGGCTAGGCTTGTAATTGTCTACAGACTGACAGGGTAGTGCTTACTTTTAAATCTTTAAAACCAAAACCCACCCAAGCATCCATACTGAAGCAGAGACTGACACCTGCTTCATTTACACCCGCAAGAAGTGCCTAAACAGCAACCAGTACCTTTGATGTAAAGAATGGATGTAGCAGATATTTAAAAACAGGACAGTATGGAGACAAAGCAGAGTGAATGTGTCACTACATCCTCCATAGCCATACAATTACCTGCCTTTCTTTTACCAAGAAAACCCCATGAATGAGGCCCCCACTCAATAATTCTTCCACTGTCCTTGACAACTCATAGGAGCTACGAAGATATCACTGCTATAATGAATAAAAATAAATCAACTTGGCTGCTGCTGGCAAAATGGCGTACATAAAATAACAATGACAGAAAATGCATGAATAGACTGTTTAAGTACCGAAATACAGTGACAAAAGGTACACAGATCATTCAGAAGTGCTAATGCAGTTGTCTCCTTCAGTGTAAAATAATTACAGTTACAGGGATCATTCATTTCTGTTGTCCAATGTGCACAATCTATTTATTTAAGTTATCTTGTATCTTTCAGGAATTCTTGTGAGTCTGGAGTGGCTGAAATGTGCTGCAAGGATTAGTGATTTCACTCCTCACACTCAGCAGACCAGTCCATATTATCAAACCCACCCAGAATAGCTTTCTCTTTAAGCAGTGGCAGTGTCTTCTTGAAGTGATAAAATATTTTTACAGCTGCATCACAAGTAACTTAAATGTAAGCATCTGTAGCTCATTAGATATCTAAAGTCTATTAGCACTACAATGCCTATAAGTTTAAGCAAGGACTTATACTAGCCATATATTTGCTGGAAAACCTTAAAGGGGAATAACACATTTAAAAAAGGGGTTTACATAGCGTTTGATCTGTAAGTCTTTAGTTTTGCTTGTTAAGAATCAAGCTCACGTTCCAAACATCTTTGACTTATTTACCTGTTACTGTAAGCGTTTAGTATCCTCTTCAATAATCAATAAGGTGTTTGAGAATTTTAATTATTTTACCTCAGAGTTTTATATAGCCAGAGAAAGACCATCACATTTGAAAATTAAGCATGGGCTATCTTTTGTAACAGTTAAGTCACAATTCGATCACTCTACTTTGAATTACAGTTGACTAATTATGACTTGAATTTTGTTGGTACAACTGCACCAAATATGTCATTATACTCTTGACAAGTTTATCCCTCTTATGCTGTTATAGTCTCTTGGTCCTAAAGAAAGATAATATATATGCTTTTATTATTGTCTTGTAATACTGACTTCACACAGCATCTCTCAGAGGCTTTAATTTTTTTACTGTGCATGCCCACTGAACGTTGCTTACTGCCAGAAGGCCACGGCAGAGAACACTCATGTATGCCCTTAGCAAGAGGAGACACAGTTTTAATTAAGACTTGATGGAGTGAAGAAGGTGTATTAATAGCCCACAGCAGTGATTCACTATAAAGAGAAGACTTCGTTGGTCAAGTACTGGTGATTTTCCTTGATACCATTAAGTCTCAGGAGCCATTGAGAATTATTCATTCATTCATTGTCTAGGGGAATATTAAGGTAATGACGTACATGAAGTTAAAGCTGTATTTAAAGTAAAGTGTGTTTAAGAAGTTATGTGGTAGCATTGTATTTTAATACTTATAATACATCATACATACTAAGTAAAAAAAAAAATCTAACCATATGGATGACATTGCTGTTTTGCATGTGATATAAGAGATAATACACCCTCTTACCTGGTGAAAGAAATGTAGAACAAATTATATGCAAGCAGTTGTTGCATTTTTTAATCATTTCACCTTTGCTGTTCTGTATTTCCTTGAAAGGTGATTTAAGTGTTGTGTATGCAGTTTGTTTAAGGCAGTAGTGTAATGAACTACTTTTAACCTCTTGGCTATACCCTGGCCTGTTCACCACAGTAAACATATCTCCTGGAATGGCCTTCAAGTGTAAAATGAAGTGAATGTTGCATTTTACGGCAAGCAGTTTAATGACAGAATACTACAATATTTGATTTAACAATGCTAAATGAAACAGTAAAACGTCAAATTTGTTATCCCTATAAAGGAATAGGGTAAGTATGCCTTTTTCAGTTTTTTGCTTCAACGTAGTTTTTATTCTTTTTACTTATCTTTTATAAAGTTTAAACACACACTTTTGTTTCTAGTGTAGTAGCATATGTGGTGTGCATGAGCAGAGATGCACACTGAGATTACCTTCACAAAATAAACCTGGCCTTGTTCACTTTTTCTCACAGTTACAATGGCAGAGTAATGCTCCAGAAACTGGAGAACACTTACGAAGGCAGATAGGTACTTAGCAAGGAAGTCAGGTAGGAATTCAAAATCAGTGGCTTTTACTAATGAACTGGATATATTTAATGTATAGCATATATTATTTTAACTAACAGACTTCTGATAATGAATTGGATATACTATATTAACTAAGTGCAACAAGTGTGCTTTCTTATGTCCATATACACAATATCTAGACAGATAAGTAGATAAATATATGCATATTGCACCCCCCCCCCCCACACACACACACACAAGCACTCACACTCAGATTACATTTCAGCTTCCCCTACTACCAAACATGTACTACATCACTGATTGGTCGAATTCTTTGAGCAAGCTATTGGATAAAAAGATACAAAGTTACCCTTTCTATTATTACTTCTGAAATTGGTATGAAAGGTTTATACGGGATCACATTCACCTGTAGCCTTCCACTTGCTCCTTGCAATAAAATGTAGGCTTCTTTTCATAATCCTGTGGTCATAGTCTTCTGTTCATGGATGGACACCAAACATTCTATCAGCAGTATTATCAGTTAAATTAATATTTTAAGCAAGAACTTTAAAAGATGATTATTTCCTACACTGCATAATAAGATACATTACTTGTATGTTTTTGATCCTTCTCATTGTGGGTTTACACTACAGAGATCATCCTTATCTAATCTGTAGGATTTTTGGGGGACTTATTCTGGATCTTGACCTTGTCGTACCCTCTTGTTGCACTTATGTTTACATTTCTCAAAAATACAGAATTCACTGTCCCACAAACCCATCGCTTTCTGCAGAATTATAGGTGCAAACAATTGTTTCTGCTTCAGCCACTAAACTGTTAAGGGGTCACTTTATGTAAGTCTCTGTTAACATGTCTCATGTTTTATTTTCAATAATGGCTTATCAGGAAGTCCATTAGGATTCTATGTTAGACCTTATACTTTTCAACATAGTATTTCCTTGGATTGTACTTTAACTGCTTGAGTTCCAGGTGCTATTTTAGATCACAGTTTTCCAGCTGTGAACCCATTTGTTAGGGAACTTGCATGGACTGTTGCTGGGCTGACATTCAAACTTGACTCCATGTTTGAGAAGGTGTTAGAGCCATGGAGAGAGAGTACAGATGCAGTTTAAATACATTGCTGTGTCCGAGTAAGGCATGTGTGGCAGCCATGAAATGCAAATATGAGTTTAATGGTTAGGTTTAGGGGTGACTGGGGAATTTAGAGTTATGGTTATGGAGCAGAGATTGGGATTAGGGTTAAGGAGTGAAAGTGAGTTTTATAGTTAAATAGTAATTCATGAATTTAGGATTAGGGTGAGTTCCAGGAGATTTAGGGTAACGGAGCCATCAGACAATTTAGGAATGAGAGTGAGTTTTAGAGGAAGGGTTGGTAGTAAGATTTAAGGTTAGTTGTAGGGACTAGATAGGAGTTTTATGGCTAGAGTCAGGGTTCTAGATGGTCTATGTAGTTTATGAGAACTGAGTTAGTGGGAGGCTGGGCACTTTCTGTGTGAAACAAGTGGCAATGAGCAAGACAGCCATGAGTTACAGTCACACACGCACTTGTAGAAATCCTGTTTTCATTTTTACCCAACAATACTTGAGATTACACAGATTTTCAGATGAATGCAAAACTGTTTTATTTTTTATTTCTACAGATGACTTTTATCTCCATGGCCTATACTATTTGCAAATGAAAAGTGGTACAGTGCTATATAATTTCATTTCATCTCAATTAAATGTGGAATATTGTGTTTTGTTAATATTAACTTTGTTCTACACCTTAAATTACTCAACTATGTTATATCTGTTCTTAATGAAAGTAAACAGCTGGTTACCTTCTTATAGCTTCATTTTAATTCTGTAGCTCATTAAATTACTATGAATGTATACAGAATTATTAGTAATGATTTATTTAGCCAGCTTTTCATCAGAAAATGAACCTATAACCTTCTTGGGTGGCGTAAGCCAGGGAACCGTGTTGGCTAGGCTTACTTAGGCTCTTGGGCCGATAGCCTAGTACCTACCTAAGAACCTACCTATAAACCTAAAACTTCTTGTTAAAATAAATATTTAAAAATCTTACATGATCTATCAGTAAATATAACACTGCAAAGTGCATTCAACAAAAGAGATATTACCTGACATAGGAAAAAAGTCACTATGCATCTTACAGGACACACATGTCAGTAGGTCATAGGGTATAGCATAACAATGATTAAAAGGCCTTTTTTTAATATAAAACTCAGCTTTCAAGATTTGTCAGATATTCTCATTTTAATTTGAGCTAAATCATACCTTTACTAACAGAGGCAGGATTCCAAAATAACTGGAGCAGTAATACTGAGGTTATGTGCCAAGATGAGATGGTATTCTAAAATGTAAAAAAGTCACCCCCTGCTCCCTCCCCCCAAATATGCATGTGTCAGGGGATAATGAGATTACAGCTAACTATCTGAAATCCAAATTCTCTTTACTCAAATTTGTGCTAATACCTCACATTGTGATTCCAGAACATTCAATCTTACGGAATCATATTATGCATGCAATGTATAGTCCATGAGCAGATGACTTGCATCCAGCACTGACTGTAGTTGGATGTATGCATGGTATGTGGGAGGGGTGGAAGGCGTGTTTGGACTGAACTATAAGTATACTGTAGTGTATATGTGCTGTGGAATCGCAGGCAGTAGAAAAACATATGACAGTGTTGCTATATTATCAGTTACTACCAGATTCTTGACAGGTAAAATCATAAGAAATAGGTAAACTACTTGCATACAACAATGCTTTTGAACAAGATGCAATACCATTTAAATTAGTCCACATGTATGGTAATTTTCAGATCTGAAATGGATGGGCACACAGTTTAATACAAACAGGCTTCCTCTCTTTCTTTATAACTGCTATGGTGAAGGGTGAAGCTAGGCATACTCTTTGTACTCCGCTGAGTACAATTTTCAATGCATTACTTTGAGAAACCATGGCTTATTTAGGCCTTATTATGTCCACAACTGTCTAAATTAATGCCTTCCATAAGAGATTCATAGATTGAAAAAATATCTATTTAATGATTTTAGAGGGAAAGGGATGCCGAGGTGGTGCAGCGGTTAGCGTTGCAGCCTCCCAGCAAGAGGTCCTCCGATTTGATCCATGGCTGGGGTGCCTTCTGTGCGGAGTCTGCATGTCCTCCCTGTGGTCACGTGGGTTTCCTCCAGGTGCTCCGGTTTCCTCCCACATCCCAAAGACATGCTGTAGGTGGATTGGACACTCTAAATTGGCCCTAGGCATGAGTGCATGCATGTGTGTGCCTTCTGTGGAAGGTTGGGTGCTGGGCTGGCAACTCAACACCATAAAAAACTCCACTGCCAATCGTGAGCGGACAGGTGATCTGATATGGTGATCCTTAACTGGGAAAAGCCAAAAGAAGAAGAAGAGGTAAAGGGATGCAAACATTTGTTGGGGGGGGTTCAATTTTTAAATTGCTAGATGGGTTGAGAGGCAGCAATAAGAGCACATTTTTATTAAATTATATTATCTGGCTACATCCCAAGCTATTGTCTGACTTCTTTAACATTTCAGCCTTGTTCAAAAGAAACATGGTTCTCTACATCTCAAACCAGCACATTTTATCTAATGCTAAGTGGACAGATTTAGTTTCAAATCTAATTGGTCATTTTATTATGAATGTGCACCTACAGTGTGCTCAAAATAATTACTACCTAGAGCAGACTACATACTATGCACTGCATGCACATATAACTAATATACTGATAAATACATCAGCAATGTACTTATCTCTCTCAGCACCATTAGAATTCGGTATGTATAATATAGATATATTATTCATTGTGCCAATGTCCACAAGTACCACTTCAAAAATATATTTAATTTCATGAAGGGCATTTATGGGTTGATTGCTTGAGTAGCAATGACTATATCAGTAATAAATGTCATATAGTTACCACGCTCAGTGAATATTTTAGAAAACTGCTATGGTTTCTCTAATATTACAGTTCAATGAGACCATGCACTCTAACTGTGATAATATTTTGGATTTTACCTTAATGTCCTGAGGTCTAATGTGACATCCATATGTCTGATTATTAAAAAAAAGATTCTCAGTGTTTTTATCATGGATTGCAAGGACAGAAATTGCATATGTCTGAACACTGGAAATTAACTTGGAAATCCAAGGTTGACAGAGAAGCCTTAAGAAATAGCAGAGGAAACAGCTATTAATTTCTGCTGCATCATTTGTCATGATCCATTAGAGAAAAAAAAATTTACAATAAAACCTCACATGTTAACAACTTGGTTGTGATCAGTATTGCTTAATTTTAAAGTGAACATTTTCTATAATACTACATCAGAAATGTCAGAGGCAGGGCAGCAAAATAAATATAAAACATTGCCTCAGCCAGAGCTGTATCTGGCCCACCTAGTGCCTGGTGCTGGTCCCCAATCTGGCATGTCATCCCCTCAGAAAAAAGTCCACTACCTTAGTCTGGCATTGAAATCCAGATTTCTGTCCCGTCTATATCATTTTCACTTTTAAACTATAGCTAACAGCTTCCTAAAACTTCTTCACATATGAAGCACTGAAGCACTGAAGGCTGAAGTGCATTTCTTATTTCTGTTAGTACAGAAATAAAAATGCAACAGCTAGGAAATACCCTCCTTATCATGCCTCCCCCCAGCACTATGTGCCTGGGGCAGCTGCCCCTTTTGTCTGGCCATTGCTACACTTCAGGCCGTAGCTTGCTAAGTATTAAGAATATTAAAAATGCAAAAAAACTTTTGAGATTTTAAAATGTACTGTCCTCATATGTTAACTCAACTTTCTGTCTGAAGAGTGAATCATATGCACATCCTAAATGCATCCATCACTAAGTATTTTCTTTAATATCTAGTTTTGTTACATGAAAAAAGTATGTTTAAAAAAGGACTATAAATGACAATAAAATGACTGTTTTCTAATCTTTCATGTATAAACTCACTTCAGACAGAGTGTATACAGATAATTTTTAACCAGTAGTGAAATTTGTTGGAATAGAAATTTGACTAAATTATTCTAACTAGTTAAGTGATACCCTTCTATATAGATTGATTCAGCAGTGGTAATCCTTACTATGAAAATGCAAGTCCAAACATAAGGAAACAAAATTCCTGGATTGTAACTTAATAAACTTTCAACAATCAACCTAAAGAAATAAGAGAGACCACACATATAATGCATAAAGAAAATGCTAGCTATGTACTTACCATAATGCTGGATCCTTCCATTCATGTCTGTCAGATATGACTTATGACTCAAGCACCTTGTCAAATCCAGCCCCAAAAAAATGAGTGCTCCTGCCTTGTATCTCTTTAGTAATTATGTTTTTGTCATCATCTAGTGTGTAAGATTACCTCAGATCGAGATTGGTGTCAAGGAAAAGGAATCCATGCACATATTGTTAAGGAGCGAAAAAATACTTCAGGTCTTAAAAAAATGGCAATTTTGGAAGGAGGACAGGGGGAGGGTCATCTTATTAGATGAATGAGAATGAAAGGATCTGATATTATGGTAAATAACCAACATATCCTATTAAGTCAGTTTGTCTGGTCCGACTTATGGATCAGAATCCGAAGCTACAAAAATGCTGGCTTAATGATAGGAGACTGCCTTGAGGACAATGGCACCAAAGGAAGCTCTAACTCTAGAAATAGCATCTAGTTTATAGTGCTTGATGAAAGTATGCAATGTAGTCCAAGCATAAGGATAAGTTCCTTGATGTGACTTCATTGGTAGGAAGTGTCAGATGACTTGTATTTAAGTAATTAAGTTGTACTGGTTTTATTAAAGTCTGAAGAAGCGTCCTGAGCAGACGTGAAAGTGCTTACTATCCATGGAATAAAAGTTTTTATTTTATTTTTTCTGCCATTTTCTTGAACATTTTTGAGTTTTGTTACTGGTTGGCTTCAATAGTTGTGGAGTACCTGTACCTTACACTTTGCAATTTTGACTTCAGCAAACACATTGTGAACCAAAGAACTAGGGTAGCAATGTGCTGTTAACATACTTAATAATTTGTGACTTTATTGTACAAAAACATCATCCTCTGATATCATAAGGGTTAGTCTAACATACTGGCCTTTCACTAGCCCTTTTTTAGATGCTAAGGGTGACAACTGTTAAAATGTAAACGGTTGTTCGAATAAGTTGGTTTTCTATAAATGTTACTAACATACCTTCTATTAACATAATCTTTGCCTATTTCAACATCTAAATAGTTTATATTGCTTGAGTTGTAAGTATATCTAAATTTTAGAAAAGTGGTGGTGTTATTACAATATTCAACAAAGTTGAATATTTCATCCAAAGGCCCTTTCCATGCAATAAACATGTCATCCAAAAAACAGCAATATGCAGCCCAATGCTGTTCATAGTTGGAACCCAACAAATACCTACTTTCCCACTCAAGTATAATGATGTTGGAAAAAATGGGGGCACATACTGCTCCCATAGCCACTCCACATTTTTGATGGCAATACTGACCCTCAAAATACACATAATTGTTTTTCAAAATTGCTTCCATAAGAGTGGTCAAAACAAACACCTCGTTATTTGAAAAAACACCTGCTGCTACTATAGTCTTGAAACCAGTCTAAGCCTATGTCATGTGGTATGACATTGAACAAATTCACCACATCAATAGTCAAAAAAATTATGTCATCATCAAATGGCAAATTTCTTATCTTAGCTAAAATGTCCCACAAGTCTTTACAAATTTGGGAATGAGTGTACAAGCATTTTTTTAGTTTTGTATCTACATCCTTAGCTAATGGGTGAATTTTAGCTTTTGAGGCATTAACAATGGGTCATAGAGGGGGATCCACAATACTTTTGTGGATCTTTGGAAGCCCAAAAGTAGAAGGAACAAGCAGATATTCACAGGAAAGGAAAAAGTGTTCATCAAACGAAATAGAGCCCTGGTCTAACATATCCTTCAACAAATAGTTGATTTGAACATCTGATATATTAACCATGTTGATGGATGCTTCATCATAAATTCTATCATCTAACAGCATGACATTCATATGATTGCAGTAATCAGATTTAGCCATAACTATAATACCCCCCACCCTTGTCAGGCTTCATTACCTTGATACTACTATCAGAGATAAGTTTTTAAGCAATTCAAACTCACTTTTAGTTAAATTATAACAATGAGTATAACTAGAGCCATCAAGCAAGTTCTTAAATTCAAATTCACAGATTTTTTCAAAAATAACTATTGGCATCAGCAAAGGGTGGTTAAACGTGCTGCTACGCATTAATTCTTGAGTCCTCACATGGCTATTACAATTTTGAAAAAACAAACTCAAATTTAACTTTCTTGTGTACAATTTTAAATCAATCATCAAATTCTCAAAGCTTGGCCTAACAGAAGGAGCAAAATTTAGACCTTTACTCAAAAGTTCACAATGCTCTACATTAAATGTGTGCTCTGTAAAACTGTACAGTTTAAAATCACCTTTTTGGGTGGTGACAATGTAAGGTCCATTCTCATGTTCATCCGACCCCTGACTACAATTCCGCACTTCCAGATAACTTAGAATAGTTATCTTCTCTGTCTACATTGATAATTGTTCCCCGTCCTTCTCCACTGATGAAAAGGCACTTGTTGATTCACGTTGCAGTTTTGAATCTGCTCCAAACATCTCCAGGGTGCCTGTTCTAAAAGGGGATCCTGGTTTCCCTGATCAGGCTCATCACCATTATGCCGACCATGCCAATCATCAGGGGCTGTGGTACTATCATACAAAATGGAGCCAGGTAAAGGGTAGGCCTGCCCCTGGTTGTATTCCAGCCTATCCCTTTCAATTTTTTTAAGCTTCCTACACATGACATCATGGGAAACCTGGTCTGCCTTTCCTATTATTAAATCAAACTTGTCACCACATTGTGAAACAAAAGGTCCTCTTTAATGTGTTTTTCGATTTCAAGAATGTCTTTGTACAAAAAAATCCATTTCTTTACTGTTGTGCTTCATCATAATGTCCATTAATTCCCAACCCTGCCTGTCAAACAGTTCAAGCAAATCATGATGCAGGGGGAAATTTTGAGTTAAATTATTAGGGAACTTCCACAATCTAAGTCCTTTGGGTACTATTTTCAGCTTGATACACTCACTGAAGTATTCATTTTCAGTGAGTAGTTTCATGTAATGGATAACCTTGGACTCAAATAAATCCATGGAATGATTAAAAGTACTAGAGTTATGGCCATCCATTCAGGCGAGTAGAGAGCTAAATGACCCCTGTCTGCCACCAATGTGGAGCAATCAAGCAGCCCTTCAGGGACAATGAGGTAGCCCTTTAGAAAAGGGCCCACAGTACCCATAATTTTACAGACCTGCTTGGCCTCTGGGCTTGTGTCCATTGAAGGGATCAGCAGCCACTCATATCAGAAGTCAACCCAAATGGCTGGTGCTTGGATTTCCAAAACCAGAGTGACTCTGGACCCTTTTGTTTCCTCCAGTATAATCTTGGCTAGGTCTCAAATTTCACTCCAATGGCAGAAAGTGTTTTGTCATCTTGTTCACACTTCTGCATCCTTTCATAGAAGGACAAAACAAGGATGATCCGTGAATGCCTTAAGGTAGTCTGCAAAGTTGCAGCCAAGCCTGAAGTCTCACTAAAATGCCTGAGGCACTGGCCACTCCATCGACTGCAGTGTGCATGAGACGCATGGACAGGCTGGTTATATTAATCATTGTGCTAGGGGTAGTTTCCAATTGTTTCCTGAAGTAAAATGTTATGAGTCTTCTCATATAGGCAAGTACTAGTTGTGCTAAATTCCTATAAAAATTATTTATATATGTGTGTTGCAGTTCAGTACCCAAAATATATGGCTGGTTCCCTAAACTGTCTATAGCCATGGATTCCTTATTGGGTGGATGGACAGTAGCTGCATCATCATTCAACTCATTTCTAGTAGCTGCTTTCACTATTATGGAATCCACCAACAGCTACTTGGCCCAATGCTTTTTGTCCTTGGGAGACCCAATAATTTTATCTGGCTTCTGAATAATCAGTTCATAGTATCAGACTCCTGCCATGATTTCCTAATGGCTAAATCAAGTAGTTTAAAAAAAAAAAAAAAAAATGAAAAGCCCAATGGTTAGACCACAGCTGAAGATAAAAATGGAATAATCCATGTCAGGAAATAGATCACTTGCAGCTTCACAGTAGTGCTCTTTATAAAACCAAAAGTTGTAACTGAGATGTAGTAGTCAAGGTAGGAAACGGTTCACTTGGAGTTTCACACCACTTTATTAAACAAGAGTAAGCGCTTTCGCGATCTAAGTCAGCTGATCGCTTCTTCAGACTCATAAAAACAGTTAAAACATTGGTATTTAAAATATGGTTCAACCAATGAAAACACATATAGAACTATGACATAGACTAATTAAAATTGCATACATCAGTACATTAATTTGCCTTATATTCTGCATAAGATGAAATAAAATATACATATAACAGACACATTTTATGTAATAATCCATATTACTTAATGTTTTAGTGGTCTGGATTTTAAAAAAGGTTTCAAGGAAACAGCATTGTTCAATCCAGGAGACCTATCTGCCTGAAGTAGTAAAATCCATCTTTGTTCTGCTTCCTCTACCTTATTATTTATATCACCTCCCGTCTTACTTTTATTTATTATTTCTAAAACCATGAAATTAAAAATATGTTTTCTATCTTCTTCTTCCACATGTTTTGCTAAAGCACTTGTGTCTTTTTTATTTCTTATATCTCTAAGGTGTTCAAGGATACGTTCCTTTAGACACCTATTGGTTTTGCCTATATAAAAGGCATGACAGACAGTGCAGAAGCTGAAATAAACCAAATTTTGTGTTCTGCAGTCAGCATAAAAATCTATATCAATTATAAATCCTAGTGTAGGATGTTTATATGTAGATTGATTATGTAAATAGTCACATGCTGTACAATTTCTGCAAGGAAAAGTCCCCTGCCTATCAGATAGGATCATTCTTTCATTGTTTCTGGATTTATAACAGAGTTGCCTTTTTAAGGACCTCTTATTTCTAAAAGAAAAGCTGGGTCTATCTTCTAACAATTCTCTCAAGTCAGGATCCGACAATAAAACATTCCAATTCTTCTCAAAAATATTACAGAACCTTCTGATGTCACTTGAATAAGTTATAGGGAATCTAACTTTAAAATCATGACCTTCCTTTTTTATAACATCTTCTATAGTATTTGAGAAGAACGGTTTACATCTCCCATCCCTATTTTCAATAGTATATTTAGAGCTTTCATTTACATCTTTCTTACTATAACCTCTGTTTAAGAAGTCTTTCTCTGATATAGTCATTGTCTTCACAAAGCCTTCATTTGTATTATGTAAGCGGCTTATTCTCATATATTGTCCTTTCACGACATTTTTGTGTACAAATGTTGGATGCATACTAGTCTTATGTAAGATACTATTTCTCCATGTAGATTTTCTATACATCTCTGTTGTAAGTTCATCTAATGCTGTCTTCTTAACCAAAACATCTAGGAACTCAATAGATTCCCTGGAATGTTGACTAGTGAATCTTAAAAATTCAGTGGTGCTATGTAAGTACTCCACCATCTCTTGCAACTCTTCACTAGTACCATCCCATAACAGGAAGACGTCATCTACAAAACGTATATACCATACAATTTTGCCAGCATATTTATTGCTAGCACTTAATACATGATCTTTTTCCCATGCAGCCAATGGGAAATGCAGAGATATAAGAAATAAAAAAGACACAAGTGCTTTAGCAAAACATGTGGAAGAAGATAGGAAACATATTTTTAATTTCATGGTTTTAGAAATAATAAATAAAAGTAAAACGGGAGGTGATGTAAGGAATAAGGTAGAGGAAGCAGAACAAAGATGGATTTTATTACTTCAGGCAGATAGGTCTCCTGGATTGAACAATGCTGTTTCCTTGAAACCTTTTTTTTAAAATCCAGACCACTAAAACATTAAGTAATATGGATTATTACCTAAAATGTGTCTGTTATATGTATATTTTATTTCATCTTATGCAGAATATAAGGCAAATTAATGTACTGATGTATGCAATTTTAATTAGTCTATGTCATAGTTCTATATGTAGATAAAAACAAAGCTATTGCCCAAACACCAGGTAAACGTCCCAATTTTGATTTTATAGTTCTATATGTGTTTTCATTGGTTGAACCAGATTTTAAATACTAATGTTTTAACTGTTTTTATGAGTCTGAAGAAGCGATCAGCTGACTTAGATCGTGAAAGCGCTTACTCTTGTTTAATAAAGTGGTGTGAAACTGCAAGTGAACCGTTTCCTACCTTGACTACTACATCTCAGTTACAACTTTTGGTTTTATAAAGGGCACTACTGTGAAGCTGCAAGTGATCTATTTCCTGACATGGATTATTCCATTTTTATCTTCAGCTGTGGTCTAACCATTGGTCTTTTCATTCTTTTTTTTTTTTTTTTGCTTGAGGTGTATACCAGGCGTTTATCCAGCTTTTGTTTTCTTTCACGTAAATCAAGTAGTTTACCTGCTGGAGGGATGACCCAAGAAACAGGGTGCCAAGCTGTAGGCCTGAAAGAGAACCTCTTCATCCTGAAAGGGGTGGAAGTTCTGTAGGTCAGTATCCCCTCTGCCACATGAGCTCAAGGATATCGCCAAAAGTGGCATCTTCCAGTAGGGACTGGTGAAACCCTCTTGATCATGTGAGTTGGTGTCTGAAGTGCCTCCTTTCACACATCCTCTTTTTCTCAGCATCTGGGGTGTGTCCTGACAGCTCAGATGACTCCTTCTGCTGTTGAACAGTAGCTTTGAGGCCTTACCCTTGGCTCTGACCAATGGATTCAAGCCAGGGTTAAGACATGAAGGAGAGGAGTTGTAGGATAGGACTAACCAGATGGAGGTCTGTGTGTTTACTCAGTGTAGATGATATAGTCCTCACCATAATCTGACAAACTAAACAAATCTCTGCTAGATCTGAGAAGACTACCCCACTAACTGAATCTGTCACTCATGAAGATAACAGGGGCAGCCAAAGATGCCCAACACCAAGAAGGGAAAAAGAAAGAATTACATAAGAGAATAAAGGGGCTAGAAAGGGAAGGAAACAGCAATAAATGGCTGCAGAATATAACTTGTAATAGTTTTGATTAGTTTTATATTAATAAATATTGAGGAAGGCACTTAGCTGTAGCCAAGATTAAATCCAAGTCTGTTCACAATGTTGGAAAACAAGATCTGAGGTAATCTTACTCACCAGGGCATGATGGTAAAAGAATTCATAAAGGAACTTGAGGCTGGAGCACTAATTTTGCCAGGTCAGATACTACAGGAGGCTTAAGGACCCATAAGTTAGATTGAAAGGACTGAACTTAACAAAAAAGTATAATAAAACAAGCGGTCTTTTGTATGGAGCCAATGTTTTGTCATTTCAGAAAAAGAAAAAAAATCTAAATCATAGTGCAAACCATAATTTTAATATCTCTGAGGTCATGCTATTCCACCCTCAAATGAAAACAATTAAAATTAATTGCATGAGCACACACACCTGAAAAGTGCAAGCTAAAAATGTTTCAAAAATGCAGTCGACTGCAATAGCATTCCAGCAAAGGGAACTGAGGAAATAAATTAGCATTCTGAATCAATTAAAATACTGAGGTTTAACAATACAAATAACCACTCTACTTTGAAAGTGGCACTTTACAAATCATAAAGCAAATAAGCAAATAAATGTTTTACTTACCTGTACTGCATCCTTTTTATTCCAAATCAAAGAAAACATGTCGTTCGATAATTTGAAAATCCAATTTTTTCCAATGTTCCGAATACGAATCATCCTTTGATTAACAGGAGGTTTTACTCTAAAATTAGCAAATGAAAAAAGTTAAACTGCAAGGCCTTCTTAAACCAAAGGAAGAACTAAAAAATACATTACAACAAATGGTTTATAATGTCACCCTTAAAGGTAAGAATGCAAATAAAAAGGATAATAGATGGATACAACAGATACGTTCCTTCTTTGGAGCTAAAGAATCCAAGTTCAGACTGGTTCCATGCATATTTAACAAGTGTTGTGAGGGATACAAAATATTTAGAATGAGCTCCAGTCCAGGCATTCTGTAGTACTAATACACACATATTTGCAATGATTTTATTTTTCCTAATAACAATGAGTTATCATAGATATTCAGGTATTACTTCATAACTCATGTGCTGTACATTTGGCATTATCACCAACAGTATTGTGTTTCAGCACATGAAAAACTGTGATAGTTATGAATATATCAATGAAATAAAGTTATACTTAAGACAATATCAACACCTTATGAAATATTGTTTGCAGATACAGGTGTAAAAACCTTACAACAGCACTAAGACATTATCTGTCTATATATAATTGCTATAAAATGTTTTAGCATCACTCTCTAATCACCAAAATGTAATTGAAATAATTAAAAATGTTTAGTTAGAATTATGATCTCAAGTGTTGAATAGTATACTACTGCTAATAAATGACTTAAGTCATAATGAATGGAGATGACTGTTGATATTTTATTCTGTTAAGTTGAAAAGGTAATATAAATCAGAAAACAACATGTGAGGTAGTGCTTGTAAAATACCCCTAAAGGAGAGTACAGAAACTGGTGTTAGGTGATATTAGTATTTGTAGGATTATCTTGTGGCCTTTCTTAACCTAAAAAGCACAGCACTTCCATGCTAGCTGAATGAATATCTACAAGGTTACCTATGGAAGCTGCAGGAATATTTTCAGAGGTAGTGAGAGACAAAGGTTCAAGAAACAGAAGGAACTTCATGAAATAAATTGATGTATAACTAACACACACACACACACACACACACACACACACACACACACACACACACACACACAGACACACGCATGAAACACTGAAAAAAATGAAGAAAAGGCAGATTATGTTGATATGATTGTATGCAGTAGATGTCTCAGATAAGCAGAATCAAGAATAACACTCTGGAAAAGATAATTTAAACATCAAGCAAGACAGTTAAAGGCTTCATCTTATACAGAAGATTATGTTATACTCTGCACATACAAAAATGTAGTATGATTCCTAAACTGTGCATTATTGTAGTGCCTTTATGCCCTGTTTTGTTCCCCCTACACACATGCATATGCACACACACATACACACTATACAAGACTAGATATAAAAAATATAAAGCTGAGATCTATAATTTTGGAAGATAGCCTCCAGCTTTTTATATACCACTTTTTACCATTTTCATACACACTTAAAAAATAAAAGGAAAACATTGCCATAATTCAACATAAAGTAAATTATGGCATTTACTATGCTAATATAGGAAGTATGGTGTTGAAATTAGATGTTATGAATGTCAGATAAAGTACAGTTGAGTAAGAATAACAAAAAAAGTTCTAATGGATCAGTACTGTAGTAGCCTAAGATATATGTGGACTACTCCTGTGACTGGTCATAAAGAGAAGAGTGCCTTCCACTTGCTCCAACTAACAGGAGCTTGAGCAAAGCTCCATAAAAGGACACATGGGTTGCTGAAAGCTTCAGAGCATTTTTTAGCAAGTGGGCAAGAGCCCTGAAAAACAGTACAAGGAATCAAACCAAATAGAAACAATATACAAAAAAGGGTGGACATAATTTATATCAGCTTGGTTCTCTGTACATGCTTCTATAAAGTACTATGAGCGTGATTTCTTCTCTATGTTCAGATCATGTTTTGCTAGGACCATTCTCCAGGGACTCCTGGTCTGTTCTTCCATCTCCCAAATGTAGTTAGCCATATAGCTAAGGCTACTGCAGCAGTGATCAATATGATGAATAAAGGACAGTTGTGTAAGTAAACTTACCATAACAGTAGCTATTCAAATGATCACTGCTGCAGCAGACACTTCCTCCTTCCGCTTTATACTCCCTTGATTTTTGGTGTGCTTTTTATGCCGGTGTGTGTTCAATTATTCTCTGTTGTTCCTAGAATTGTCCTTTTAGTTTTCAGCTTCACTCTCTCTGCTAGCAGGAAAGCTCTGAAGGCCTTTCCTCCCAAATTTGGCTTTGAATCTGCTCAGGTTGTGCTGTCTGGCAGTTTGGGCATGTGGAAGGTGCCATGAAGCTTTGGAAGCTTTCTGGCTATTATATCTTTAGTAGTACAGCTAATGCTACTGCAACAATGATCATTTGAACATTTATTGTTATGTTAAGTTTGCTTGCATGACTGTACTTTCTCCACTGTAGCATTCGACCAGGTTTGAAAGTACATTCCTTAATAGCTATCTCCCATACTTGTATATCTGTTGTAATACATGTCATTTCTCAGAATGCTCTGTAAACACAGACAATTTGGATGAGCTACTCCATATAAAGTCTTTATTCAGAATGACATCTAGAAGTAGTGTGTATTATTTGGCATGCAACTTTCTGCACCTAGAATTAATATTAATTAACCATATACAACATGGCCTACACCTTACCCTCAGATGAATGTTAACTGCATCAAGAATACTGGTACAGTTTGTATTTGTGCACTAGATTCAATTTTCTCTATGGTTGTGCAAATACAGAGAAATACAGAGAAAGTTTATTTAAGGAAAAGGGACAGGGAACTTACTCCCCTGTGGAAAAAAATGTTTTGTCTTTTTTTTTTTTTATTGTCCTGACAAAGCTGTAAATGTATATGTTTGGATTCTTCAACATGCTTCCAAATACAGATAACTTAGTAGGTCTGTTATGGGGATCCTTATTAATGCATGAATGGCAGTTTCACCGAATGTGAAACTGCCGATCATACATTTGCGAAAGTGCTTTTCACCCAAAAAAGCACTTTCGCGAAAGTATGATAAGATATAGGGAAAATCAGGGGAAAATGGCTGTTGCTGAGATCGTAGTACAGTGGGGATGAGGGAATATTCCCTTTTTCCCACTGCAGTGCAATCTCAGAGTGAGAATATAAAAGTAGAGGGGGGTGTAAATTTTAGTTATGTGTTTATTTATTTATTTTTTATTTTGGGGAATTTAGCGAAAGCGCTTTTTTGGTTTAAAGAGCTTTCGCTAAAGTGTGTTCGGTGAATGTGGATTCGGACTATGGAACTTTCGTTCAGTAGTCCTAGATCCTTGTTCTGGACATTTGATCTTTCTTTTTTGACACTTTGTGACCTAACTTCAAGATTCTCCTCTGTAACTCCAATATCAAAATTTTCAAAGGATTTATTTTTCTAGAACAGGACTGGCAGCGATAATTCTAGTTGCTATTCCTCATTGGATTTTGATGCATTGGTCTCGCACAAATGCATATGGTTCCTGTACAGATTTTTGTCTTCACAGTGGATAACAAAGGATCTTTGTTCAATTACTCTGGCATTGGACTGAAACTTTTCCATGTTTTTTCTGTTCTTATTTTGATTCCATCATGGACATCTTATTGTGTCCTACATCTTCCAATTATAACTTATTTTAGTACCTGGATTTCTAATTCAGTATCAATACTCTTCAAAAAATCTCTGGATTTTTTTTTTTACTGTTTTGTTTGTCTTTGGTAATTGAGGTATTATTCAAAGAATCTTTGGCTCTTCTTATAACAAATGGTCATGTTGTTCTGGTAAATATGATCTACTCAACATATGTTCTATGTGCAATTCTGACTTAGTCTGTGTTCTACTTACATGACATAATTCTAAAGCTTAACTAGTATCCACTGAAGTCTCAGAAATGCCTTGTGCAGAGATTTTTCAAATGTGCTTTGCAAAGGTTTTGTGGTTGATTCCACGTGCACTTCAATATCTATCCGTAGTCATAAAATTCCCAACATCCCTCATACTGAAAAGGTACTACTAACCATTTATGATCCATCTGATCATATCTATTTTGTACATCTATAAATACTCTTGACCCATAGGCAACTATTCCATTATCTTGTAGGATTACAGATGCTATATATATATTGCTATCTGGCATCTACTTGCAAAACACCTGACCTAGTTATATCATAGTATTTTAACACTGGTACATCTGTAACTAAATTCTTGAGTATTTTGAAACCCTTCTCTTGTTCACCTATTCTTAGCTCCATTACTAAGTTTCATCTTCCTCTAATTGCTTTTTTGGAGGTACACATATCTCATACAAATTAGGAGCATATATATATATATATATATATATATATATATATATATATATATATATATATATATATATATATACATACTTCATATGTTTGACGCTTCAAAATTCCAAAATTCATATGGCCGAGACCATATGATCGACATTCGAAATGTCGAACATATGAAAAACAAAACAAAAAAATGACAAACACTTACCTAAACATTGGAAAACCGTGGACTGCATTTTAACTGACCTGGTTAAATATGACATTAAAATTTTCATCATGCTAGACCATAGCAGTTTGGCTTTGCTAAGGATCAATCCTGTCTAATGAATTTGGTTAACTTCTTTGAAAAAGTAACACAAGCTGTTGACAGCAGCTATGTTCTGTACATGGCTTACCTTCATCTGGTCAAGACCTTTGGCACTATACTGCCTGCTAGCATAGTTAGTGAGTTAAATTCATTTCAAATAAATCCCTATGTGGTCAGATGGATAGCAAATTAGCTAAGAGACTGAATGCAGAGTGCGCAAGCATCAGTTGCCTCCAAGAGGATGAAAGTAACCAGTTGTGTTATGCAAGGTCTGTGCTGGGGCCCCTTTTATTTGGCATTTTGCAAGCTCTGTGCTGAAACCCCTTTTATTTGGCATTTACTTTTACAACCTCCTGACCAAAAACCAAGATCTTTGCTAACCAAGTTTACAGATGATACCAAACTTAGAATCATTATCAAGTCATCATCTGAAACTCATTCCCAGCAACAAGAGACCTTGGTACATGGGTAGATAATTCCATCTCTTTTGATCATCACATCATAACTGTAATCAGGAAGTCTCTCTCCTTGGCCCAGCTGATGCCAAGGGGATATCTTTCAGATCAAAAGAGGTCATATTCCCATTATTTTCATCATTGATTAGGCCAATATTGAATACAATGCCCCCTTTGGGATGTACATCACTAAAGATATCAAACAACTAGAAGATCACTGGCTGTCCCTTTATTCAGTATCTGATAGAATCCTGAGGGGAAATCTATGCCTTGCCTTCTGAGCCATTATGGATTCAGTAGGCTAGGATCTTTGTACAGGGATGGCTCGTGGCATCTGACTGCCGGACTGCAGCCCCCTCAGCAAAAAACAGAAAAAGTACCTTTTTCGTAGTGTGACATACTCAGTAGTATTTTTTTTTTATTTACTCTCTCTGTCTCCGTGATTCCTTCCTGCCTCGGCAAGTACGCGCATGCGCACTTTAACCACCTCGGGTTGCGGCGGTTTTAAATAAATACTTTTTTTTTGTTTTTGTTGCAGCCTGATGAGCTAATGAAGGCATCTGTGTGATGCCCAGCAGTCTATGCGGTTCCACACCGCATAGAATTGGAAGGGGTTCGGACTGCGACGTCCGCAGTCACGTACATGACATGCTTGGGCTAAATGCTGCTGATTGGTTGTTGCTCTCTTCCCGGGCTTTATGTGCTGGGAAAAGAGTGAGAATCAAGCAGTTTTCCGTTGTGGACTTATGTGAGTAAATCAGGGAAGGATAAGGATTCCGATTTACCACCTCCAGTGACTGCAGTAATGAAAAACCTAGAGAGGGAATTCTGAATATGACAGAGAATGAATGGTAGGACAAGTGTAGCCAGCAATGACGTTTAGGTATTTAGCCTGATAATGGAGGAATTGTTTGAACTGAGGCCTAAACTGGACATAGGAGGGGAGGTTTTTTTAGATAGTTCAAATTTATTTCCCAGAATTTAGAGTCTAGTGAGGAGAAAGCATTATTGAAACAATGAAGTTTACTTAAAGGTTTCAGTAATGTTGTGAGAAGCTTCAGATGTTATACAAGGCTGTTTTAGCTGGTGAGTTTCTCTGTGAGAGGTAAAAATGTTCCACTGAACCAAGTAAGAAGTGTGCTGCCTGTTTGATTTGAAGCCATTTGACATTTTAGCATATTAGACAGTGGGGTTAATGATGAGAGAATCTGGTAATGAAACTTTCAATGCTGTTTTTCAATGAAAGAAATTCTACAAAATTAAGCCTGTTCATATTTACTAACTCACTTCATAAATAAAAAAGGAAGTTCAAATATGTCCAGCTGATACAAAAGCAAAGTATTTCTGCACAGTGTTGCCAATTTCATTTTGGCTCAGAGTGTGCTGTTCTCAGATAGAGTTGTAGTTTACCTTTAGTATTAGTCAGTCTGTTAGCCAACTAAAGCCCACTAAGGTGAAGCATCCTTTGAGGGGTGACCCAGGAGCAGTAGATAGTTAAATGACTTGCACAAAGTAGACAAACAGAGGTGTTGAGAACTAAACTCTGTAGCTCAGGATGAAGCTTGTTAGCAGTTTATAGATTTACTGCTCCATTGTCTAAACTATTGTCTAAACTGCCAGATTTATACTGTAGCATCATTAATTTCTCTATATGTCTTACATTAAGATAGCTTTAATGTAAATGAACATGGATTATTCAGAAAATCTTTTATCTATGGCAATTTCCCTTACAAGTATTCCTAATCATATTGCACTGCTCTGCTTAACTGCTATGTGCAGCAAGCTATATAAAATATTTTTCCCATATCCCCACTTAGCCTGAAGATCTTTCCAGGTAGATAATCCAGTTCAGCAAATGTAATAAATATATTATTCCTTGGTGGTATGAAGGAGCCTAGTTGCCCAGCCATTAAGACAAGGACTACAAGACTTCTTTACAAACTTAAACCATATTCCCCACTAGCTGACAACCTAACTTCACTCTTCCTAAAGACAGCTGCCACCTCCGTAACATTCCTGGTATCCATCCTCCTAAAGACAGCTGCCACCTCCATAACATACCCGGTATCCATCCTGATTAACAGCTCAATCTGTGAATCCACTCTCCCAACTCTTAGGAAGAAATTCCACACCATCTCTATCCACAAAGCTGGGAACTCTATACAACTCTCTAATTACCATCCAGTTATCAGACTCTCTCCACTCTTCAAAATTCTCGAGCACTGTGTCCATAAACAAATCCTGTCTTATCTCATACTAGAAAACCTCATCACTCCTAAGCAGCACAGCTTTCACCCCACCACAGCAACACGATCACTCTCATCTGCTTTACAAATGCCATCTCTCTAGCCAGAGACAATAATAAATTAGTGCCCTGCCTCTTCCTAGACCTCTCCAAAGCCTTTGGCACTGTCTCTGACTCCATCCCCCTCGACTAAACCTCTCCCCAACTATTTCCTGGTTTTCATCTACCTCACTAACAGACAGCAATCAGTCAAATGGCTCTCAGCCCTATCTCCCTTTTTCCTCATAAAATAGGTGTCCCACAAGGCTCCATTCTAGGCCCCCTTCTTTTTAACATATTTACTTACCAACTCCATACATCCACTCCTCAGTCATCCCTCATTCAGTATGCAGACGACTCCAGTGTCATCACCACTGCTGACAATCCCTCTGATGTGCTTTCCCTTACTCACACCTCCTTTAACCTCACTGAAACTTGGCTAACTGACACCATCTCATATGTAACCCTAAAAAGACAAAACTCCATGTATTCCTATCCAAATCTTTCACAGATTGGGAACTCCAGACTGCTTTGTCAGCAGTCCGGATAAGCCATTTCTGCCCTGCAACCCAGACGTCGAAGACCACACAGAACAGAAGACATCCAGACTGCAACATCCACAGGCTGGAGCCTGCTTTCATGGGGGGAGTGGATGTGGATGCTCTCATGGGGAAACTGTTACCATGTGCAGGACTCATGGGGACTGGAGGAGCCAAAAGGCATGTAGATAGGGAACTGAGATAAAAGAGGTGTGTGTGTGTGTGTGTGTGTGTGTGTGTGTGTGTGTGTGTGTGTGTATAAAATGCCCCAAGTGCTATATGGTTGTGGGTAGAGAACAGGCATGAACTCTATACCTTGGACCCAGGTAGCAAGAGCCTGAAGTCCCTACCCACCACCATTTGTAAATAAATTGCAGATTTTTCCCTCATGATTGTTCTGTTCCTCATAAAATCTGTGGTTTCTGTATGTGTCCTTGCAAAGTCAGTAGTGCATTGGTGCAGTCAGTAGTGCATTAGTACAGTGGTAGCATTGTTGCCTACCAGCTGCAGGTTCTCTGGCTTGATTCTTGGCTGTGGTGCCTTCTGTGTGGAGTCTGCATGTCCTCCCTGTGTTTGTGCGGGTGTCCTCCCATCTTACAAAAACATGTGTCTGTCTGGAGTGTTTCTCCCTGGGCCTCTGCTGAAAATTGGCTTTTGTTCCAAGTCAGACTTTCCTGGTTAACAAATATTAAATAAAAATGACAAGCATTTGAATTTCAGACTTCATATTTTTCAGAAAGTACATGATAACAAAAGCTTGCATTCTAACAATTTTATAAGTTTATAAGATGGATATTTGAAATTTGTCCCTATTTTTGGGACTGCATTCCCCCATTATTTGCTTCATCCAGGTTTTTTGTGCTAAGGTTGAGAGCTTTGGTAAGAACTGAATTCACTGAATATGTTTGGGGGCTGTATTCCCCCATTACTGGCTTTGTCCGGATGTTTTTTTGCTAAGAGTTTGAGAGCTATAGTGAGAACTGAATTCAATGAATATGTTTGGGGACTGTATTCCCCCATTATTGGCTTTGTTCAGGTGTTTTGTGCTAGGAGGTTGACAGTTAAATGTGTTTTCTTTGAATGTAGGTTTCAATGCAGTTTCAATGAATGTGAGTTTTCAAGGGCAGAGAAGTTTTAATGCTAAGTTTGTTTTCATTGTGAGACTGCATTGCTTTGTTTAGCAGATATCTATCAGTGTTTGCACTGTAAAATGTAAAATAAAACTTTCAAATGAAGTCCAAATCATCACAGAAGTAAAGCAGTATGCACATTAGTGTTTATGGTAAATGGGGTGAAATAGCCAAGCAATGGTTCATTGGAATGGCTGCAGGGGGGAGGCTCTATTCAACCATGATTTTGTGAGGGGGGAAGGTCAGCAAACTCAAAGACAGCCCCGGCTGAACTATACCTCTCAACTTTCCAGATTTTTGCAGAATGAATAGATTTTTGCTTCTTATTTTTGGTTTGTTCCTCATAAAATGTGTGGTTTTCTGGCAAATCATTTAGGAATGAAGTCACTAAATAATGACAGACACTGAGTTTTAGACTTCATAACCTTCAGAAAAATGCATGTTAAAGCAAGACCTGTTATTCTATCAACTTTTGAGTTTATACAAGAGCAATTTTAGTACTGTATACATGTCCCCCCAATATATTTGGCTTTCTCCAGATTTCCTGCATTAACAGGTTAAGAGGTATTGGCAAATAAATTGCTTTATAGCATTAGGCATATCCAAACCTCTCAACTGTCCACAATCTTGGCTCAAAATGTTGCTCTTCCCCTATTAATCCCTCCGCAAAATGGCAATTTTGGAAGAAAATATGGAGGGTTTACAATTAATAAATAACTGTAATAATCAGAGTTATAGATTACTTTTATTTCAGAAATGCATGTAGATTCTTTTATTTTGTCAGCTGCTCAAGTTAGCAGTACAAATATTAGAAAGTGTCCCTTCTTTGATAGGTTCCTAGCTGTATTGTGTGGCTATTTTATATTTTTGCATCGCATTTTTGGTCCATTTTCATAAAATTGTGTTTTTTTTGGCAAATTAGTGGCAAATTATTAAAGACTGAAGTTAGAAAATAATGACAGACATTTCAGTTTCAAATTTCATACCCTTCAGAAAATTCATACTATGCAAGACCTACTATTATATTATCTTTCTAAGTTTATAAGAGCAATATTTAAAAATTGTCCTTATTTGGGCCTTTGTCCCACTTCTATGAATGGCTTTGCCCAGATTTCTTGCTCTGAGGTTGAGACGTATGAAATGTGTCAGGGCCATCACTGTCAGCCAGAGACATTTCAAATTGTGACATACTTGTTGCACCCCACTCCCCCATGTAGTGACTCTGGATGTGTCGAAGCAAGGCAAAGTTATGCAGTGTAAATGTGCAGAGTATCCCCCCCATCCAAGGTAAACACAAGTACTAGAGTGGCTTTTCATTTGTCCTTGATTTTTGCAGAATGGTCTGGTTTCTGTCATATTTTTTGTACTGTTGATTTATGCTTATTACTCAAAGTGCCTGTTGCTCTGTGTTTAAGTAGCAATACTTTAATGACCATCAGGTAAGCTTGGCTGAGATCGTAAGATGCAAGTAAGCTTTAATAAGCATACTGTTAAAGAATTGCCAACATTGAAAGCCTTTCTGTTGTTGTCATGTAGAGAATACTTAACTAGATAATGTATAAGCCTTGGGTATTGAAATGCATAGGACAGTATTTGTAATAAAGGACAGGATTACATTATTTTAAGACGCTCATTACACTTGGAGACTTCCAGTCATCTCTGCAGGCTTTACCCATAAATAAACAGAATGCCAATCGTGTGGTCTATAACCTGTACAGTAATCCTTTTAAGCAATGTATCTTGAGCTTATTTCTTGTTTGCTTTTCATTTTTTACTTTGATCATGTTTTCCCCATGAAACAAGTAGATAGTTATCAGGCAGCAGGTCATTTTTTGGATAAGAAATATTTTTACAAGTGGGGGCATCAGAGATTTCTACTTTCAGCATGTTACTTGGTACTTTAATAAAGCTGAATATAAATTATAATTAGAACTGCACTGCAAGAAGTGGTTTGAGTTGAGTGCTGCTTGTTTTTCTTATACTTGAGTTTCACTGGCATTCCATTAATGTATTTAAAAAGTAATTTATTTTTTCATGCCTCACAATCTTTTTGTTTCCATCTAGATATTACATAAGCTGTCATGCAGCCAATGCATTGAAATATTTTTATGCTTCTACACTTCATTTTGTCTCGGGCTCTCATAATGATGGTTTGGCACCCAGGGCAGTGTATTTAGTTAGTTTTTGTGGTTTTGAGCATAGATCCTCCCCTTTCTAGTTGGTCACACCCCTTCCCATTGATCACACCCATTCAGCTGTCTCCTGCAGCCCCCCTTTGATTTGAAGTCACCCCCCCACCACTGTCTTTGTATCTCCACAAATAGAATAGTCTCACAAATACCAAGCCAAGTGATCTGAATCTTCAAATAAGTAGAGTAAGCTGGGCAGATAAGTTCATTACTTAGCACCTTCCTCACCTCTGGAACAGACACCCATTGCAAATTATGCAGTGCGATATATTCTGTGCCTTCAGATGAGTGCTGTATGATTAGATGTTTATTCAAAATTAAAACCTGAGTTTACTAGTCTGGCCCTGCTCAATAGAGGAGGCTCAGTCTGAGGGTGTGCACTGACAAGGTGTAAATGGCCATGAGACTCAACTGGTGTGTATTCCCTATGATCCTCTGATCAGTCTGCTATCATGCCTTTGCTGTGCCTGATCCCAGACTAATAGATCTTTAGTTAAAGCATCTTCTAAACCTTCAATTACCTATGCAATATCCCTTTGGAGTACATCTGGATGGGACAAGATTCCAAACAGAATTCTAAAGTGTTATGTCACACTTCAGTATGTGGTACATAAAATCATGATTAGCATTTTCTTCCCACCGATAAAAATTTTTAGTCTTGTCTTCATGTAAAGCTATCTCTTATAAGATTTGTTTTCCCTGCTGATGCCACTACAAACTAAAGGTAAACTTTATCCTCAATGACATCATCACAGTGAAAATGTGAGCTGTGTACATAAGACTTTAATAGACACATACTGCATAAATGCAGAGATCTGTCTATTAAACTCTATGGACCCATGTATAGGTTCATAGGTTCATAGGTAGGTACTAGGCTATTGGCCCTAGGGCCTATATAAACCTAGCTAAAAGGTACCCTGGCTTTTGCCACCCAAGAAAATTATTTTCCTGTGCCACTGTCGAGCAGAGCCACAGAAGTGATCCCCGGGGGTGAATTTCCTATCTCCCATTGGAGTTATACCGTGACATCAGAGGGGAAGCACTAATTTTTTTCAATAAAATGTCTATAAAGTTTTTTATTAAAGAAAGCCAAAAATAAATAAGAATAGACTAAGGTAATGTGTGTCACTGCAATTAACTTACAGTGCCTTATTTCCCAGCATCCCAAATTTGCATCTAGTGGCCATTTTTTTTTTTTTTATGGATTTATTTATTTTTTGAGTATGGCATTGTTGAGTCCACTTGTGCTGCTGTAAGTAATGGGTATTGCTGATTTTAATAGCTTCATTCAGATTTTGCTGATTAATTAAAATAGAAATCTTGTCTGTTTTTATAAAAGTATCCACACTATTAAACTAGTATTGGCTTTGACTGCTTTTAAATGACATCTAAGTTTTCCATTTCCTTTATTTACTTTCCTGTTCTACTGCTGAGAAGCATCACTGTTTTTTTGGAAGCACATATTACCTGCATTGCATGAGGATTTATTTTATATCTATATATGACCCAACTACCTCACCTATATTCAACATACCCAAGCACACAAACTTATCTTTAGCCCCTATCTCTGCCCCTCCCTTGCCACCACCTTCAAAATGCATCTGCCCAACAGATCCTTAAGATCTAACTCCCCAAATCTGATTGAATGACATAAACCCTCCCGGCCACCTGGAAATCAGCTTCTGTCCTTCTCCCTAGCTCGCCTGTGGAATTCTCTCCCTCCACCAATCCGTACCACTTTCAGCCCATCCTCCTTCAAAACCACATTACACTCCCGCTTAATATCCAAATGAGAATGCTCCTGCTCCCATCCTGCATAAACCCCTCAACATATGCTACTTCCCAAGATCCAGTACACTTTCATACATCCTCAACATAGGACTCCTCAATTCTGATGGGAATGAACACATTTGTATATAAATTTGTATGTAAATACGACGGTATAAACTTTTATTAGCATCTGTATAATTAACAGATTTGTAAATAGATATGTGCAACATTTTATTCTTTTTATTAGACAATTTCTGCTCTTGTATTCTACTAACACCATTTATTACCTGTACTACTGTACCATCTATTGTTATAACCTGCTTTCTATAAACTTGTATTTGTTTGCTCAGTCTACTGGAGCTTTTCTCCCCAGGACTCCCATGAAAATGGGCTCCTAGTGGCCCAATGGATCATCCTGGCAACAAACTGCAAATAAATAAATAATAAATAAATAAAATCTTTTTTGACAAATTTCCTAAGTCTGGCAGTATATCATCATAATCACAAAGTAGACAGGGGTCTGAACTGAGAGATGAAATCAGCAAGAAAAAGAGAGCAAATATCCCACTATAGCTGGAATGGAATTCCTCCTCAAGTCTTGGTGAGTACCTTCAAGTTGTGGATACTGTTTTTATAAAGTTTCTGCAAGTCAACAAAGATATATGTGTATATACTATAATTTGCACAGAGAAATGTAGGTTGAAAAGTAAAAAAGAAGACTTGAGTGCATAGATCCCAGGATAAAAAATAAATAAATAAATCAGTGTCTTGATTGGATTCCTCAGGACATTGAAACATTCCTACTACAGGGTTAGGCCAGCCTCAGGGGGGAGGGTGGCCCTTCTATGCCAATAGAAAGTTGTCCATAAAACCCAAAAAACTGACAGACCAAAAAGGAAAAGGCATAGAGATAACAAAGTGAACTTTTGAGTGTAAGGAAGAAATTATGTATTGTTATTATTCTGCTATTTTACTATTATGTTACTATTATGCATGAAGCCCAGAATTTCCAGACAGAAGATATGTAGAAAGATTAAGAAATAAATTACAGAATTTGTGTTAGCCTGTACTTCAGAGAAGTAGATACCAAACAGGAGAGGACCCAGTACTGAACCCTGTGGTACTCCACTTGTCACTGGTCTGAAGTTGGATTTGGAGTCTGCTACTTTCACAGTGTGGGTTCTGTCAGTGAACTAGTTGGCAGCCCATCTTGTGACATAGGGATTTATACCTAGTTTAGTGAGTTTATCTATAATTCCAGAGTGGGGGATGGTGTTGAAAGCCTTGGCAAGATCTAGATAGGCTGTGTGAACCACCTTACCCTCGGCTACGGCTTTGATGACTGCTTCAAAGAAGTCTATAAGATTTAGAAGACATGAGCTGCCATTTACAAACCCAAACTGGGTGGGGTCCAGAGTTTGGAGATTACCAATGTCTTTGTTTATAAGTTCAATGATGATATGTTCTATGGCGTTGCAGACCAGGCTCATCAGGCTAATGGGGTGGTAGTTCCTGGGGTCCGTGGTGGCTACCCCTTTTTGGAGTGGGATAACCATTGCAGTGCACCATTCAGAGGGCACAAAGCCTGAGGTGAGGCTATGATTGAACATGGTACTTAGGTGGGGTGCCAGTTTGCTCTGTAGTTCATGTGGAACACAGCCTGGGATGGTCCCATGGATGCTGTGATCTTGGATTTGTAGAGTGTGGTTTTTACCTGTGCAGCCATGATTACAGGAACTTTGAATTCTTCTGGTATAGAGATGGGCCCTTTAGGGGATGAGAGGGGGGTAAAGTTAGCACTGAACTTATCTGCCAGGATGTTGGCAATATCAATTGGTTCTGTATATTTAGTGCCATTGTGCTGTAACTCAGAGCATATCTGAGTGTTGCCATTGAGATTCTTGACATAGCTATAGAATGCTTTGTGGTTGTCTTTAGAATCAGTGGCAATTTTGTTTTTGTAACTAGTTTTGGAGGATTTTATGAGGGATCTCAGCTTCTTATTGAGGCTGACCAGGGATTTCCTCCAGTCATGAGATTTTACTCTTTTTTGCAACAGTTTCTTTCTTCTGTTGTAGAGTTTGTTTATGGCAGAGGACCACCAGATTGGCTTCATTTTTTGGAGGATAGCATCTTAGTTCTGTTAGGGATAACATGATCCATGCACTCATGTAAGTGCTTATAAAGTGCAATTGTGTAGGATTTAGCAGTCTTACCTCTATTGTCCATCTGTATGGGTGTTGTGAAGTTTGCCACTTCTGTCTTAAGAAGCGTGAAGTTGGCTTTGGAGAAATTTTTTACAGTAGTTTCCCTAATGGGGGGTGGGGACGGGATGTGGATGTCTAGGGTGATTAGCTTGTGGTCAGATCTGACCAATGAGGAATTGACCTTTGCTGTGGAACACCAGTCACCCATTTTGGTAATGACCAGGTCTAGGATATTGCTGGCCCTGGTGGGGGTGTGGATAAGTTGATCCAAGGCATTGGAATTTATGAATTCCAGAAAACGTTGAGCAAAAGAGTTGGTACATGAGTAGTTTTCCCAGTTAATGGTAGGGTAGTTGAAATCACCCATTATTAGGGTGTTGGGTTATACCCTAATATTTTCCAGTGTATCTAGAAGTTAGGAGTGGGAATCCTGGGGCATGGTGGGGAATCTGTAGCAAGCTACAATTTGGATTATGGTCTTGCCCACAGTTAGTTGCAATTGGATAATCTCGGATGCATTATGCTGAGCAACTGGCCTGGAGGTGTGGGTATCCTTAATAAATATGGACATGCCTCCGCCTTTAGTGTTTTGGTTCTGGTTAGGTGGCCAAAAGGTGTGGTATGAATTATAGCCTGGTAATGCAGGGGTGCTCTCTAGAGCCCTAAATCAGGTCTCTGACACTGCACAGATGTCAATGTTCTCCATTTTAAGGAGTGCCTCGAGTGAGCACATTTTGAGGTTTAGACTTCTAGCATTAAGTAGCATTACCCCCAGATTTTGTTTGCTTGTACCTGTTACAGTGGTGAATTTGTCATTTAAACCTTGCCTAAAAAAGGCACTATAGGGGTGGCAAGAGCCTTAGCCAGTATCCGGAACCTCAAGGGTGACAGGTGCAGGCCATCTCTGGCAAAGCATCGTGGTCTGTCAATCATGTCATCCCAGGCAGACAGATACTGGATCCCCTTAGAATGACACCAGAAGCTTAGCCAATTGTTGAAATCAATCATTTTGTCCTTGTACTGTGGTACCATTCTGGGTGATAGCAGGATGTTACTCAGGTCTAGGGTCATACCTGCTTGGGCTACAAGATCGGAGAGCTTCTCTATGTCTTTTTTCATGTAGTCCAGGGAGGTATGTCTCAGATCATTCACACCAACATGGACAATGACAGAGTCATATTTATACTTGCTGTGGAGTGACCTGAGTGCATGCATTATGTGGCAGATCCTGGCACCTGACAGGCAGCTGACAGTAACTTTCTCCTTGTTTAGCGATGCATAAAGTGTTTTTTCTTATAACAGTAGCAAATGAGCAAACTGATTTAAACAAATTAACCAATTAACCAATAAGAGCTAAAAACTGAGCCCCGTTCCAGCAGTCTTCGATCAGACAAGTTCTAACTGCAAACTCTTGCTACTAGGGTGCAGGGAAACCTTCTCCAAAGAAAGATGGCCTGGATTAGTGCTCATGTCATACAAACAAAGCTAGATTCAGCAGGTCTGAATCTAGTCTATGCTACAGCAAACAAGGCATACCAATTTCAGAAAGAAACAGTTCAAATAAACAGGCACAATAAGCCTCTATCCATAAACTCTCAGCTCAGAAGGACAGAATCTACCCTCTCCTCCCACAAGAGTGCAGACCACACCTTCTTAATGTAAAATAACTGGCCCAAAGCCAAAGTGCTTAAACCAGAACTAGTACACTTTGAGAATAACAGACACTAAGCCTTCAATCAGCAACTCCCAACTTAGAAGGATGTAAGCTACCTGTCCTGCCACAACAGTGCAGACTACAACCTTCTTAATGTAAAACAACTGGTCTGAGGCCCAACTGCGTAAAACAAAAGCTTAGAATAACAGTTACAATTTAATCAGGCTACTAACAAGCAATAATAAATGCAGCAGAATTAATGCAATTAAGTACTTTTAAGAACAGGCAGCAAAAGCAAAATAAAGTAATAAAGTAGGAAGAAACACAAATATAGTAAATGCAGATGCATAAAGTGCATTTTTTTTTCTATATAACAATAGAAAATGAGCAAACTGAGTTAAACACATTACCCAATTAACCAATAAAAAGCTCAAAACTGAGCCCTGTTCTAGCAGTCTTTAATCAGACAAGTTCTAACTGCACAATCCTGCCACTAGGGTACAGGGGAACCTTCTCCAAAAAAGATGGCCTGGATCAGTGCTCAAGTTATACAAACAAAGCTAGATTCAGCAAGCCTGAATCTAGTCTATGCTACAGCAAACAAGGCCCACCAACTTCAGAAGACACAATAAGCCTTTAACCAGACATTCCCAGCTCAGAAGGGCAGAATCTAGCCTCTCCTCCCACAAGAATGCTGACCACAAACTTTCTTAATGTAAAATAACTGTCCTGAAGCCCAAGTGCTTAAACCAGAACTAATACACTTTTAGAATAACAGACACTGAGCCTTCAATCAGCAATTCCCAACTTAGAAGGATGTAAGCTACCTGTCCTGTCACAACAGTGCAGACCACAAACCTTCTTAATGTAAAGCAACTGGTCTGAAGCCCAAGTGCTTAAGCAAAAAGGCTTATAATAACAGTTACAGTTTAATCAGGCTACTACCAAGCAGTAATACATGCAGCAGAACAAGTAACACTGAATACTTTCAAGAAGAAGCAAAAGCAAAATAATGTAATAAAGGAGGAAGAAACACAAATACAGTAAGAGCAGATGAATAAAGTGCATTTTTTTCTGTATTAGGTAGAATGAGCTAATGACACTAGACTGAGGAGTGTCACAGATCAAATATACAGCAGGGGCAGGCAATTGCAAAGCCACCAAGTATAATAAGAAGATACCAATAGGGAGGGAGGGAGGGTGGAAAACATACAAAAGTTGTTAGACCACTATTTAACACAGCAGGAATAAGGGTGGGAGACAAAACAGCAATTTCAGCATAGATCAGAAGCCAGCAAATATATATATCTAATTTAATCAAGCAAAAAAAAAATATTAGGATATGCAGAATTTTGAAGTGCCAAAAAATACTTATCACTTTATATTTCAAATTGTTTCAGTAGCATTTTCAGTCAGAATACAAGCAGTTTCAAGCAATGAATGCAGAGGTTAACAACAGGGAATATTAATTATGCTAGCAAGCCTTGAGACAATCAAAAAACACAAAAGTTGTTCAACCACTATTTAACACAGCAGGAATAAGGGCTGGAGAAAAACCAGCAATGTCAGCATAGATCAGAAGCCAGCAAGTATATATATCTAAATCAATCAAGCAAAAAAAAATATTAGGATAATGCAGAACTTTGAAGTGCCAAAAAAATATTTATCACTTTATATTTCAAATTGTTTCAGTAGCACTTTCAGTCAGAACACAATGAGTTTCAAGCAATGAATGCAGAGGTTAACAACAGGGAATATTAATTATACTAGCAGGCCTTGAGACAATCAGATAAAATACAAAAGCTGTTAGACCACTATTTAACACAGCAGGAATATTGGTGAGAGAAAAGCCAGCAATTTCAGCATAGATCAGAAGCCAGCAAATATATATATATATATATATATATATATATATATATATATATATATATATATATATATATATATATAAATCAATTAGGATAATGCAGAACTTTGAAGTGCCAAAACAATACTTATCACTTTATATTTCAAATTGTTTCCGTACATTTACACTTGACCCGCCTTTTTTAAGGCTGGTTTTAAGGGAACACAGTTATTAAGTCCTGGTGCAGTATCACCAGCTAAATTTAAAATCCATTTAAGCTCTGCATATTCAGTTGTATTAACAATATCACCCCCCCCCTTCTACCTTCATGTATTATTTGCATTACCAAAAATGAAAAACTATGATCCAGAAAACATTTAACTTAATAACTGAGTTCCCTTAAAACCAGCCTTGAAAAAAGGCTGGTCAAATGTAAATGTTAATTGTTTAATTGTTTAATAAGTTTTTAAAAAATGTATATAAGGCATTTTAGAGTTGGTATATGTTGTCTGAGGAAGGGTATCTACCCGAAAGCGCTAACATGTATTATTAAATCATTTTATACTGGCCTAGTTTGCACTCGACTTTCTATTTATTTGCTGCTTAGTATTTTTGAGAAAAAGAGTCCTTAAGGGAAAGGAAGGGATTTGTTGGCTTATTTTTTATTATTACATTTATTCATTGCTTGAATGCACCTACAGTGGAGCCAGGAGGTTGACTTTTGTCACCCATGGTAGCCAAACACTTAACTATATGATATATTTTATATGCAACCTGAAGACACTTCCTCTTCATTCAGTGCTGCTCAGGCAAGCCAAAAGGTTGGGGGCCCCTGCATTAAACTGCTTTTCTGCAAAATGTCCCAGAGCCATAAAATGTAACTCATGGGAAAAACAATGTGAATGGAATTGCAGAGGTCATGTAAGTGTTTTGTTGTGGAGTTGCAGTCAGCTGACAAGTATGAGAAATAAAAAATTCAGGGGAAGGTCAGACATGCTGCTCCATTATTTCAAAGGTGTAAATGTGATTTTATTTTCAATAGTGGAAAGATACACATGTGCGCGTGCCTGCACACACACACACACACACACACACACACACACACACACACACACACACACACACACACACACACACTCCTGGAAATACCAGAGCTAAACCTTGCTGCTGCCTGTTACTGTCTGCACTGTATCATGGGAAGGCACCTTGCTAACTGAATGCAGAGTGACAAACAAGGGTGGAGGAAGACTTTGGTAGCCACTTCCATTTGCTGGATATTTGTATAATTATCAATATAAGGTTACTGTTATATGGTAGTGTAGGATAACCGGTGACATCCACCTCTGAAAGAAAGAAAGAAAGACCGCTCAGTTATAAACTACCATCAGTTCTTGTATATTATTTAGCTTAGGTGCCTAAGAGTGGTATCAAAACTGATAAACGTTTGTATGCTAGTCTGATTCTAGCTGGTGATTATACTACTAAAAAGCAAGAAAGAGCTGCAGCCTCTCCTGGAAATGACTGACTGTGTGTGAATAGTTTAAAGTATATTCTGTTGATAATCTAGCATTGTAAGGCAATAAGTTTAAAGTTAACTAGGAGAAGGGCTGGGAAAGTAAAGGTCTACAAATCTGCTGCAAGGTTCTTCAGTGAAGAGCCTGCTTGGGTGTGGTTATTATGGGCCTAAAACTCATGGTAGCAATTCGTGTTTTCTGCATATTCTTAAACCCAAATTTCAGTAATTTAGATAGAGTATCCTGAGTTCAATTACTATATATTTATGCTGTATTCTGTTTGCTTTCATTTACTAATAGTTACTGGGGGAGAGAAGTGCATTGGATGACCAAAGAATATGTCTGTCCTATCCTGAACATGTGAACAATGTATACACAACTCTTTTACCAGTATGTTTTATCCCTGATTCTTCAGAAGTGCCTTCAGAAAAAATGTTACACTCTGCCCCTTTGTTTCTTAATCCTCACTTTACTTGCCAACAGTCTGAAATGCACTCTAGTCTTAGTGCCCTGATGCGGTTACACACTTCATTGTATCAATCTTTTCTACTTCAGTAGCACCCAACAGAGACATTTTTGGCCTTCTATGAAAGCTTGCAAAATCTCCTTTCTATACTCTTAATCAATGTGTGTTTACTGTACTAGCCACTGATGTGACTTTGAAACTGTACCTTATTAACTTTTTGACTCTTTACTGTACTTTATTAACTTGTATATTGTATTTACTGTATTTGCTATACTAATCTTTGTTGAGCTTTTCTCCCTGGGCTTTTGCTGAAAATCGGATCCATGGCCAGTCGGACTTTGCCGGTAAATAAACATAAAATAAATAAATAAATAATAAACTCATTTTCATGTTTATGTTTGTCATCACACAAAGTCCGTTGAATGTACTTGTCTCTTATTTTATATAGCTTTTAAAAATGATTATTTCTGGCACACATTCTACAAACAGGGCAATACTTTGATGTTTACAGCCACAGCAGTATATAAGGCAGTATATAAGGCATGAGTTTCACCTGCACCACATTTTATTTATTTTTATTTATTTTACATTTGTTGACCGGGCTAGTCCAACTGGATATATGTCCATTTTCAGTAGTGGCCCGGGGAGAAAAGCTCCAAAATTACATAGTTAAAAACAAGAGTGTTTGTGCATCCTATTACTCATGTAGTTCATTCTCTTACTGCTACAGCCAATTGTCAAACACGAAATGTGATATATCTAGCTAGATGCACAAAATGCTGTGCATTTTATATAGGGAAAACAAATAGAAGATTAAAAGAAAGAATCAGAGAACACAATTATAATATTATGTTAGAAAATTGCCATTATGCACTAGCTAAACATGTAATTGACACTGATTCTACACATCAATTTATGTTTTCAGTACTACAAGTTATATATCCTAATGTTCAAGGAGGTGATATTAATAATTGTACTGAACGTTGTGAGATCAAATGGATTATTAAGTTTAGAGCAGATAGAAACCCTGGCTTAAATGATAAAGTTCCACTGAAGCCTATTCTAGGTAATAGGAGACAGAAGGCATATAATAAATGATTTATGTTTTAGCTTAGTTTATTTTAATGTATATATTTTTTGCCCGTACTAAAGATGATATATTAATTTAGTTATGACCAAGAACATACTTATAATAGTTCTATAGGTCTCATGGATATTTGCAAACATAATTATTCTAGTTTTTTAATAAATATACTTGGTGTAATTTGAATAGTATAACTTAGATTTAACAACATAGACTCAGGTGCTATTACTGCTTTTGTGATGATATAAATCTATATATATAGTTATTGAATTAAATTGGGTTATTTCTTGATGTATATTTAAATTTAAATTTAGTAGGAAATGATGTCATGATTTTTAATCATCCTAGAGTATTTAAATGCTGACATAGGTGAATTTTGTAAGTCTGATTTAGCCCTAGTGGTGAAAACGCTTACTTTGTTTTAATAAATAAAAGTTTTATATTCGCTAATTTGGCATTTTTTTTAAACTGTGGTTCACCCAAATGTGGTTCACCTAACTGTGGTTCACTGAATTACTGCTCTATTGATTTTGCTGGAGTCTACGAATAGCCGTGGCTGTCCTGTGGATGCAATTTATATTTTGGATTGTTACATAGTTAAAACATACTTCAATTTCCAATATGTTAAATTGAATCTAAAATAAGCAAAAAAACAACAATATATTAGCAACAAATAGGAAACAAAAAAACAGCTCCATTACATAGGTGTAGCCAGGTGAGAAAGAATACAAGATATTTCCATTGAGAACAAAGTTGACAATTTGTTTAGCCTAAAAACTTCTTCAATAAGCAGAATTACAACAGGATATCACTGAAAGGTAGGATAAGGAGATGTATAGAGGTATGTCTGTTAAGCAGGTTGTTAACTAAAGCCCTCAGAGAAGGGCATAAGAGATGAGTCAGAGCTGGTAAGGAAAGGGGGAGTAGAAGTATTTTATTGAGACAGAGAGTTTAAGTACTTTTTTTACTAGAAAAAGTCACATACTTGCAGGGTGATACTTAAAAAGTACAAAGGAAGTTGGTAAGAATAATAAGGACATAGAGGTGATAGGCAAGAAATAAACAGCAGGTCAGTCAGGATTTGTACAAGGGCATAGCCACTGGGATAGAAGGAAAGTTCTTGGTTGTTTTTTAAAAAGGGGTGTTGATGTAAGTGATGTAAGATTAGATGGAAGTTTGTTCCAGTTAGTCCCAACAAAGTTAGAAAATAGGCAGTCCCCAGATTTATTGTTGGATTTAATGGAGGCTACTAGTAGCTTGCTTGCTGAGCACAGTGTTGTAAGATTTTTATAAGGTTTGATAATGTTACAGAGTATGGGAGAGTTTATTGGATGATATAAGATCTTATGGGTAATTATAAGTTGCTGAAGAAGAAAGTGATTGTGTAATTCCAGCCATCCTAGTTGTTTAAGGTTTTGGCAGTGATGGGTACAAAATGCGGAACCAGTAGCAAATCTAGCTATATTATTATATGAGGTTGATAGTTTGTTCAGATTGCTTTTGGAAAGGTTAGAGCAGATGGGAAGAGGCATAGAGAAGGGTGGATATAAGGTGTGTCTGGGCAATAGTGGTCCTAGCTGAGGGAGTAAAAAGGTTTTAAGCCTGTAAAGGGAGCCAAGTTTTCTATTTACTGATTTAATGGTTTAATTAATGTGTGAGTCAAAGTTAAGATTATTGTCAATTGTTACACCCAAAAGTTTGGTGGTTGTGTCTGGTGTTATTATAGTTCCATTTTTGGATGTAACTGTGAAATAGATAGGGGAAGACTTTTGAGTAGGAGTAAACAATAATACAATACCCTTTGATACAATACCCCACTCGGGTATCATTGAAAAACTCATCAGCTTAAATGTTAACCCATACATCACAAGATGGGTTGCAAACTGGCTGAGTGACAGAACCCACAGGGTCAGAGTTGCTGGCGCCATGTCAGACTCAAAGCCTGTCACAAGTGGTGTACCACAGGGCTTAGTCCTGGGCCCACTCTTGTTTGGCATCTAATTTTCCGAAGTACAAGCAAACACAGGAGGGTTATGGCTGACAAAGTTTGCAGATGACTGCAAACTGGGTGCCATAGTAGAAAACACATCTGACACAGATATCCTTCAGAAGGGTCTCACAGAAACGGATAACTGGTGCCAGAGCCATGGCCTAAAGTTAAATGCCAAAAAATGCATAGTCATACCCTTCGGGAAAAACAAGGTTACCCCTAGCTACCAAATAGGTGGCAATCCACTGAGTACAGAAGAAGTTATCAGGGACCTGGGGACCCAGGTTGATAGTAGTCTGTCATTCGACACCCATGTAGCTAAAGTAGTTAGGAAGACCTTCTACATTGCCCACCTTATCATGAAGGGATTCTCATCTAGATCAAGGAGGTCATAGTCTCCCTATACTCATCACTCATCAGACCAATGATTGAGTACAATGCCCCATTCGAATGTATCTGACCCGACACTTGCAGCAGCTGGAGAGGCCACAAAAGTTCCTCACCAAAAGGATAAAGGGTCTCAAACATCTGTCCTATGCTGCCCGACTGAAAGAACTCCAGCTCTATTCAGTCGCCAGCTTGCTCAGAGGTGACCTTTGCCTAACATACAAGGCCATGTCAAACCCAGATTTGATGAATATGCTTCACCTCAAAAATCTAGATCCGTCAGAGCCACAAGGGCGGAGACTTAAACCTCGACACGGCTATTAATAGGACGTGCTGGAGGGATAGATTCATCACCCAAAGACTCCCTATGCTGTGGAATAAAATCCCGGTATATGTGAGGCAGAGCACCTCGCTGGCCTTGTTCAAGAGAAATCTTGACCAATGGATGGGAGATCGCAGATATACCCCAGGGATTACCTCAGTGTCACTGCTCAACAGAGGCACAGCAAAATAATGGGTATAGTTCCCCATACTAAAGGGGTGGCGTAAGCCACAAAACTATGGGCTAGGCTTGTAAATGCCCTCAGGCAGATAGCCTAGTATGAACCTATGAACCTATGAACCTATAACTTAGTTTTGTTAGGGTTGAGGAGGAGACGGCAGTTGTGGAACCAATTTTTAACTAAGGTAAAAACTTTTTGGGTATTGGTTTGCAATTTGGTAGTGGAGTCAGTGGCACAAATTAGTGCAGAGTCATCGGCATATTGTAAGGTGGTGGTTAGAGGAAGGGAAGCACTCAGATCATTAATAAAAATGGAAAAAAGGAGATGTCCCAGGATAGATCCTTGTGGGACTCCCAGGGTGATGGGGAGTTGAGTGGATAAGCTATTTTCCCAGAGAACTGCTTGTTTTCTATTCCCTAGGTAGGATTTGAACCATTTGAGTGCTTGAGTATCAAGTGACAGTGATTTCAGTATATCTAATAATAACTGATGGTCAAAGGCTTTGGAGAGGTCTAAGAAGAGTGCTGAGAAAAGTAGGCTGCTGTTACAATTCTTATTAATACAGTTAGTAAAGGTTAAGAGTGCAGTTGTGGTGCTATGTAAAGGCCTGAAACCATGTTGGCAATCAGCTAGTAGGTAATTTTGGAGGAGATGATCAAGTAATTGTTGATGGATATATTTCTCCATATATTTTGCTAATGGAGAGAGAAGGGCTATGGGATGGAAATTTGAGAGATCTTTTGAGTTACCTCGCTTATGCAGTGGGATAATATGAGAGACTTTCCAGATGGCTGGGATAGTACCTTCAGTAATGGTTCTGTTTATTAGAATAGAAATAGGATAGGAAAGTGCTTCAGCTGACATCTGTAAATATTCAACAGGATTGGCATCTGCTGAAGGAGTACGTGGTTTGAGTTTACGAAGTAAGGAAAGGATAAAAGAAGTTGAAACTGGCTGAAGCTGAAATATGGGGGATTTATTGATAAGAGAAAGTGGCTTAGTAGTGTTAGTATGTGAGAGGGATTTTGCTAAAGATTGCACTGTTTTCAGAAAATAATTTGTTAAAAGTGTCAGCAATTTGGTTGGGTGAGTTCTGAGTAAAATTAGAAGGGGTGGGAGTTTTAGCATGTCCAGGATGAAGTAGTTTATTTATGCTTGACCAGAATTTTTGAGGGTTTTGATTTTGGGTTTGTTGGAATTTTAAGTAATAATTTTTTTTTGTCAAGGAGTATTAATTTTTTTGTCAAATTTCTAAGTTGCCTAAAGTTTTGATAGTCGGTTGGGTTTTTGGTAGTTCTCCATTTGTCCCAGACTTTATTTCTCAGCAGTATTTTCTGCCTGTGCATCTCATGATACTCTTGTGTCTTCATGACTTTTACAACACAGTCTCTTTTTATTATTTTTACCTTTCTGTCTGACCCACTTCTTTATCTTACACTCATCGATTTCCTAATTCATTTCCTTTAATTGTATAACTGCAACTTGACTCATTCTGTATCTTAATAGTGTGCCCTGTGATTAAACATTACTTGTATCACAAACTTTTCTGTATCATATTGCTCTAACAATCAGCTCACCAAGTTCACAGTCTTTGGTGTAATTCTTTAACTTAACCCAGTAGTATAAATGTGCACGGCATGTGTAGGATCTCTTATATTTGTAAATAAAAATACCAAATTAATGGCAAGCTCTTCATGTGCTCATAATTTCCATCTAACTGTTGCTAGTTAGCCTTTCTTCAGTTCAGGAAACGTAAATGTGCTAAATACCTTCAAGGCATCTTCCCTGTTGACAGGAAAAAAATGTGATGCTCTGTACCTTTTCAGACCTCTATGCTATTTCATTCATATTGACAAATAAAATGAGTTATTGAGTAAAAAAGCAACCAGTTTTCTGTTAAGTATGTTGCAGTCAGAGCATTTTTGTTCAGCAAATTATAATTCTTGTGCAAGTAATAATTTAGTTCAGATTGCATAACTTAGATAAGGGTCTATATTAGAACATCGAACATTCAAAATGTCGAGTGTTCTAATATAGAACCCTAGCAATCGAAAAAAAAAACATTGAACATTTGAAACAGCTAATTTTTTTTCCTAGGGAAAAAATTTGCTGTTCCAAAACACATACACAACACAAGTACACCAAACAAACAGCAATCCACACACATACACCTAAACTCTAACACCTAACCCTACACTAAACTATAAAAACACCACTAACTATCCACTTACCTTAACCCAAACCCTAACCCTAATGTCCGTCACTATCGCACTGTCCCCTCACCCATGCCCTAACCCTAACTCACCTAACCCACCCTAACCCACATGTCCACACAATTGTGCACTTACCTGAACCTGACCCGTAACTTTCCACCACAGCACTGAAAATACCAAAGCAACAGAAATGGACAACCAAATTCTTTCCCTAGGAAAGACTTTGGTTTCCTGTCACTTTGATATTTTCAGAGTTTGCTGAAAATGGGTCGATATTAGAACACCTGACATTTCAAGTGTTTGGTGTTCTAATATAGACCCGTAGATAAATAGAATAATTTAATTCTACAACATTAAAGACAATCATATTGCAATTATGGTGTTCTCATGAACTAAGGGAGTGTTGACATTGTCAGGGTTAGTTGTTGAACAGTCACTTGTGGAAAGAAACTATTCCAAAATCTTGATGTTCTACATCTGATGCCTCTGTATCATTTCCCTGAAGACAGGAAGTGGAACAGTCCATGTGAGGGATGATACTTGTCCCTTATCAGTTTCACAACCCTGCCATAGCATTTGCAAGAGTAAAGGTCCTTTAAGGACTCCATGTTTACTCCTGTAATTTTTCAGGCCTGCTTTACAACCTTCTCTAATGCCTTGTGATCTATGTATGAGCAGTTTCCATTCCAGACTGTGATGTTGTTAGTCAGTATGCTTTCGATCATGGCCCTGTAGAAGGCCATGAGGATGTGGGAGGGGAGATTTTGCTCTGCATAGTCTCTGGAGGATGTGGAGATGTTATTGGGCTCTCTTTACAAGCCTGGAGGTGTTTGTTGCCCAGCTTAGGTTGTATGAGATGTGCAGCTCTAGGAATTTGATGCTTTTTACCCTTTCCACTGCTGTACCACTGATGGTGATGGGTGAATGGGACTCTTGCTTCCTCCTGAAGTCAACAATGATTTATTTTCTTTTGTCAACATTTACTGCTAGGTTGTTGTTGGTGCACCATCTGGTGAGTTGGTTGACTTCCTATATGTATGCTCCCCTCATCTTTATTTCTGATGACTCAGATCATGGTGGTATCGTTGACAAACTTGATGATATGATTTGTCTGATGTTTTGCAGAGCAGTCATGGGTCAGTATTGTGAAGAGAAGTGGACTCAGTATGCAACCTTGTGGGATCTCTGTGTTCAAGGTGATGCATTGTGAGTGTCTCTTGCCAACTCAAACAGTTTGGGACCTGTGTGTCAGAAACTCAAGGATCCAGTTGCAGAGTGTATTTTCTATGCCTAGTTGACTTAGTTTAGACAACAGTTGCTGCAGTGTTACAGTGTTGAAGGATGAGCTGAAGTCTATAAACAGCATATGTGTGTAGCAATTTTTGTCTTCAAGGTAGTTGAAGGTGTGATGCAGTGCCAGGGATATAACATTCGCAGTGGAGCAATTTGCTCTGTAAGAAAATTGAAAAGGATCAGAAGATGCAGGCAGACAAGATGATATAGGCTCTTTGATCATACTTTCAACCATTTCATCACCACCAGTGTGAGTGCGATGGGTTGGTAGTCATTTAATATGACTGGGGATGACTTCTTTGGCATTGGAATGATGATGGCAGACTTGAAGCATCTTAGCACACTAGCCTGTCTCAGAGATGTGTTGAAGATATCATTGAAGACAGGTGCCAGTTGATCTGTACAGTCCTTGAGCAGATGATCAAGAATCATGTCAGGACCTGCTGCTTTACTTGGGTGGACTTTCCTTAACTTCTTTCAGACTGTTTTCAGGCTAAGATATAGCAGTGTGGTATCCCCATCCATGAGTAGTGTCTTTGAGGTGTAGTTTGTCTCCTCAAATCTGCTAAAGAGGGTGTAAAGTTTGTCTAGAAAGTCTGTATTATCTATACGTTGTGTTGATGGAGGTTTGTAATCAGTGATGCACTTGGATGCCCTTCCACAATGCCTAGGATCCTTTTGATCTACGTAGTGCTTTTGTATTTTTAACCCATGAGCACATTTTGCTGCTATTACTCCATTGTTCCGTTTGGCCTTGGCAACTTTTAGGGCATCTTTATCTGCAAACTGAAAGGCAGCATTATGTGCTCTCAATAGCTCATAGACTTTGCTAGTGAGCCATGGTTTTGGGTTTGCCCTTATGGTTACGTTTTTCAAGGTGGTCACTTCCGCAACACATTTGGTGATATACCGCACTACTATTTTAGTATACTATTCCAGGTTTACATGCTGTTCTATGGTGGCAGCCACTTTGAATAGGATCTAGTTAGTGCATTCAAAGCAGTCTTGCAGGGCTGAGACTGCTCCTTCTGGGCCAGATCCTTACTTGTTTCCTGAATGTTTTTCTCTTAGCAGCATGAGTTTGTTGGCTGGGATCAGCAAGATGGAATAGTGTTTTGAGCTGCCTAGGTGTGGGTGGGAAACTGCTTTGAAAGCTTGCTTGACATGTGCATGCACTTGGTCTAATGTATTTGCTACTCTTGTGGCTAAGTTCACAAAGGATAAGTGTAGCAGTACTGCTTTTAGCTTGGCCTGGTTAAAATATCCTACCATAATATTCACGCAATCAGGATTTTTGTTTTGTAGTTCACAGGATAGACTGTACAGGCTAGCAAGTGCATTTTTAGTGTTTGCACTTGGAGGTATTTAGACTGCTGTTATATAAATGCTGGGTAAATTCCCTAGAAAGATAGAATGGATGACATTTAAGTATAGAATCATAGGATCATAGGATCTTAGGAGGTTACTAGGCTAATGACCATAGTGCCCTTGCAAGCCTAGCCAAGTTTTACCCTTATTTCCAAGGAAAGTGTAAGGTATTCAATGTCTGCTTGAGCAACAGCGGAAGGCAATGTCATTGTTACACCAGCAGTTGTTTACATATATACAAACTCCTCCACATCTGGCTTTGCCAGTAATGGTCTGTATCCTGTCTGCTCTGAATAAGGTGTAACCCTGTATTCCCACAGCATAGTCACTGATATTTGAATTTAGTCATGTCTCTGCAAAAATGATTAAACAGCTGTTTCTTACGTTTAGATTTGTGTTTAAGTCCAACCTGATGCAATCCATTTTGCTGGCCAGAGACTGAACATTTACCAGCAGTATGGATGGAATTGCAGGCCTGTGTGGAGCTTTTCTTAGTCTGACACTAATATCTGCTTTTTTCCTCTTTTCCTTTGCCTGTTACATCTGCATTTTTTCCATTGCTTTTTGCAGTTAATCCAGGAAACACTGCAAGTGCAGCACACTGCAATTACCAAATGCCAGAATAGTATTGGTCAAGGTTGTTAGTGTTATTCCCATCCTATCCTCTGCCTTTCCCTGTCTATGCTAGCATGCCCTCCACTGTAATGTCTTTACCAATAGAGACCTCTTCCTAAGGAGTCATTGTTTGTGCATTTCCCATCATTATCCATCACACATGCATAATATTATTCACTTTAATGTGTCAAAATCAGCAGAGTAAAAGGAGTTTTGGCAGTGACTATTTAGCACATACAAAGAGAAGGTGACAGCCTCTTTTTATACTAAACACTACATGCCATGAAGATGTCCTTTTTCATTGATCAGGCAAGTGACATCCACTCGACAATGTCTCTGTTGCAATGTCATAATTCTTTTGGAGTTTGACTGTATCTAAGAAATGAAAAGGAAACATCAATATTTTAAATAAGACTATACTAACAGAACTGGATATTAACAAGGAAAACATTCAAAAACTAAATATACTGATGAAAGAACACACAAGGCCGGTGATAATTTCCAAAAAGTTTATGTAAGCTAATAACTTAAAGTGGATTCCATAGGGAACATTTGAAGAGAGATAGTAGTAGTATATATTATGAATGTATGTGTGTATGTTGTGTCTGTATATATGTGTGTATATACATATGCACAGGTTAAAGCTGCATTGTCCAAGGCCAAGAATACAGCTTCCATGGGACCCATAAATATACCTGGATGTGTTCTACAGGAACTACAAAGTGAACTGGCACCACATCTGTGTGTCCTGTTCAATCACAGCCTCACTTCAGGCTTTGTCCCTACTGAATGGATCACTGCTACAGTCATCCCTCTCCATAAAGGAGGAGCGACTACAGACCCTGAGAATTATCGCACAATTAGCCTGATGAGTCTGATATGCACGGCTTTGCAGCACATCATCATGGACCTAATTAACAAGGATATAGGGAATCTCCAAACTCTAGATCCTATGCAATTTGGTTTTGTGAACAGTAGATCATGCCTGCTCAACCTGGTTGACTTCTTTGAGTCAGTCACCACAGCTGTGGATGAGGGCAAGGCAGTTCATAACGCCTACCTCAATCTGACGAAAGCCTTTGATAGCATTCCCCATTTAGGAATTATTGATAAACTCACCAAACTAAGCATCAACCCCTATGTCACTAAGTTGGCTGTAAACTGGCTCACAGATAGATCCCGCAGTGTGAAAGTAGTGGACTCCAAGTCAGACTGCACACCAGTCACAAGTGGAGTTCCACAGGGATTGGTCCTGGGTCCTCTCCTGTTTGTCGTAGTCCAGGCCAATACAGGGGGACTCTGGCTGACCACGTTCACAGATGACTGTAAACTGGGAGCTATTATTAACTCCACAAGTAATGCAGACATCATACAGAAAGGCCTCACTGAGTCCAACGACTGGTGTCAAAACCATGGCCTTAAGCTTAATGCCAAAAATGCGTCATCATCCCTTTTGGGAAAAACTAATTTCCCATTAGTTACCACATCGATGGGAACCCACTGAACACTGAAGGCATTATAAGAGATCTGGGGACAGAGGTTGACAGCAACTTCTCTTTTGACCACCACATTGCCACAGTGGTCAGAAAGTTGTTCTGTGTGGCACATCTCGTTACCAAGGGTTTTGCATCTAGGAAGAGAGAGGTCATCATCTCTCTCTACTCTTCCCTCATTAGACCACTCATAGAGTATAATGCCAAATTTGCCATGCACCTCACTAGACAAATGCAACAGCTGGGAAAGCCACAAATGTACCTCATAAAGAGGATCCTAGGCCTTAAACACATGTTCTACATGGACAGGCTAAAAAAAACTCCAGTTATTCTCTGTCTCATATCGTCTACTAAGAGGCGATATCTGCTTGACTTACAAAGCTATGTCTGGTATAGCTTTGTTAGAAATGCTACATCTAAAAAAAATCCCAATCCCTCTGCACCACACACTCCAGAGACCTCAATCTCATTACCACAATCAACAGAACATGCTGGAGGGACAGGTTCATAACCCAGAGACTGCCCATGCTCTGGAATAGACTTCCCATACATGTCAAGCAGAGCACCTCACTGGCCCTCTTTAAGAGAAATCTTGATGAGTGGATGGGAAATAGAAAGTTCACCCCCAGGATCACTCCAGTGGCTCTAGTTGATAGAGGCACTGGGAACTAACATCGAGCGGCACGATGCCTGGGCACTTCCATGGGCTAGGCTTGTAAAAGCTCCAGGGCAATTAGCTTAGTACACACCTATGAACCTATGTATGTATGTATGTATGTATATGTATATATATATATATATATATATATATATATATATATATATATATATATATATATATATACACACACACAGGTTTACTATCATAATGTTGATGATAAGTTCTATTTTGAACTGAAATGTTGACTTGTTTACTCAAAATTTGACATTTACAAAAATGTAAATGTCGAACATAACCCGGTAATGTTGATTTGACATGAATCGACATACCGTTTCCTCTGTACCTATCAAATAAGAAACACCTGTTCTTGTTGTCAGCAGTATGAACATACCGCACAATGATAAACATTATGTTTTTGCAGGGGCAAGCCTCCTGCACCTGCCCCCCCCCCACACCCCCTGCAAATTATATATTCCATCTCCGAGATCACACTACAGTGAGGAAAGGGATGAATTACCCTAACTGCACTGTACCATGATCTGTGACAGTACTTTGAGTTCATATCAGCGAATGCACAGTGCATGCACTGATATGTTTCAATATGGACCAAAATCACATTCTGTGAAACTCCACTGTGCCTAGCTTTTTTCAGATTATCTATTAACGAAGGCAAAGTTTTTTTTTTTAACTCACTGCCCAGATGGCAGGGCTATTTGAAGAGGTTTCACATCATAACCATGAGGGAGGAACTGATAACATCTTTTGACATGTTTGGATATGATAAGATTTGCTTTATAAATTGTTGTAGACGTTATTAGAAACATGTTTAAAATGCACCCTTTTTCAGAGAAAGGGAAGGTAAGGGGGCTCTGATAACATAAATAACATAAATGACTTCTATACAAATGCTAGGAGTATCAGCAAAAAAGGATGAATTGGAGTACATTATAAATATGACACAGATACAATTAATGGCTGTCTCAGAAGCTTGTGATTATAGTAATTTAAATATACCTGAGTATACAAAATATGGCATAATAAGAAAAGGTGGGAAAGGTGTGAGAGTCTTAATGTTAATACAGTCTTCAATTAACATTAAGTTGCTATATAAAAACAATGACAAGGAAATCATATATGTTATGCTTAAAGGGATACAAAAAAGCTAGTGATGTTAATATCATAATAGTATATCACTATCCAAAAATAGATTCACTGGCACAACTTGCATTTATTGAAGATCTGAGACAAAAACAAATTACTAACATTAATACTGGGTAACTTTAATTACCTAGCTATAAACTGGTGTAATGGAACTTATAAAACATTCATTGAAGGACTTTTTATGGAAATGATGCATGACAATTATTTTAACCAGCTAGTTGATAAACCTTTGAGGGGGTATAATATCTTAGATTTAGTATTCACCATTAAAGATGACCTGGTTACCAACATATAAACTTTTAAGCCTATAGGGAATTCAGATCATGACTCAGTCTCGTTTCAGATAGGAGAAACACTGAAACAAATAATTATAGAAAAGAAAACATATGATCTGAATAGACTGGATAGGTTTAAACTAAGTAATGATTTGTTAAACATACACTGGAATGAAATTAACTTATCATGTGAAGAATATGTTTGGAAGATTTTGTAGAATATCTACAATAGGCATTTCAATGAAACATATAAGATGAGAGAAAAGGAAAAGGCAAATAAGCCCTGGTGGAACAGAAATTTATCAAAATCCTTTAATAAGCAGAATAGAGTTTATATGAAATTTATTAGGCATGCTTCAGCACATAACAAGGCATTTATAAATAATATCCCAAAAGCAGCAATATGAGTAGACATTAAAAAGCAAAGAAAACAATAATAAACAATTTTTATAAGTATGCAAATTTGAAGAGACTAGATTGAAAAACTAAAATGAATCACAGTCAGATTAATGTTACAGTCAAGGAGGTGATAGCTCAGATATGTACTAACTGGTTTGACAAATCTCACAACAACAAAATTATACTAGCCTGCTTAAAGTACCATGCCAATTCAGACTGACTGTCCCAGTATCAAGCAAGAAATCATAAAAGCTGCTATATAAACAAACATAGCACAATGGGCCCATGCTCTGTACCTTGGCAGTGGATATCTCTTATTTCCAATGGTTTAATAATTCCATCGTCATGAATATTTAACAAAGTACTGTAACTGAAACTTGTACCTGATGATTGGAAAAAAGATCCTGTGTTCAAAGGTGGAGACAGACAAATCACTGAGCACTATAGACTAGTAAGCTTAACATCTCTAATTGGAAAGGTCTGTGAAAGATGCATTCTACACCTATTAATGGATGATAAGAAATATAGGAGAGCTGGACTATTCCCATTTGGCTTTATTAAAGGAAGGTTAACATTAATATGTTTTACAAATCTCTATGAAGATATTAGTTATATATGAGATCAAGGGAAGTCAATTGTGGGTGTATATATCGATGTTCCAAAGGCTTCTGACATTTTAGAACATGATCAAATTATTGAGATTAAAAACAGGTTAATATGTATATTATAAACCGGATTAATAACTGGATAAATGGTAGGTCACTGTGTGTGAACTTATATGGGAAACATCCATATGGCTACCTCTAAATAGAGGGGTATCTCAGGGGTCAATTTTGGGTCTTATCCTGTATAACATCATATTTGCAGGTATGCCATACTCCTAAAATATCCTGTCTTAATGAATATGCACAGATGACTGCAAAATAAGTGTGGAGCTAAACTGCACAATTGACACTGATGATGTTAATCAATATCTGCAAGAAATTTATGATCGGACAATATGAGTTGACCTGAGGTTCAATTGCAGTAAAAGTAAGTTTGTTCTTTTTGGAGATGGTAGATCATCTAAAACATCTAAGTATCATAATTACCAAGGATTTTACATTTAAGAATCACAGTCAAGAATTAAGAGCAAGAGCTATGAGGAATGCAGAACCACTTCAAACTATAATACAAATAAGAGATCCAAAATTCTAAAAACATGTGTACTCATTAGTGATTAGATCAGTGATTGAGTACAGTTTAATGTTTTGTACATTGTCAATGGCTATTTCAGTTTCCTTTAAAAATATTCAGAGAAGATTGACAAAAAACGTTTGATATTTGAACAAACTAAGTTAGGAAGAATGATTAAAATACCTGAAGCCGTTCAGCATTTTATGCATAATCATTGGAAGAAAACTGTGCCCAGCTGACAGGTCCATTAAAGATGATGAATTAAGATCCAGTTTAAAACATATTTTAGGAGAAAAGTCTGGTAGCGTAAAACATAGAGGTTCTCAATATATTGTTCATTTAAGCTATTAAACTAAGAAAATAAGTGATTTTAGAAATCAATTAATCCCCAGACTGTGGATTTCAATACAACTTTATATTTGAGACTCTGTTAATTTACACACTTTCAAGATGCAACTAGATTGCCCTATAAGAAGGCATAAATCTGCATAGAACATAAAGCAATCTGGTTATGTATGGTCCAGTTTTGGGCCTTGGCAGTTCTAACAACTATGCAACTATATGTAACTATGCAATGTGAAGTGAAAACCATATAAAAATGCAGATGCAGGACATTAACATAACAGTGAAGAAAGCTGAAATGGGTAGAAACTGAAATTGGTAGACAGAGTAAAATGGGGTGTTAAGGCTTCATACAGCAATAAAATGATATGATAAAAAGTGTAGCATGTAAAATTTATGCAAAGTAAACATGCAAGTAATTGAGGAAAGTTTAGTTGCATAAGTTCTATTTATCTGTAACAGTAGATATTCAAATTTCACACTGCCTCAGTGGAATATAGGTTCTGCACCAACACAAACCCATGCAGGCAGCTTCCCAGAATTCAGAATCCAACCTCTGCTTCCCTGTGATAGGGGATTGGCTAAGACCCACCAATTAGGGGAAGCCTAACTCCTGTCACAGAAAGTCATTTAGTATGTTTTTAGTGTCAAGTAGAAAAACCCAAGAAAGACCACAAGAACAAATTGCCTGAAACCAACAATATTGAAGCCAAAAGATAACAAAAAACACCAACACAAATAATTAAAGACATCCAACAACACACTTGGATACCATTGAACTATTTATAAGATAAGGAGGATGGTTGGTGGGTGCTGCCACTGACACAGTGTGAAATTCAAACAAGAACTGCTCCAGGTAAGTAGGACTTATGCAACTGTACTATGTTTGGCATTCACTCTGCTTCAATGGCATATGGGTAGATTCCCAAAACCTGCATTACATGGGAGGAGAAAGAATAAAGATTCAGGAACCCCTGAAGCATGGTCGTCACAAAGCCTACTCTTAAACTTGGGAAGGAATCCAGTTTGTAGTTTTTTGTAACAATATCAAAGATATGAACAGAGGACCAGGTTGAATGCTTCTAGAGTCCACTCCTTCCCAATATGCCACAAAAGAGAATAAAGCTTTGGGTGAATGTGCCGTACACTTGTCTGGAATTGATTTACCATGGTGTGAATAACAAAACTATAGCAGAGAACAGTTAATGAACGCTCATTTGCTCATAGACAGGTTGACCTTTCTTAGCCCCAAAATGGAAATAAACAGCTGTTCTGCTTTCCTCAGGGGCTCAGTTTTGTCAATATAGTAGCTCAGCTGCTTGTGCACGTCCAAGGTGTGTAGAAACTTTTCTCACTTAATTTTAGGTTCCTGAAAGAAAACTGAGAGATTTATGGCTAGATTCAGAGTAAATTCAGAAATGACTTTTGGCATGAAAGATGGAATAGTACATAATGCAACCCTGTTCCTGTGAAAATCAGATAAAGTTGACCTTTCATGAGAGCTTGTAGCTCAAAGACTTACCTTTCAGATGTCAGTTTTCCAGGTGATGTACTTCAGATCAGACAGAAAGGCATGTTCAAAAGGAGATAATGTCAATTTTTCAAGAACAAAATTGAGATACCAAGGAGGAGAAAATTGACCACATAAAAAGATAAAAAAAGAGCAGGATCCATGGTCAGAGAAGATGAGATGGATGCAAGATATACCTTGATATAAGATAAGCTCAATCACTGAGTAGCTTGCACAAATATGTCAAAACCAGAGGGGTAGACACCATACCGGGCCCTCTGATATCAGTTAGGTACCACCTAGACAATCTTTTTCACTTGTAAACATAAGATGTTCTGTTTGCAGGTTTTCCAGTCTTCTTCAATACCTGCTGAACATCCTCATGGAGCAAGTGCCTAAAAGGTATGAGGATAGAATAATCCAGGCTGTGAGTAGTAATTGCTTTAAGATGGGATGCACAGTAATTCCTGACACTGAGTGAGCAGATCCAGAATGTGAGAAGGTTTGTGATAATTTTCCTTTACAGTTCCACTAAAAGGCAGAGCCAACATTGCCTGGACCAAAATGGGTTCACACAATGATCTTTGTTTATAATTTCCGAAACTTCAGAAATACCTTGGGTATCAGTGGAAAGGTTGAAAATGCATAAAGGAACATTTCATGTCCAAGGAAACAAGTATGCATTCATCCTCCAAACATGGCTGAAAGGATGTCTCAAACAGATTTGAAAGGAGATAAATAGAACTAAGTGTACCCCCACATCTGTACCAAATCCTGGCAGATCTCTGTCCTGACTTCCCACTTGTGGGAGTCTGTCCTGGATCTGCTAGGTCTGTTTGTCACTATGTTTTCCTCTGATGGGATGTAAGAGCCCTGAAGAGTAAGACAATGCTATAAAGCTAGCTCCAAAGCAATCACTGCCACCAACACAGAGGGTATGACCTTGTACCTCTTTGTTTGTTCAGGTATCACATGACTGTAGTGTTGTCTGTGACCAATAAAAGGGACATGGAGACTGTAAGTGATGAAGAACATTTTAAGATCTGAATCATAGCTAACATTTCTTTTACATTTATGTGTTTTGTAGTGTCCAAAGGACCTCATTCACCTTGCACTTGATCTCCCCCAGACACTGCTCTACAAGCAAAATCTAATGAGTCCATCAGGACTGATTAAAATGGGATCTGCAGGGAGAAGGGTAGGTAGAGATATCTTATACCACCACCACTATAACTCATTTAGAAAAATCCAGCAATGATACCTGTAACTATAAGGGTGCAGGTGCTAGGGACAACAGTTTTTAAGTACCATTGAATCTTTCTTATGTATAACCTGGACAGTGGTGTCATGAGGATCACTGATGCCATGACACCTAGAATTTTGAGAAACTGTCTTGTAGATAATACTTCTTGAAGAGTGAGATCCATGAAATTGTTCTGAAAAGTCAGAACTTTGTCTTTTGGTAGAAAGACATACTTTTTTTCTATGTCTATCATAGACATGAAGAAGACAATTCTCCATGAGGGTATAAATGAGGACTTTTTTGGCTCAACTAGAAGTTTGGTGCAATTGTAATGTGGTTATAAGCATCCATCAGGTGTAAAGTCACCAAGAAACAGTGGTCTGGAAGAAGGGGTAGGACCATCTGCAGAGTAAGCATTCTGAATCTGGATACTTTGTGAAATGTGCTTAGGTACGACAGATCTTACATTGGTCTGCACAATGGTTCTATTTTGGTACCAAAAAGATTCTGGTATAAAATCCTTTTCCTTGTTGTGGTGCAGTAATTTATCATTTGTTGACCGGGAAAGTCCGACTAGGTTCCACAGAGCCTGTTTTCAGCGGAGGCCCGGGGAGAAATGCTCCAGATACATGTCTTAGGAATTGGTTCTATAGCCCCTGCCTGCAACATGCGAAGGAGTGTTGGAGAGAACAAATGTGTTTAGTCATGTGGGTGCAGGTGGATTTCCCTGAAGCAAGGAGAATTTTCTGTCCTTTGCCAAGGGTATACTCACTGAATTATTCTTAGTACCCACTTGTCTGAGAGTATTTGTGGCCAAGCTGCTTGGTTGAACAAAAGCCTGGGGGCATGGGAAAAGGCAGGAAGGACAGAAGGAAGGGGTGGAATGTCCTGAGTCTTGGCATAGCTATTCTTTAGCATGTTGATGAGCTTTTATGGGATAGGAACCCATTTTGTTTGGTTTTGAAGCATTATCCTCTTGCCATTCCCTCTTAGTATCCTGATTTTTGTTAGATGACATATTTGTTTGTTATACCCTTTGAAGTTGGATGCTTTCTTAGGGAAGAACATGGGAATATGGAACATTCAAATTACCCCATGCAGAAATTTACCTCTGTCATTTTATTGTTTGTGAATCTAGGTAGCAGCAGGGCCAAACGACAATTCAGATTTTAAAAAAAACATTCAAAATCTCATTTTTTTTAATCCTCAAAAAAATTCTAGTTATGTAACCAAGCATTCCTTCTCAATACAACAAAGGCAGCTGCATTTCTGGAAATTCTGTCTGCATCATTCAAGACTCTCCTCAAAGCATGTTTTGAAACTTGAGTCTACATCAGAAACAGTTTCATGTATATAACACTACTGTTCAGCAGTTAAAAGACACGGCAAAGTCATCTAACTATAGCACATTGCAAACTAAATTTCTACATGAAGCCCTGATCATTTTAAACTCAAGACTAAATTACTAAACTGAGACAACTTTTTACCCCAATATTCTAACCATTCACCAATTTTATCTGGGGGAAATAGGGTTAGAAGAAGCCAAGTCTATTTTGTTAGCGTTGCCATTTGGAGAAACCACAGCTGGGTCAGCTGTCAAAGGAGCAAAGAGACCAGCAAGATCAGAGTACACTTTGCATTTTCACACAGCCTTTTTAGGAATTATTTCACTAGAAACATCTTCTAAGGCCAGTAACTGAAAAGGAACAGCTATAACATTTGGAATCTCATTCTCAGCATGATCATAAACTCTGCTAATCTCTGGAATAGTTCCCGGTTGGTTCCATTCAAATAAATCTCTAAATGGAGCCAACATTTATGAAAAGGTGAGCACTTGCTTGGGTTTTTGAACCTGTTCACCATCCAAAGAATCAGACTGTGTGGACTTTTTGAGTTCACTGCTATCTGCATCAATTTCCCTATCAAATCTATGGCCTTAGACTAATGACTTAAGAAAGTAGTCCCATAGTCATTCTGAATAGGAGCTATAGTCTCTGTGATTAGTTGACTGTAAAACAAATTTACTTAAGGAAAATACATCAGCTTGATGCATGGTAATAACCTGATTGTCATGTGGTGAGGATTCTGTTTCTTCTTACAGTAGAAGTCAAAATATCTGGGTACAGAGTGTTTTGTCTGGCAAGGTTTATCTTACCCTGGATCTCTCCTGCACCTAAGGGCTGTGGGTTTACACTATAGGGTGACAGGGAAAAATGTAAGTGGTCTGCAGGCCAGCTGAATGCAAAAAAAGATACATAATCCTTAGGTTGAGGCATATCTTTGTTGAGTTTTTTAACTTTTTAGGTGCAACTGGATTTGATGAGAGGCAGCAGTATCAGGATGCATGAAGCCAGGGGAAAAACACCAACATGAATAATACACTTAAGTATTAAGGGTTGGCCAAGGGCAGAAATAATAGGAAATATGAACTATATCCCCACACACCAAATAGAGCTAAACTGCCAAAAACATAGCCAAAACATTTTAAATTGTACTAATCCTTGTTCTACAATGTACACAGTGTAGTAAACAACAGCACACACAGACAGGTATCCAAGGTGGATTAGCTAGCCTCAAAGGGTTCAGGTTTGAAGTGCAAACATAGGTGACAGTTGAGGCTGTGAATCTTGGTAACTCCAGTTTGTATATAGTAATCCTTTAAAGACTTGTCTTGTGGTGATTGCAGCCAATACTGTGTTCTCTAGATTGTGTAACTAAATAGGAAGTAGGTTTAAATCTCACAATGGTGAACTTGTGTGAGTGGTTTCAATATCAGTTATATATAGGAGTTGAGCGTTAGCAAAATGGGTAAGTTATTTATCAGAAAATTATAATTCAAAGTGGAAAGGGATGATGATGATACAGGGGAAAAACTCAATAAACAAGGAGAGACTGGGATTTTTGATGCAGACCCTTAAGGAGAATGATATATATATATATATATATATATATATATATATATATATATATATATATATATAATATTATATTCATAAAGCAGCAGAAAGTATTTTATGAACTAAGCCAGTACAGGAAAGGAAAAAAAGAGATTATGCTGTTAGGGATGACTGCAAATTAAATTTTTTTATTTAACATTTCATCCAAAGGAGAGCATCTCAGGAGTAATGTCCTCTTGTGTCACATGCAGCGAGGCACCTAATATAGGATGAGAACCTCAAATCTTCTGATCTTTCTGGCTTCCATTATGAATGTGATACTTGCTAGGCCACTTGTAATCCATTTACCACATTAAAAATTAGATTACTATATTAGAAATCGGAAGGGGAAACATGACATAGGCTCAGGCAATCAGTTTTAGTTATATTAAGTAGTAGGATTAAGAAGATACAGGGCCCTATGTTGAGGTGCAGGCAATGATGATTTTGTCTGTTTGGTTCTTGGCAGTATTTTTCAGCCAATGTTTACCTTCATTCTGTTACTATCAACCAATGAATCAAGATGCAACAAGTTAGATTCAGAAACTGAATAAGCTTGTAAAATGTAATTGTGTTGATGCAGGGCAAAATGCTACTTGCTGAGGCTTTCAATCAGAATGAAGAATGCATACAACAAACCTACTTCAGGTTTTATGCTGATATATACCATTATTTGAGTCAGCCATACTCTGTTGTTAGATGATGCCATATAAACAAAGTGTGACCTTCCATATAGAAGGTTTCTACTGCATTCCTAAACACATTGAAGTCTGCCCTCCCATAATCCAAGACTACTGCTTATTGGTGCATCTCAATAATACTAATTCTAAGAACATCAAATGACAGTGGCAAAATCACTGCTTGCCAGTGACAGTCTCAGCTATTATTACATCTGTTTCATTAGTTAGGATAAGGTTAAAGATCTCCCTTCCTGGTTGAGGATCTTCCCTTTTGCTTGAGACCAGCTTTCACCAACCTTTCATTTATTTGAGCTTTTCTTGTAAGCCTAGTTTGAACACTTACAAATTCACTTGAGAAAATAAAAGCATCCCACAAATATGATCTTCCATTTTGCCCATCTAGCTATTCCTCCTTTTAGCCTGTCACTGTTATTCTGCCCGATATCTTGTTGACTTTAATACACAATGCCACCTCCTCTGCCTCCTTAGATAGGTTCATAGGTTCATAGGTTCATAGGTTCATACTAGGCTATCTGCCCTGGGGCAATTATAAGCCTAGCCCGATTCTGTATGGCTTACGCCACCCCTTGATTTGAGTATACTGTGCCCTTTTTAAGGTTTAGTTTACTGTGCCTCTGTCTAATATTGACACGGGAGTAATCCCTGGGACAAACCTACAATCCCCCATCCACTTATCGAGATTCTTCTTGAAGAGATTCAGTGAGGTGCTCTGCCTCACATGAACTGGAATTCTATTCCAGAGCGAAGGGAGCCTCTGGGTTATGAACCTGTCCCTCCAGCAAGTTCTATTTATTTCTGTGCTGAGGTTCAAGTCCCTCGAGCGTGTGGCTCTAAGGGATTTAGATTTACTGAGGTGGAGCATGTCCATTAATTCTGGATTTGACATAGCTTTGTATGTCAGGCATAGATCGCCTTGAAGTAGGCGGTAGAGCTTTGAAATTTTTTTAACCAAGCAGCATATGGCATCTGTTTGAGACCCTTGATCCTCTTGGTGAGATACTTTTGGGGTCTTTCTAATTGCTGCAGGTGTCGGGTAAGGCACATCCCAAAAGGGGCATTGTATTCTATGATGGGCCTGATAAGGGATGAATAAAGGGGCACGATTACCTCTCTTGATCTAGATGTGAAACCCTTCATGATGAGGTGGGCTATGTAGAAGGTCTTTCTAACCACTTTGGCAATGTGGTTTTCAAAGGAGAGATTGCTATCAACTTGGGTCCCCAGGTCCCTAATAACTTTCTCTGTACTTAATGGGTTTCCGCCTATGTGGTAATTTGTGGGCACATTGTTTTTGCCAAAGGATATTACTATACATTTTTTGGTATTTAGCTTTCAACCATGGTGCTGGCACCAGTTATCTGTCTCTGTGAGACCTTTTTGAAGGATGTTTGTGTCAGCTGGAGAGTTGATTATGGCACCCAGTTTGCAGTTGTCTGCGAACTTGGTGAGCCATAGTCCTCCCACGTTTGCCTGTACCTTGGAAAAGTATATACCGAACAAGAGTGGTCCCAGGACAGAACCCTGTGGGACACCACTTGTGACCGGTTTCGAGTCTGACATGGCTCCAGCAACTCTCACTCTGTGGGTTCTGTCTTTGAGCCAGTTTGCGACCCATCTTGTGACATAGGGGTTTATATTTAAGCTGGATAGCTTATCTATGATGCCCAAGTGGGGTATTGTGTCAAATGCCTTTGCAAGGTAAGGTCCAGATAGGCTGTGTGGACTACCTTCCCTTCATCTATGGCTTTGGTGACTGTTTCAAAGAAGTCAACCAGGTTCAAAAGGCAGGATCTGCCCTTGACAAAGCTGAACTGGGTAGGATCTAGTGTCTGTAGGTCCCCAATGTCTTTGTTTATGAGCTCCATGATGATCCTCTCCATAGCCTTGCAGACTAAGCTAGTCAAGCTTATGGGGCAATAGTTTCCAGGGTCCGTAGAGGCTCCACCTTTGTGGAGTGGGACCACTGTTGCTGTACGCCATTCTGTGGGCACATATCCTGTAGTGAGGCTGAGATTGTATAGCTGTTTTATTTGAGGGATTAGTTCCTCTTGTAGTTCATGTAAGATGCAACCTGGGATGCCATCTGGTCCCATGGAAGCAGTGTTTTTGGCTTTGGAGAGGGCAGCCTTCACCTGAGCATCTGAGATGTTTGGGAGGCAGCCCTCTGCCGGGATAGATACTTGCTCTTTTGGGGGTGGAGGGGGTGGATAAGTTTGCGTTGAACCTGTCTGCCAGGATATTGGCGATGTCTGTGGGTTCAGTGTATTTTTTGTCGTTTAGAATCAACTCAGAACAAGTCTGGGAGTTGCATCCCAGGTTTCTAACATAACTGAAAAAAGCCTTATGACTGTCTTTGGTGTCCTGTGCAATTTTTCTCTCAAAACTGGCCTTGGAGGATTTTATGAGGGATCATAATTTTTTGCGAGTACTGATCAGATATGCCTTCCCTATTAGGGTTTTGCTCTATCATGTAGTAGCTTCCTCTTTCTGTTGTACAGTTTATTTATGGCAGGGGTCCACCAGACTGGACACCTGCCTTTGGATGATTGGGTCTTGGTTTTGTTTGGGATAGCATGATCCATGCATTCCTGGAGATGTCCGTAGAATGCATTTATATAGGATTCTGCAGTTTGGGCTGTAGTTTCCACTGGCCCTGGGGCCTTGAAGGATTCCACTTCTGTTTTGAGAAGTGAGAAGTTCGCTTTTGAGAAGTTTTTCAATGTGGTTTTCTGGGCTGGGGGTGGGGTCGGGATGTGGGCATCCAGTGAAATTAATTTATGGTCTGATCTTACCAATGAGGGATATACTTCTGGTGTGGAGCATAGAGTCCTCATGTTGGTAATGATCAGGTCTAGTATGTTGTCCCCTCTTGTGGGAGTGGTGACTAGTTGTTCCATAGCATTTGAGTTTATAATTTCCAGAAATCTTTGGGCTAAGGTGCTGGGGCTTGAGTAGTGCTCCCAGTCAATGTTTGGGTAGTTGAAGTCGCCCAATATAATGGTGTTTGGAGATATCTTAATGTTCTCCAATGTTTTCAGGAAAGCCGAATGGGATTCCTGACTTTGAGAGGGTGGTCTGTAGGATGCTATAAACTGAAAAGCAGTCTTGCCCACTGTTAGTTGCACATGGATGGTCTCCGATACTTCGTGCAATGCCACTAACCTGGAGGTGTGGATATCCTTGATAAATATGGAAACTCCCCCTCCTTTTGTGGTTCGGTCCAGGTTTTGGGGCCAAAAAGCATGATATGAGGTATAGCCTGGTAGTGCTGGGGTGCTCTCTGGAGCCTTGAACCAGGTTTCTGTCACTGCACAGATATCGATGTTCTCCATACTGAGGAGAGCTTCGAGTGCATGCATCTTGAGGTTAAGACTTCTGGCATTTAGCAGCATTACCCTTAGTTTCTTGTTCCTTGTGCTGTCTATGGGGGTGGGTTTGACTTTTGAGCCTTTCCTAAAAAAGGCACTATGGGGGTGGCAAGAGCCTTTGCCAATATTGGAAAGCCCAGTGGTGACAGGTGCAAGCCATCCCTAGCGAAGCAACGTGGCTTGTCGAGCATGTCATCCCAGGCTGACAGACACTGGATCCCCTTTGAATGACACCAAAATTTTAGCCAATTGTTAAAATCGATCATTTTGTCTTTGTACTGTGGCATCATTCTAGGTGAGGGTAAGATGCTGCTCAAGGTCAGGGTCATACCAGTCTGGGCTACATGATCAGAGAGCTCCTCTATGTGTTTTTTCATGTAGTCCAAGGAGGTACGTCTCAGGTCATTCACACCAGCATGTACAATGACTGAGTCATATTTGTATTTGCTTTGGAGTGACCTGAGTGCTTGCGTTATGTGTCGGATCCTAGCACCCGACAGGCAGCTCACCATGACCTTCTCTTTATTTAGCCTGGTGAGCGGGACGTCAGTGTGTCTGACAATAGAGTCAACTATAACAAGAGTATCAGGTGTGTTATTCAGCCTTAAGGGCTGTGGCTGCTTGGCACACTGACTTTGTGGGTTATGTGTTCTGTGTGTTTTGTTTTGAGGTAGCATTTGCTTGGATGTCTACATTGGAGGTCTCTGTTGCTTAGGTAGATTTTTATTTAGAGCCTCCGAGTATGTTTTTGTGTATTTATGTGTTTGGTTCGCTGATGTGGTGGGACTATGTGATACTGGAATTGTGTTGTGTGAGGTTACCTTCTCCTCCTGACTGGTTACACCAGTTTTGAGATGAGAGAGCTCAGCCTCCAGTTTGGCTAAATAGTTGCATCTCTCACATATATTTGAACCTGTTTGGAGGAGGAGAGGGTTGTCCGTGTACATGAGACAGTTGTAACATTGCCTCAAAATTCCCAGATTCACCAGCTGGACTGGAGAGGAAACCATTGACTGACCTTTGGACATGCTAGAGTAACAGGCAAACTGAATTTAAGACGGACCAATAGAGGACAGGGTAATCGTAGAGAGTATAAGAGTAAGTAGTGCTTATGGTTTAATAGTGCTAACTTGTAGGATTACTTAATTGGACCAGTGAAGGGCCTTAGAATGAGAATATGGTGTTTAAATTGAAAGATAGAGCAGTTCTAAGGGAAAAAGTAAAGAGCAGACTTTGTGGAGCCAGGAATAGTTTAAACCCAATTAGGTGGCGCTGCCCATTGTTGCGCTATGCTCAAAAACGTGCAAAACCGCGCAAAAGAGGGTTTTAAGAGAGGAAGATGAAGGAGTTTTGGAATTGACCCAAAATGGCCAATAAAACTACAGTTTCAAGTCAGTAACCACTCCCACAGGGGCAGGCAGGCTGCTCAATGTTGTTCACTGCCACTGATCAACAGAGAGACTTTCCTTTAGCCCAAGCAAAAAATGGCCTCACAGAAACTTACAAACAGTTCAAGAACAGCAAGCCTGTAACTGAACTTTTTTAAATCTCAGAAAAGTGGGAAAAAAGCAAGATTTTTTGTTTTGTTTTTTTGTTTTTTCAGAGATAGCAGAGGTTAACAAGTATCAACAAGTTATAACAGTGCAGTAAATGACCCCACACAAGAGTGCTAGGCCAAAGACAGATAAAATGCAAGTTTTGAGAAAAAAACGATTTTAAAAATAAGTGCAAATAGGAAATTCAGTAAACAGCTCTAGGTTGTGCTCTAAATACAGTTACTAATGCAGAAATCAAAGTTAACAAGCCAGAAAATGCTCAAAATAGGCGGCTATGCAGAAAAACTTAACAAATAAACAGAGGAAAAAGACTTAAACCCCGGGATTCATGAAGCTCGGCGCAAGGCCGGCGTAAGGCCTGCACCGGCGGTGCATGGAATAGCCGGCGCAGTAGCGCCATATACATATTAATGAGAGTGCACCGGAATCACAGACACGTGCGTAGTGTACGTGAGCGAGCCCAGGTAGGATGCGTCTGGAGGCGTGTCTAAGCCGGCATGAGGTGAGCAACCTAATGTGCTGACAGCCACGGTCCGCCCACAATAGTAATGGCAGCAGCCAGGTACTGTGCAGAATGAAACGCACGTACAGTATGCAACATAGTCCCCATCCCAAATTAACGGAGAAGCAAATAGAAGCCACGAAGGCATAAGTGTACCCGTCCAAGGAGCAAAGGATACGCATAAGACCGCGTTTGTCCCGCAATGCACCGTCAGTGTTTACACTCAGAGAAGGTGTACAGCCGCATGTCAGCGCGCCGCACCGACATAGGAGCAGCGATGAAGGTCACCACCTGTCCCACTTTGGTTGGGGCAGTCTCTCTATGGCCAGTTGTGTCCCGAAAAAACGTATTAGAAATGGCAGATGTGCTACGATTGTAGGACACAATGATATACCGTATTTAATGTAATGGTAGCATGAATTGGTCATTTCTGTAACAGAAATACCGAAATGACACAAGAAACAGAATAAGCAAGCAAATTGCCACAACAATAAGCTTATATTTAGGCAAACAAGTGAAGTTCTATGCTATACAGTGACCGTGTGTATGTGCCGGCCTGTAAAGTCAGATGTGAGTCCCGGAAATATCCCAGATCGGAAACTGGAAAAGGTGGAAACCCCAGTAGCGACATGGGCATGGTCACCAGGGTTACCTGCTGTCCCAGTGTGCCATGGACAGTCCCTGATTGGACAGTTGTGTCCCTGCAACAATCAGAAAAATGGAAAATGACCTCCGATCCCCTGCCAAGACACTTCCCGCAATATACATGTAATAGTAGCATAAAACATATACATTACTATATGAAACACAGACATGGCATAAGAACATAAACAAGGAACCCAAATGCTTACAGAATAAGCTTATAGTATGGCAAACAAGTGAAGTTCTGTCAACTGCACTAGCCGTGTGTATGTGTAGTCCTGCAAATTCCGAAGTGTCCACATAACATGCCCCACTATGGGCATTGGAAAAGGTGCCAACCATAATGGTCACAAGCAGTAGTGAGAGTACATAGCCGGGTAGCTGTGTTGACATAACAACAGTAAGGAAGCAAGATACCTCAAACACAGGCAAACATGTGCATAGCAACATATCCCACACCCAGCAACGTCTCTGTTGCATACACTGGATGGCGTATGTTGAAGTGTAATATCCAGAAGCAGAACCCATGCATTCGGATGTACTACACAATAGCCTCATTGTACATGTCAGTCCCACCCATGTACACCTCTGCACCCTAACCTGCTAGCATCTGTGTGCAGCTATACACCCACACACAATGTGCATACCTGAAATGTGGTAAAATGTTTGTGTTAGGCAATGCCACGCGGGCAAATCATTACGCACCACATGTCACCAACCCACCGCAGGTACAGATATGTAAATGGCTGCATGTGAATGTGTCTGCAGAATGTGTACATCCCGCAGGTAGTATGTACCCGTCCAAACCATATAGGTTTGCATACGACACGGTGCACATAACTGTACACATGTGGACAAGTCGGGTCGTTGGACCACCGCATCGATGATTATCTATGCAGTGAAGTCGATCACATATAGCGGAACACGTGCCTACCAAACAGGATGTCCTAACAGGGTGCTACAGGCAAAGAAGGGGAAGCTGGGACATCACATGTGGAGAGTACCGTTGCCGGACGGACAAATACACACGGTCAAGGTAAAGGACGGAACAACATGCATATGGCCGGATGGATGTTGTCCGAAAAATATATATAGAAACACATATGAAGTGCCAGTGTAGACTCGAAATATTATATAATGCATTGAATTGTACCGTACAATATGGCAGTAGAACTAAGCCTGCATGTAATTGGTGAAGCTAAGCTGTAGTGTGATGGAATTCTGAACCCGGCAGTAAGCAGTACAGCAGGCTCATGTCTGTCAGCATTAATTATTTGCTGGGTTACAGAACAATAAATGTATGTACATGCATAACAGCACTCCTTCCCCAGAGGAGGATGGCCTTGTGAGCTCTATCGAAGATAAGAGTACAACTCCTTACCAGAGAGACAAAGCAACGTATTAAGAAATTAACTGTCCACTGTATCGGAACAGTCTAGGGTCCTTGAAACAGCTACAATCACAGAAGGACACTGTAATGTCCAAGGTGCCTTGCAAGGCTGTGTTATTCCCATGGGAAAACATTTTAAAAGCACGACCCCAGCACCCACGTATGTATAGACTATTGCGGACCATAGGGATGGAAATGCCCTGTGACCGACCACGTCAGTAAGGTGGGCAAAAGCCGATTGTAAACACTATATAAAGAAACTGCTTACTGTATAGAGTCAGACAAAACACACATACTTGGACTGTATATTATTTAGCCTGCCTGTGTACACTACTAAAACTTTCCGAACCCGAGCCTCCTGTGTTATCGGCTGTCACTTAGAAAAGCCTACTGATAACTACAGTCTGGTTTTAACAACTTATCTCACATTGTGATCCCTGTAATCCGGAATTCCCTTGGTAAGCTACAGGTCAGAGTGCATGGCTGGTTAGACATCTACGCAGGAGAATTTGCATAAATGGTTCTTCTTGAATGAAAAGACCTCCGACTGAATTGTTGTGTGTAAAGAGGCTGTTTACTGTCTGAGCTGTGGCTGAAAAGCGGGAAACTGGATCCCAAGAAGAAAACGTGCAGCCTTAAACAGGAGGCCCAGGTAAGGAGTGTTTGCCTTTTTGTCTCTATTGTAGATCAGGGACCAGACTACATTGTGTTTCTGTTAACAGTTGTGATAGCGGGTCGAAGACCTATCCAAATACTGTTAAATCTGAACATAGGTCAGGGGAACACACAGCAAAGTAAATAGTGATTGTAGACACTACAGTGGATACAGGGAAGGAGACACCACGTGGTATGACAGAAGTGCAGTAGCAGTCGTGTAGAGGATATGGGAGATTATTGAAGAAACAGATCATGTGATCCGCGTTTGACGGGTGACGTGAAGTATATGCAATCGCAGACAGCACATAATGTGAGTTACGCAGCAAAATGGGGTAATAAATATGACATTGATGGTATATTACACAAAATATCGTTACTGAAACATTGTAATCCCTGAAAATGTGATGCACATGTTCCAGGGTAAACACCTGTACCACCCTGAGAGGGACAGTCCCTCTTTGGCCAGCCGTGTCCTGTAAACAAACCGAACAAATGGCAAATGTCCTGATATCTCAGGACAAACATTTCCTAGATATCTATCAAAATGGTAGCATAAAACAGTAAATTTGTATCTGGAACAGCAAACTATCATAATAAACAGAATAAGCAACTGAAATGCTACAACAATTGGTCGCTCTCCTGGCAAAAAGTGAAACCCTGTCCTATGTACTGGCCGTGGGTATGCTTTTTCCAGGAAAATTACACGTTCCAAACACTAATGTCCCACATTGTGCATTTGAAAAGGTGGCAGCCCTAAGATGTGCAGGTGACAAAACAGCGACAATTGGGTATCCGTCATGCACATAGGTGGACTGAGGTAGTGTACCGAAGGGAACAGAACACTACAAATGGCTAAGCATCATACGTACACAGAGAAGATCATAATACAGTAGTACCGATAGCCCCCCCCACACAACCCCCTACCACCTCCGATACCACATCCAGGATATGAAGCGGGAGGGCAGGCTAGTCCCCACACGTTATCCTGTGGCAACACAGGTAGCACAATGAACAAATGTAACAGAAGCTTTTGAAACCACATCCCGAACACGTAACATACCTAGGGACACCCGAGTAAGACGACAGTACTAAAACAGAGTGAGGATATCTGTCAATTAATTGAAGTACCGGACCCTCATGCAGGACAGGAAGGCCAGGACCCAACCCCTGTAGCGTATAGACCGTGGACACCAGAAGATATCTGTAAAGTCATAGAGGGAATTCCCCATCCACAAAGTAATCGCTATTCACCATGCAATACCCCTGTATCTTCTGATCAGAAACCAAAAGGGGAATGGCGGATGGTACCGTATGTACAAGCTGTAAATCATGTAATAATACGTAGGGTAGCGATGGTGCTACACCCACACACTATATTCAATGCTATGAACACGCCACAGAAGTATCTAACCGTGGTACATATAAGCTATGCTTCCTTTGCAATACCTATACATCCAGATAGTCCGTATTGCTTTGCATGTACATTAAGGGTAACAGATACAGCCATACCCGGCTATCGCGGGGATACTGTGAAAGTACAATGATATTCCCACAGGGGATGGCTAGCTACATTCCGGTGTTAACTCCACCCGGAGCCAGTCAAGTTCTACTTTATGTGGATGATATTCTGCTTGCGGCCCCTACCCAGTAGCAATGTATGGAAGATACAATAGCATTATGGAGATATTCAGCAGAACAGGGACATAAAGTAAGCAAGCATAAACTGCAACTACAGAGAATACAGGTCAAGTACCTGGGATATGTGGTATCCAAGTAGGGTAGAACATCACATGACGATAGGAAGGTAGCAATTTCAGAAGCACCCAAGCCAACTAACAAGAAGGGAATGAAGTCCTGTCTGGGCCGACTAACATCTGTCAAAGCTGGTCACCAAACAATGCTTTGGAATCCGCTGTACTGTCTGCCTTAATCTTTAATACACCTATGGCAGCACAACACATACTACACTGGATTACAGTAGCAGAAACAGCTTTCTGCAGACTACAATGATTGATAGCTTCAACATCTGTAGTAGGACTCCTGAATAATCATAACACATGTTGTCAGACTGTAGATTGTAAGCGGAGATATATGATGTCAGTCTTGATGCAACAGCATGGAAGTCAGCAACGCTACACAGCTTACTACTCATTGCAGTTGGACACTGTGGCATGGTCAGTGCCACATTGTGTACAGGCAGTTGTTGTAGCACCCATGGCAGTACAGGCCCCGTCCGTAATGGTAGTAGACCACCCACACACTGTGAGAATGTCCCATGCAGTTGCGATCAGTTTGCTGCAAGAGAAGATAGCATTCCTGACCCGTGCTAGACAGTTGTCTTGTTTGACCATACCACTGAGTCAACCTCATATGGTGATTGAACGTTGTACAACATGAAACCTATCAACGTCACGTCTGACACCTGTGTATGGCACACCACACAGTTGCCTATACGAAATGGATTAAATAACTACACACAGACATGATATCACTGATATACCCTTAGATGATGCAGAGGTGACCGTTAATGTGTACGGATCATGTAGACAGAGTCCTACAGGAACGAATCAAGTAGGTTATGCAGTAGTTATTGATAATGAGATTGTAGACGGCCAAACCCTGCAGCATAACGTGTCTGCTCAAGCAGCAGAATACATAGCTTTAACACGTGCTTGTACTGTGGCGGAAAACTGATGTGTGGACATATGTCCTGATAGTCTGTATGTTGTCTGTACAGTGCATGTTTATGAGCAGCAGTGGAAGAATAGGGGGATGATAACATCCAGCGGTAAACCGATCAATCATGCGCAATCGATCTTGAATGCATTAGACTCCATTCAGTTACCTACGAAAGTAGGTAATTGTAAATGTGCAGGTCATAGAAAGCAACAGGATAACAGTAGGAAAGGTAAGGCATGAGCTCATGCATCTGCAAAACAAGCAGCCTCACAGTTGGAAGGTGTTTGTGTGAATGAGGAATGGCAAACCTCAGACAGTTTAGATGTAGAAACTGTACAAACAATGCAAACAGCAACTACGAAAGCAGAAAAGCCGACGTGGTTATGACGAGGAGCAATCCTTGAACACGGACTGCACATATCCACAGTGAGAAAGCCAATATTAACGTCGAATGTATTCAGATATGCGGCTTTGTGGAGCCATGGGTAGAGACATGTCTCAACAGGGGGGATGGTACATTTGGGTAACAGAATACCCCTAACATACGGAATTACGAACCACATACAAACATCATGAGCAGCGTGTCACATTTGCAGTAGATATCATGCACAGGGAGCATTTAAACCGAGGGGAGTGAGTTTACCTACACCACCATAACCGTACCGTACTATTTGTATGGAGTTCATACATCTGCATAAATGTGAAGGGAACAAATACTGTGTAGCGATCACACATATATATAATCAAAATGGCTAGAAGCATTCCCAACCATGAATCCGGATGCAGCAGCAGTGGCAAAGGTGCCAGTAAAGTAAAGTATCCCTAGATCTGGCATGCTGTAAAGAAGCTACAGTGACAATAGAACACATGTAGTGTACCATACAATCACGCAACCTGGGGATTATGTTGTATTTCCATGAATGTCAATTGCATGTACAACCCACAGTCAGCATGACTGCTGGCGCCGTAAAATGGGACCCCGAGAAATAAGTAGAGGAGGTTGGTGGGTGACATCCAGACGAGTTACATGTGCTGTCTACCTCTAGCATTGCTGAGCATGACAACAGTTCCAAATGTAAAGTGCTGCACCCACTTCGTAGTAGTATGTGGAATGGCATATCATGTGCCAGAGTGGAAAGCTGTCATGGCTGCAGAGCCGGAGGTCGATGGCTCATTAGCAGGTGACATGAGAGGATAGTTAACCAATAACACTGTTCTTCAGTGAAAGTCTTTCACAGATAAAGAGCAAACGAAGACGGACGCATAGCTGACACCAGTATCCTGTGTGTAGGTCACTGCTATCCAAAGAACATTATTGCCAAGTGGACATTGTGAAGTTCTGTACCGGGTACTGTTGGCAACGCCTACTGCAGTAAAGTTTGCAGAGAGGTCGTCCTGTGTCCACCTCACATGCTTAAAACCGGTAAAGGATATCAAGTCTGATTGTCATCTCGTAGCTGATATACCAAAGAGCCTGAATCACCCGGGCAACACTGTATAACAATACAAAGCAACCCCAAAGACATTTTGTTTGCTGTCCTAATGATTATACACCTATTAACCATGTTTGTGTTTACTTTACATTTGCTGGGACCTTACCTGCATATAACTACACGGATACAAATACTGATACGTGATGAACTGGCCACAGAGTGTCTTCCGCACTTCAGATACCTAGGCATGACGCGTGTGCATCTACAGACTATGAACCCTTTAAATTGCTGTGTTTGTACTGCCATACCTACATCATATGGAGGACCTCCGATGCATGTTGTTCCCATGGGGATAGATTGTGACTTGTGAATATTTACACTTTGATACAGGTTCTGTGAGATCACAGGACAACGTGGCAATGTACTTACCTGTTACACAAAAAGGAATTGTATGTTATCATAAACATGATACAGTTTCAGTTGGTGGGAGTATGTGTAACATAACTGTGTCTTACGAATGTCATATAACAGCCAAAGATCACAGTACTACTTGTAGCACCATTCATTATTTGTATTGAAACATCATGAGAACAATGTGGAAGGATGTGCAGAAACATCCTGAAGTGTAGAAACAGTCCTCTGTTAGAGACAGGTAAATGTTACATGCAGAGTCAACCCGCATCAGTAGTACAGTAGAATATTGTTATGTTGTTTGTGGGAAAAAAGCATATCAATGGTTACCTGGGAATTGGTCCGGCAGTGGTTATTTGGGTTATCTGGCTCCAGTCACATGACATACTGCACAATTGCCTCTGGGTGCGAAACGTACTATAACACATATAGCTCGAAGACCTGGCAACGCAGTCGTGAAACCAATCCAGTGTGTGAAATGGAACCTGTTCTGACATTCCACTCTTCTGCAAGAGATAAAGGAATATTGATTCATATGGACTTGAGTGACAGCGTCATAACCTGGGATGGAACACTCCCAGCTTGTGGGGTAGTGAAATCAATCAGGGAACAGAGGAAGTTATCAAAACCTGTCGGAGGAATGATGAATGTGACTTTCCGCTCATGAACGTGTGACTGATGAACTGGATGCAATGAGAACTGTAGTGTCACAAAATGTAATAGCGCACGACTGCACCGTGGCGCCGACAATTGGTACGTGCGCGCTTATTAATGAAGACCGCTGTGTCCAACTACCACATGAAAAGACCAGAATCAACGGCCACCTAGAGGTAATACAGCAGGTGTCATCCATGGCGTAACCAGGCCCAAACCCACTGACGAACCATTTCCACAAACCATTTGGTGGATGGGGTCAGTCATACTGAATATCATGAATGCCATTTGTGTTGTTCTGCTCATATTGGGAGCATGTGTCTATTGCGGGATACTTTGCATGTAAGTATTAGTCAGGGACTCTGGCGACATATCTGTACCCGAGACTATGTATCAAGACCTGTAGTGGTATTTGTCAATAGAAAATGCAATCCTTCTTGAAATGTACAACTAATTACTTGCCTAGTTAAACGTTCCAGAGAGGAAGAGGCTAGGGAATGAAATAATGTTGTATATGTTTCCGGATAGAATAGAAGCAATCAAAGGAGGGAGAATGTTAGCTACATACATATGTAAACAGATATATGACGTGCAACTTTAGAAGCAAATACTGTATAATGCATATCATTCTATCTTACAATATGGCAGTAGAGCTTATCATGCATGTAATTGCCTGTAGTGTAGCTGCAGTGTGAATGAACCCTGACCCTAGCAGTAACCAGTGCAGCAGGTGTATGTCATTCAGCAGTAGTAATCTGCCTGGTTAGAGAATTATACATGTATGTACAGGTATATCTGTCGTCCTTCCACTGAGGAGGATAGGCTTGTGAGCTCTAGCACAAAGTACAGCAGCTCAGCAGAGAGACAAAGGAACCTAGTAGGAAATGGAGTGAGGACAGGATCTGAACAGTGTCGGAACCGTGACAGAGCAGAATTTACTGAAGGACAGTCTAATTGAATATGTGGCTCGCAAGGTTGTGCTATCCTCATGGGAAGACATTTAATAAGCATTACCTGAGCACTGTTGTAGGAATATAACGTTGTGGACTCTAGCTATGTAAATGCCTTGTGACTGACCACATCATTAATGTGTGCAAAAGATTATAGTACACACAATGCTCATACAGCTGTAACATGTATAGAGTAAAACAAATGTCTAAACTTTTACTGCATAGTTCTTTGCCTCCTGCTGCACAGTAGTAAAATGTTATTAATCTCAGCTTCCTGTGTTATTGACTGTCATTCTGAAAATACGAATGAGTGTTACAGTTTGATTTAAACAACTAAATCGACAGATGTGTACGTCCTAGCATGGGAATAGGGTAAGCCAACCATCACAATGTCCATGTGTACCACATACAAACAGCCAGTAACACGCAGTAGTACTGCATGAAGGCATACACGACTGTGGGAATAGCACAGGACATATGGCACGTGCCAAGTGCAGATGCATGACACAAACCCCAGGATGGGTGTCCCTGCAAAGAGGAACATGTGCCAACCACACCTCCCACAGATGTACTGGCAATAAAAACACATGGCAAACACACAGAAACACTACTGTCCAACACACGACTGCAACGGAGCCTGGTCAAACACCAACATGAAGCATGCACGAACAGGGACTTGTGTAATGTTTGCCTTAACACCCCCCCATAGGCCAAAGAAGAATAGAATGGACATATGCATGTAATGTTGTGAAGGATGTGTGGTACTCCTCAGTATCACAGTGTTAGGGACACAGATACACTGTCATCAACTGTGACATATGTGCACTGTACACAGCATACCTGCATGTCATACAGAGGACAATGATGTGCCACAGAAATATACACTGGAGAAAGAGTATAGGGGTACACAATTGTAAATGTGACAAACTATGAATATAGGTTCATATGTCCATAGGTACAGGGCAGGCCATCGTCCCAGGTTCAGCCATAACACTACACCATAGTTAGGATGACTTTGCCAACCTTCTGTGCTTCAGATATAATACTCATGATATTGCTGTACCTCCGTCAAGCAGTGATAATGATGTAATCCCTGGCCTATACCTGCAAGTCTCCATCCAATGGACAACATACCCGCGAACAAGGCTAGGAAGGATCTCTGTCTCACATGTACTGTGATGTTGATCCACAGCATTATGAGTGTCTGGGTGAAATATGTGTCACACAAACACACCCCATTAATGACCATGACAAGGTAAATGTCACCTGCCCTACTGGTTCTGAGGGATGCAGATACAGTAGGTGAACCATACACATGACATATGGGTTGACATGGCCTCGTATGTCAGGCACAGGTCAACACTAAACAGCAGGTATGTGACGTAATATGGCAGGGGTCCTACAAGTGGGGCAGCATTACACAAAACGATGTCATCCTGCATCTGTACAACAGTTAACCTATGAGGGCTTCACAGCTGCTGTAGGTGTATGGTCAGATACAGTCTGAATGGGGCAATGTAGTAAATCATAGGTGTAACACGTAATGGGTACAAGGGGACAATGACCTAGCCTGATGTAGATGTGAATCCCTGCACAAACAGATGGGCAATGTATATGTCCCACAGAACCACGATAGCAACGTGTGTGGAATGAAAGGTGACCGACAAACTCTGTCCCCTGATCCCTGGTAATCAGCCCTGTGCTGTGAGGACAGCCACCTATATGCTGGACAGGGGTGACCTAGTACTCCTCGACAGGTATGATGTTGCATTACTTACCATTTAGCTGTGGGACATGTCCCTGACAGCGGATATGCATATCTGGGAGGCCCCTTCAAGGATATCTGTGTCAGATGTCCATCCCACTATGGCACCTGTTTCGCAGTCATCTACAAACAATGTTGCCCATAACACCCCTGTGTGTGCCTGTACTGTGGAAATGTAGATGTATGACAGGAGTGCACCCACGGAAGGGCCCCATGGGACACCACTTGTGACAGGCAGTAGGTCTGACATGCTGCCAGCAACTATGACCGTGTGGGTCGTGTCACATAGACAGTTTACAACACATTCTGTGATGTACGTGTTCACATCCCAGCCAATGGGTTTATCAACGATACCTGAGGGGGGTAATGTGATGAAGGCCTTTGACAGGTCGAGGTAGGCTGTATGGACTGCAACACCCCCATCAATGGCCTCGGTGACTGTCCTGAAAATGTCAACCATGCTTTAAAGGCATGAACCGCCCTGAACAAGACAAACCGTGTGGGATACAAAGTACGTATGTCCCCTATGCAGTCATGTACGAGCCGCAGTATGATCCCTCCCCATGTCTTTGCAGATAGGTCTCCTCAGGGTAATGGGACAGTAATAACCAGCCTCAGTGGAGGCATTGGCCCTGTGACGTGGGACTACAGTTGCCATGCAACACAACCTGGGTACCCTACCTGAGGTGAGGCTACAAAGAAATAGCTGTCCTAACTGTGGGTCCATTTCCTAAATGAGATAGTGGAGTACACAGCGGGGTCACCAGCCGGTGTCATGGATGCTATGTCCACTACCCTGGAGAGAGCATGCCCCACCTGTGTGTCACAGAACATTTGGTGACCACAAACCGCTGGTACAGACATCTCCTCATGTGTGGGGGAGGGTGTGGAGATGTCCTCACTGGACTTGTCAGCCTGTATGTTGGCAATGTGTGTATGTGGAGTAAACCCCACCTCTATGTGAACCCAGTCAGAGCATATGTGGGAGTGACTTCCCAGGTGTTGAGCATAGCAACTGAAGGTGGTATTATTGTCAGCCAGGTCGATGTAGGTATATCTGTGGAATGTTCCCTGGACCATGGCACGACAGTGTGTAACTCTACACATATGATGACCAAGGGTGCCATACCTCACAAGGTGTCTGCTCCACCATGTAGTAGCCACCTCCTTGTGTTGTACATCCTGTGTATGGCTGGGGTACACCACACTGGATGCTTGGCATTGGTACAATGAACCACAGTTGGGTAAGTGAATGCCTGGTTCATGCAGTCCTGTAGGTACTGGTAGATGGCAAATGTGATTGATGCAGTGGCTGCAGTACTGTCGACCACTGGCTCATGGTCCCTAAAAGAGATCACAGTATTGTGCAGAAGTGTGTAGTCTGCCTCTGAGCAAGCAATGTGTATGTTAACTGGCAGCACTCACAGCAACGGATGCCAATAGCAGAAGCCAATGTCCAAGTAACATAGATTAACTTCTGCATGACAATATGTCTTATCATACATGTATTGACACGTGTGCTAATTACAATTGCAAATGGCCGGTAAGACTGGCCTAAAGTTCCCGTGATGTACACAGTCTGGGGGTGTTGTTCCGATAATAAAGTGGCAATACCTCCCAATCGTGACCTCTGGGTATGAAAGTGGTTGTCAACCTGCAACATTGGATGTTTAGCATTGGGTTCTGGTGTCGGAAGACATGGTTCCTGTAGCACTACACAGTATGGGTAGTCAAGCAGACATCCGCGATTGCTGAACACACAGCATCAGTGAAACCCACTGCTCACAAGGACATAGTCCGACAAGCTCTACACTTTACATATGCACAGTGGTGTCCATTGTAGGACCCAAAAATTGTGTAATGAACAGAAAAATGTCTTATTTCAATGCGTACCTGAACTCATTGTCGTCACAGGTACACAAATGCACCGCAAGCGTGTTTAATGTTGATGATAGCTGTCCATGAAATGCAGCACATATGCACAGAAATACCCAGGGTACCGGGTCCATAGAACTGCGTCCACATCACAGTCCCGCACATGAAGGATGTGTAATGTACTGTCGATTGTTGCAGTCAAGGGATTCTGGGTATGTAGACTCTGGGCTCGGTGATGTTTCGCAGGCAATCCTTTGTCCCGCCTCGTGGGAGGGATGTGTAGCACCTGCCTTACTCTCCGGTAATAATGCAAACCATCCACTGGAGAATGCTAAATGCAGGTGTGAAATGTGTACAGCCCTATACTAGTGTCCAGTAGGCAATTGGCATGGATGGGCAACCAGATGCCAAGATGCCACCCACAACTGCAAACCCGGTAAATTACACAGCCGGTAAGGCATAACACAGGAAATACACATAGGGACTACAGGTGACATTCCACATACAAAGTCGGACTGCCGTACAACACCGGGGTACACAGCACTCAATCTGCCAGCAACAGAATGAGGAGCACCGCTACCATACAGCGGAACAGATGTGCGACCTGTGGAACACATACTAATGGCACACACAACGTCACGTAGGATATGTAAACTATGGCATTCCCACCTATGAAGACAACATGGTGAAATGAATACATAGGTAATCAACATGTTCCGGTGGTGTTATATTGGAAATACAGTGACGGATATGTCCCATTGGGATGTCTGCAGTTTATATGAAGTAGTTGCTAACCAGCATCTTTGGATGTATGTCATTTGTTCACAGTACTAAATCACCTGGTTATGTAGCACCATGTGGAATGGGTTGTCAAACAGACATCCGCGACAGGGGAACATACACCAGCAGTGAAAGCACTGGGCAGGTGGACACACTCCAGCAACATGTAACCTCACATATGCACAACGGTGTCCATAGTAGGACCCAAATATTCCATATAGGTTTGCATACGACACGGTGCACATAACTGTACACATGTGGACAAGTCGGTCGTTGGACCACCGCATCGATGATTATCTATGCAGTGAAGTCGATCACATATAGCGGAACACGTGCCTACCAAACAGGACGTCCTAACAGGGTGCTACAGGCAAAGAAGGGAAGCTGGGACATCACATGTGGAGAGTAGCGTTGCGGACGGACAAATACACACGGTCAAGGTAAAGGACGGAACAACATGCATATGGCCGGATGGATGTTGTTCGAAAAATATATATAGAAACACATATGAAGTGCCAGTTTAGACTCGAAATACTATATAATGCATTGAATTGTACCGTACAATATGGCAGTAGAACTAAGCCTGCATGTAATTGGTGAAGCTAAGCTGTAGTGTGATGGAATTCTGAACCTGGCAGTAAGCAGTACAGCAGGCTCATGTCTGTCAGCATTAATTATTTGCTGGGTTACAGAACAATAAATGTATGTACATGCATAACAGCACTCCTTCCCCTGAGGAGGATGGCCTTGTGAGCTCTATCGAAGATAAGAGTACAACTCCTTACCAGAGAGACAAAGCAACGTATTAAGAAATTAACTGTCCACTGTATCGGAACAGTCTAGGGTCCTTGAAACAGCTACAATCACAGAAGGACACTGTAATGTACAAGGTGCCTTGCAAGGCTGTGTTATTCCCATGGGAAAACATTTTAAAAGCACGACCCCAGCACCCACGTATGTATAGACTATTGCGGACCATAGTGATGGAAATGCCCTGTGACCGACCACGTCAGTAAGGTGGGCAAAAGCTGATTGTAAACACTATATAAAGAAACTGCTTACTGTATAGAGTCAGACAAAACTCACATACTTGGACTGTATATTATTTAGCCTGCCTGTGTACACTACTAAAACTTTCCGAACCCGAGCCTCCTGTGTTATCGGCTGTCACTTAGAAAAGCCTACTGATAACTACAGTCTGGTTTTAACAACTTATTTCACATTGTGATCCTTGTAATCCGGAATTCCCTTGGTAAGCTACAGGTCAGAGTGCATGGCTGGTTAGACATCTACGCAGGAGAATTTGCATAAATGGTTCTTCTTGAATGAAAAGACCTCCGACTGAATTGTTGTGTGTAAAGAGGCTGTTTACTGTCTGATCTGTGGCTGAAAAGCGGAAAACTGGATCCCAAGAAGAAAACGTGCAGCCTTAAACAGGAGGCCCAGGTAAGGAGTGTTTGCCTTTTGTCTCTATTGTCGATCAGCGACCAGACTACATTGTGTTTCTGTTAACAGATGTGATAGCGCGTCGAAGACCTATCCAACTACTGTTAGATCTGAACATAGGTCAGGGAACACACAGCAGAGTAAATAGTGATTGTAGACACTACAGTGGATACAGGGAAGGAGACACCACGTGGTATGAGAGAAGGGCAGTAGCAGTCGTGTAGAGGATATGGGAGATTATTGAAGAAACAGATCATGTGATCCGCGTTTGACGGGTGACGTGAAGTATATGCAATCGCAGAGAGCACATAATGTGAGTTACGCAGCAAAATGGGGTAATAAATATGACATTGATGGTATATTACACAAAATATCGTTACTGAAACATTGTAATCCCTGAAAATGTGATGCACATGTTCCAGGGTAAACACCTGTTCCACCCTGAGAGGGACAGTCCCTCTTTGGCCAGCCGTGTCCTGTAAACAAACCGAACAAATGGCAAATGTCCTGATATCTCAGGACAAACATTTCCTAGATATCTATCAAAATGGTAGCATAAAACAGTAAATTTGTATCTGGAACAGCAAACTATCATAATAAACAGAATAAGCAACTGAAATGCTACAACAATTGGTCGCTCTCCTGGCAAAAAGTGAAACCCTGTCCTATGTACTGGCCGTGGGTATGCTTTTTCCAGGAAAATTACACGTTCCGAACACTAATGTCCCACATTGTGCATTTGAAAAGGTGGCAGCCCTAAGATGTGCAGGCGACAAAACAGCGACAATTGGGTATCCGTCATGCACATAGGTGGACTGAGGTAGTGTACCGAAGGGAACAGAACACTACAAATGGCTAAGCATCATACATACACAGAGAAGATCATAATACAGTAGTACCGATAGCCCCCCCCCACAACCCCCTACCCCCTCCGATACCACATCCAGGATATGAAGCGGGAGGGCAGGCTAGTCCCCACACGTTATCCTGTGGCAACAGAGGTAGCACAATGAACAAATGTAACAGAAGCTTTTGAAACCACATCCCGAACACGTAACATACCTAGGGACACCCGAGTAAGAAGACAGTACTAAAACAGAGTGAGGATATCTGTCAATTAATTGAAGTACCGAACCCTCATGCAGGACAGGAAGGCCAGGACCCAACCCCCGTAGCGTATAGACCGTGGACACCAGAAGATATCTGTAAAGTCATAGAGGGAATTCCCCATCCACAAAGTAATCGCTATTCACCATGCAATACCCCTGTATCTTCTGATCGGAAACCAAAAGGGGAATGGCGGATGGTACAGTATGTACAAGCTGTAAATCATGTAATAATACATAGGGTAGCGATGGTGCTAGACCCACACACTATATTCAATGCTATGAACACGCCACAGAAGTATCTAACCGTGGTACATATAAGCTATGCTTCCTTTGCAATACCTATACATCCAGATAGTCCGTATTGCTTTGCATGTACATTCAGGGTAACAGATACAGCCATACCCGGCTATCGCGGGGATACTGTGAAAGTACAATGATATTCCCACAGGGGATGGCTAGCTACATTCTGGTGTTAACTCCACCCGGAGCCAGTCAAGTTCTACTTTATGTGGATGATATTCTGCTTGCGGCCCCTACCCAGTAGCAATGTATGGAAGATACAATAGCATTATGGAGATATTCAGCAGAACAGGGACATAAAGTAAGCAAGCATAAACTGCAACTACAGAGAATACAGGTCAAGTACCTGGGATATGTGGTATCCAAGTAGGGTAGAACATCACATGACGATAGGAAGGTAGCAATTTCAGAAGCACCCAAGCCAACTAACAAGAAGGGAATGAAGTCCTGTCTGGGCCGACTAACATCTGTCAAAGCTGGTCACCAAACAATGCTTTGGAATCCGCTGTACTGTCTGCCTTAATCTTTAATACACCTATGGCAGCACAACACATACTACACTGGATTACAGTAGCAGAAACAGCTTTCTGCAGACTAGAATGATTGATAGCTTCAACATCTGTAGTAGGTCTCCTGAATAATCATAACACATGTTGTCAGACTGTAGATTGTAAGCGGAGATATATGATGTCAGTCTTGATGCAACAGCATGGAAGTCAGCAACGCTACACAGCTTACTACTCATTGCAGTTGGACACTGTGGCATGGTCAGTGCCACATTGTGTACAGGCAGTTGTTGTAGCACCCATGGCAGTACAGGCCCCGTCCGTAATGTTAGTAGACCACCCTCTCACTGTGAGAATGTCTCATGCAGTTGCGATCAGTTTGCTGCAAGAGAAGATAGCATTCCTGACCCGTGCTAGACATTTGTCTTGTTTGACCATACCACTGAGTCAACCTCATATGGTGATTGAACGTTGTACAACATGAAACCTATCAACGTCACGTCCGACACCTGTGTATGGCACACCACACAGTTGCCTATACGAAATGGATTAAATAACTACACACAGACATGATATCACTGATATACCCTTAGATGATGCAGAGGTGACAGTTAATGTGTACGGATCATGTAGACAGAGTCCTACAGGAACGAATCAAGTAGGTTATGCAGTAGTTATTGATAATGAGATTGTAGACGGCCAAACCCTGCAGCATAACGTGTCTGCTCAAGCAGCAGAATACATAGCTTTAACACGTGCTTGTACTGTGGCGGAAAACTGATGTGTGGACATATGTCCCGATAGTCAGTATGTTGTCTGTACAGTGCATGTTTATGAGCAGCAGTGGAAGAATAGGGGGATGATAACATCCAGCGGTAAACCGATTAATCATGCAATTGATCTTGAATGCATTAGACTCCATTCAGTTACCTACTAAAGTAGGTAATTGTAAATGTGCAGGTCATAGAAAGCAACAGGATAACAGTAGGAAAGGTAAGGCATGAGCTCATGCATCTGCAAAACAAGCAGCCTCACAGTTGGAAGGTGTTTGTGTGAATGAGGAATGGCAAACCTCAGACAGTTTAGATGTAGAAACTGTACAAACAATGCAAACAGCAACTACGAAAGCAGAAAAGCCGACGTGGTTATGACGAGGAGCAATCCTTGAACACGGACTGCACATATCCACAGTGAGAAAGCCAATATTAACGTCTAATGTATTCAGATATGCGGCTTTGTGGAGCCATGGGTAGAGACATGTCTCAACAGGGGGGATGGTACATTTGGTTAACAGAATACCCCTAACATACGGAATTACGAACCACATACAAACATCATGAGCAGCGTGTCACATTTGCAGTAGATATCATGCACAGGGAGCATTTAAACCGAAGGGAGTGAGTTTACCTACACCACCATAACCGTACCGTACTATTTGTATGGAGTTCATACATCTGCATAAATGTGAAGGGAACAAATACTGTTTAGCGATCACACATATATATAATCAAAATGGCTAGAAGCATTCCCAACCATGAATCCGGATGCAGCAGCAGTGGCAAAGGTGCCAGTAAAGTAAAGTATCCCTAGATCTGGCATGCTGTAAAGAAGCTACAGTGACAATAGAACACATGTAGTGTACCATACAATCACGCAACCTGGGGATTATGTTGTATTTCCATGAATGTAAATTGCATGTACAACCCACAGTCAGCATGACTGCTGGCGCCGTAAAATGGGATCCCGAGAAATAAGTAGAGGAGGTTGGTGGGTGACATCCAGACGAGTTACATGTGCTGTCTACCTCTAGCATTGCTGAGCATGACAACAGTTCCAAATGTAAAGTGCTGCACCCACTTCAAAGTAGTATGTGGAATGGCATATCATGTGCCAGAGTGGAAAGCTGTCATGCCTGCAGAGCCGGAGGTCGATGGCTCATTAGCAGGTGACATGAGAGGATTGTTAACCAATAACACTGTTCTTCAGTGAAAGTCTTTTACAGATAAAGAGCAAACGAAGACGGACGCATAGCTGACACCAGTATCCTGTGTGTATGTCACTGTTATCCAAAGAACATTATTGCCAAGTGGACATTGTGAAGTTCTGTACCGGGTACTGTTGGCAACGCCTACTGCAGTAAAGTTTGCAGAGAGGTCGTCCTGGATCCACCTCACATGTTTAAAACCGGTAAAGGATATCAAGTCTGATTGTCATCTCGTAGCTGATATACCAAAGAGCCTGAATCACCCGGGCAAGACTGTATAACAATACAAAGCAACCCCAAAGACATTTTGTTTGCTGTCCTAATGATTATACACCTATTAACCATGTTTGTGTTTACTTTACATTTGCTGGGACCTTACCTGCATATAACTACACGGATACAAATACTGATACGTGATGAACTGGCCACAGAGTGTCTTCCACACTTCAACAGATACCTAGGCATGACGCGTGTGCATCTACAGACTATGAACCCTTTAAATTGCTGTGTTTGTACTGCCATACCTACATCATATGGAGGACCTCCGATGCATGTTGTCCCCATGGGGATAGATTGTGACTTGTGAATATTTACACTTTGATACAGGTTCTGTGAGATCACAGGACAACGTGGCAATGTACTTACCTGTTACACAAAAAGGAATTGTATGTTATCATAAACATGATACAGTTTCAGTTGGTGGGAGTATTTGTAACATAACTGTGTCTTACGAATGTCATATAACAGCCAAAGATCACAGTACTACTTGTAGCACCATTCATTATTTGTATTGAAACATCATGAGAACAATGTGGAAGGATGTGCAGAAACATCCTGAAGTGTATAAACAGTCCTCTGTTAGAGACAGGAAAATGTTACATGCAGAGTCAACCCGCATCAGTAGTACAGTAGAATATTGTTATGTTGTTTGTGGGAAAAAAGCATATCAATGGTTACCTGGGAATTGGTCCGGCAGTGGTTATTTGGGTTATCTGGCTCCAGTCACATGACATACTGCACAATTGCCTCTGGGTGCGAAACGTACTATAACACATATAGCTCGAAGAACTGGGAACACAGTCGAGAAACCAATCCAGTGTGTGAAATGGAACCTGTTCTGACATTCCACTCTTCTGCAAGAGATAAAGGAATATCGATTCATATGGACTTGAGTGACAGCGTCATAACCTGGGATGGAACACTCCCAGCTTGTGGGGTAGTGAAATCAATCAGGGAACAGAGGAAGTTATCAAAACCTGTCGGAGGAATGATGAATGTGACTTTCCGCTCATGAACGTGTGACTGATGAACTGGATGCAATGAGAACTGTTGTGTCACAAAATGTAATAGCGCACGACTGCACCGTGGCGCCGACAATTGGTACGTGCGCGCTTATTAATGAAGACCGCTGTGTCCAACTACCACATGAAAAGACCAGAATCAACGGCCACCTAGAGGTAATACAGCAGGTGTCATCCATGGCGTAACCAGGCCCAAACCCACTGACGAACCATTTCCACAAACCATTTGGTGGATGGGGTCAGTCATACTGAATATCATGATTGCCATTTGTGTTGTTCTGCTCATATTGGGAGCATGTGTCTATTGTGGGATACTTTGCATGTAAGTATTAGTCAGGGACTCTGGCGACATATCTGTACCCGAGACTATGTATCAAGACCTGTAGTGGTATTTGTCAATAGAAAATGCAATCCTTCTTGAAATGTACAACTAATTACTTGCCTAGTTAAACGTTCCAGAGAGGAAGAGGCTAGGGAATGAAATAATGTTGTATATGTTTCTGGATAGAATAGAAGCAATCAAAGGAGGGAGAATGTTAGCTAAATACATATGTAAACATATATATGACGTGCAACTTTAGAAGCAAATACTGTATAATGCATATCATTCTATCTTACAATATGGCAGTAGAGCTTATCATGCATGTAATTGCCTGTAGTGTAGCTGCAGTGTGATTGAACCCTGACCCTAGCAGTAACCAGTGCAGCAGGTGTATGTCATTCAGCAGTAGTCATCTGCCTGGTTAGAGAATTATACATGTATGTACAGGTATATCTGTCGTCCTTCCACTGAGGAGGATAGGCTTGTGAGCTCTAACACAGAGTACAGCAGCTCAGCAGAGAGACAAAGGAACCTAGTAGGAAATGGAGTGAGGACAGGATCTGAACAGTGTCGGAACCGTGACAGAGCAGAATTTACTGAAGGACAGTCTAATTGAATATGTGGCTCGCAAGGTTGTGCTATCCTCATGGGAAGACATTTAATAAGCATTACCTGAGCACTGTTGTAGGAATATAACGTTCTGGACTCTAGCTATGTAAATGCCTTGTGACTGACCACATCATTAATGTGTGCAAAAGATTATAGTACACACAATGCTCATACAGCTGTAACATGTATAGAGTAAAACAAATGTCTAAACTTTTACTGCATAGTTCTTTGCCTCCTGCTGCACAGTAGTAAAATGTTATTAATCTCAGCTTCCTGTGTTATTGACTGTCATTCTGAAAATACGAATGAGTGTTACAGTTTGATTTAAACAACTAAATTGACAGATGTACGTCCTAGCATGGGAATAGGTCAAGCCAACCATCACAATGTCCATGTGTACCACATACAAACAGCCAGTAACACGCAGTAGTAGTGCATGAAGGCATACACGACTGTGGGAATAGCACAGGACATATGGCACGTGCCAAGTGCAGATGCATGACACAAACCCCAGGATGGGTGTCCCTGCAAAGAGGAACATGTGCCAACCACACCTCCCACAGATGTACTGGCAATAAAACACATGGAAAACACACAGAAACACTACTGTCCAACACATGACTGCAACGGAGCCTGGTCAAACACCAACATGAAGCATGCACAAACAGGGACTTGTGTAATGTTTGCCTTAACACCCCCCCATAGGCCAAAGAAGAATAGAATGGACATATGCATGTAATGTTGTGAAGGATGTGTGGTACTCCTCAGTATCACAGTGTTAGGGACACAGATACACTGTCATCAACTGTGACATATGTGCACTGTACACAGCATACCTGCATGTCATACAGAGGACAATGATGTGCCACAGAAATATACACTGGAGAAAGAGTATAGGGGTTACACAATTGTAAATGTGACAAACTATGAATATAGGTTCATATGTCCATAGGTACAGGGCAGGCCATCGTCCCAGGTTCAGCCATAACACTACACCATAGTTAGGATGACTTTGCCAACCTTCTGTGCTTCAGATATAATACTCATGATATTGCTGTACCTCCGTCAAGCAGTGATAATGATGTAATCCCTGGCCTATACCTGCAAGTCTCCATCCAATGGACAACATACCCACGAACAAGGCTAGGAAGGATCTCTGTCTCACATGTACTGTGATGTTGATCCACAGCATTATGAGTGTCTGGGTGATATATGTGTCACACAAACACATCCCATTAATGACCGTGACAAGGTAAATGTCACCTGCCCTAGTGGTTCTGAGGGATGCAGATACAGTAGGTGAAGCATACACATGACATATGGGTTGACATGGCCTCGTATGTCAGGCACAGGTCAACACTAAACAGCAGGTATGTGACGTAATATGGCAGGGGTCCTACAAGTGGGGCAGCATTACACAAAATGATGTCATCCTGCATCTGTACAACAATTAACCTATGAGGGCTTCCCAGCTGCTGTAGGTGTATGGTCAGATACAGTCTGAATGGGGCAATGTAGTAAATCATAGGTGTAACACGTAATGGGTACAAGGAGACAATGACCTAGCCTGATGTAGATGTGAATCCCTGCACAAACAGGTGGGCAATGTATAAGTCCCACAGAACCACGATAGCAACGTGTGTGTCGAATGAAAGGTGACCGACAAACTCTGTCCCCTGATCCCTGGTAATCAGCCCTGTGCTGTGAGGACAGCCACCTATATGCTGGACAGGGGTGACCTAGTACTCCTCGACAGGTATGATGTTGCATTACTTACCATTTAGCTGTGGGACATGTCCCTGACAGCGGATATGCATATCTGGGAGGCCCCTTCGAAGGATATCTGTGTCAGATGTCCATCCCACTATGGCACCTGTTTTGCAGTCATCTACAAACAATGTTGCCCATAACACCCCTGTGTGTGCCTGTACTGTGGAAATGTAGATGTATGACAGGAGTGCACCCACGGAAGGGCCCCATGGGACACCACTTGTGACAGGCAGTAGGTCTGACATGCTGCCAGCAACTATGACCGTGTGGGTTGTGTCACATAGACAGTTTACAACACATTCTGTGATGTACGTGTTCACATCCCAGCCAATGGGTTTATCAACGATACCTGAGGGGGGTAATGTGATGAAGGCCTTTGACAGGTCGAGGTAGGCTGTATGGACTGCAACACCCCATCAATGGCCTCGGTGACTGTCCCGAAAATGTCAACCATGCTTTAAAGGCATGAACCGCCCCTGAACAAGACAAACCGTGTGGGATGCAAAGTATGTATGTCCCCTATGCAGTCATGTACGAGCCGCAGTATGATCCCTCCCCATGTCTTTGCAGATAGGTCTCCTCAGGGTAATGGGACAGTAATAACCAGCCTCAGTGGAGGCATTGGCCCTGTGACGTGGGACTACAGTTGCCATGCAACACAACCTGGGTACCCTACCTGAGGTGAGGCTACAAAGAAATAGCTGTCCTAACTGTGGGTCCATTTCCTAAATGAGATAGTGGAGTACACAGCGGGGTCACCAGCTGGTCTCATGGATGCTATGTCCACTACCCTGGAGAGAGCATGTCCCACCTGTGTGTCACAGAACATTTGGTGACCACAAACCGCTGGTACAGACATCTCCTCATGTGTGGGGGAGGGTGTGGAGATGTCCTCACTGGACTTGTCAGCCTGTATGTTGGCAATGTGTGTATGTTGAGTAAACCCCACCTCTATGTGAACCCAGTCAGAGCATATGTGGGAGTGACTTCCCAGGTGTTGAGCATAGCAACTGAAGGTGGTATTATTGTCAGCCAGGTCGATGTAGGTATATCTGTGGAATGTTCCCTGGACCATGGCACGACAGTGTGTAACTCTACACATATGATGACCAAGGGTGCCATACCTCACAAGGTGTCTGCTCCACCATGTAGTAGCCACCTCCTCGTGTTGTACATCCTGTGTATGGCTGGGGTACACCACACTGGATGCTTGGCATTGGTACAATGAACCACAGTTGGGTAAGTGAATGCCTGGTTCATGCAGTCCTGTAGGTACTGGTAGATGGCAAATGTGATTGATGCAGTGGCTGCAGTACTGTCGACCACTGGCTCAGGGTCCTTAAAGGAGACCACAGTATTGTGCAGAATTGTGTAGTCTGCCTCTGAGCAAGCAATGTGTATGTTAACTGGCAGCACTCACAGCAACGGATGCCAATAGCAGAAGCCAATGTCCAAGTAACATAGATTAACTTCTGCATGACAATATGTCTTATCATACATGTATTGACACGTGTGTGCTAATTACAATTGCAAATGGCCGGTAAGACTGGCCTAAAGTTCCCGTGATGTACACAGTCTGGGGTGTTGTTCCGATAATAAAGTGGCAATACCTCCCAATCGTGACCTCTGGGTATGAAAGTGGTTGTTAACCTGCAACATTGGATGTATAGCATTGGGTTCTGGTGTCGGAAGACATGGTTCCTGTAGCACTACACAGTATGGGTAGTCAAGCAGACATCCGCGATTGCTGAACACACAGCATCAGTGAAACCCACTGCTCACAAGGACACAGTCCGACAAGCTCTACACTTTACATATGCACAGTGGTGTCCATTGTAGGACCCAAAAATTGTCTAATGAACAGAATAATGTCTTATTTCAATGCGTACCTGAACTCATTGTCGTCACAGGTACACATATGCACCGCAAGCGTGTTTAATGTTGATGATAGCTGTCCATGAAATGCAGCACATATGCACAGAAATACCCAGGGTACCGGGTCCATAGAACTGCGTCCACATCACAGTCCCGCACACATGAAGGATGTGTAATGTGTACTGTCGATTGTTGCAGTCAAGGGATTCTGGGTATGTAGACTCTGGGCTCGGTGATGTTTCGCAGGCAATCCTTTGTCCCGTGGGAGGGATGTGTGCGTAGCACCTGCCTTACTCTCCGGTAATAATGCAAACCATCCACTGGAGAATGCTAAATGCAGGTGTGAAATGTGTACAGCCCTATACTAGTGTCCAGTAGGCAATTGTCATGGATGGACAACCGTATGGCCAAGATGCCACCCACAACTGCAAACCCGGGTAAATTACACAGCCGCGGTAAGGCATAACACAGGAAATACACATAGGGACTACAGTTGACATTCCACATACAAAGTCGGACCGCCGTGCCAACACCGGCGTACACAGCACTCAATCTGCCAGCAACAGAATGAGGAGCACCCGCTACCATACAGCGGAACAGATGTGCGACCTGTGGAACACATACTAATGGCACACACACAACGTCACGTAGGATATGTAAACTATGGCATTCCCACCTATGAAGACAACATGGTGAAATGAATACATAGGTAATCAACATGTTCCGGTGGTGTTATATTGGAAATACAGTGACGGATATGTCCCATTGGGATGTCTGCGGTTTATATGAAGTAGTTGCTAACCAGCATCTTTGGATGTATGTCATTTGTTCACAGTACTAAATCACCTGGTTATGTAGCACCATGTGGAATGGGTAGTCAAACAGACATCCGCGATTGGGGAACATACACCAGCAGTGAAAAGCACTGGGCAGGTGGACACAGTCCAGCAACATCTAACCTCACATATGCACATCGGTGTCCATTGTAGGACCCAAAAATTCCATTCATAGGATGCCTGCTAGCTTCCTGCATTACTCACGTGATCTCATTGTCGTCACCACGTCACAGGTACACATATGCACCGCAAGCGTGTTCAATGTTGATGATAGCTGTCCATGAAATGCAGCACACATGCACAGAAATGCACAGGGTACCGGGTCCATAGAACTGCGTCCACATCACAGTCCTGCACACATGAAGGATGTGTGATGGGTACCGTGGAGGGCTGCAGCCATGGGATCCTGGGTATGCAAATGTGGGGCTCGGTGTTGTTTGGCAGATACTCCGTTGTCCCGCCCCGTAGGAGGGATGTGGGTATAGCACGTGCCTTACACACCAGTAATGATGCAAAGCATCCACCAGATACTGGTAAAAGCAGGTGTGAAATGTGGACAGCCCTATATCAGTGTCCAGTAGGCAATTCCCATGGATGGACAAGTGTACGACCAAGATGGAACCTATAACTGGACACCTGATGGAATTATACAGCTGCAGTAAGGCATAACACAGGAAATACAGATAGGGATTACAGTAGACACTCCCCATACAAAGCCAGACCGCCGTGCGAATACCGGCGTACACCAGTCGATCTGCCAGCAACAACATGAGGATCACTCGCTGCCATACTGCGGAACAAATGGGCGACCTGTGGGACACATACTAATGGCACACTAACAACTTCAACTAGGAAGGTCATAGGATGTTTCAACACTGGCGTTCCCGCATATAATGAACATCCTTCAATGAATAAATAGGGTATACATGTTGTGGCTGTGTTATATTGACAATACAGTGGCGTATATGTCCTACTGGGCCTTTTGAAGATTACCTAAAGCAGTTGCCAACCTGCAGCATGACATCCATACCATTTGGGTTACTCGTAGTAGGACACGGGTTCCATAGCACAACATAATATGTGTAGTCAAATACACATCCACGATTGGGGAACATACAGCAGCGTTCCCAACCACTGGCCAGATGGACACAGTCCAACATGTTCTACATTTTACATATGCACATATGTGTCCATTGTAGGACCCAAAAATTTCCTATAGCAGTGGCGACCCGCTGCGGTTGAGAGAAACTGATGAACTACAGACGTGACTACGGCACAGCTGCAGATATGCATCACTAGCGTGTTCAAGGTTGTTGACAGCTGTCCATGAAATGCGGGACAGATGCACAGAAATCCACAGATTGTGTAGTCTACACATGTGCGTCCATATCCCATTCCTGCACGCATGGAGGATTTGCAATGGGTACTGTCGAGGGTTGCAGCCATGGGATCTTGGGTATGCAGAAATGGGTGTCGGAGACGATTGGCAGATGATCCATTGTCCCGCCCCGTGGGAGGGATGTGGGTGCAGAACATGGCTTACCCCCCACCAATAATGGCAATCATCCACCGGAGAATGCAACATGCAGGTGTGACATGGGTATAGCCGTACACCAGTGTCCTGTAGGCATTTTCCAAGGATGGACAAACGTACGGACATAATGGTACCCATAATAGCAAACCTGGTCAAATCACACAGCTGTAGCAAGGCATAACACGGGAAATACAGATGGAAACAACAGTAGACACGCCTTAGAAATCCATCCAGCCGTGCGAATCCCGCACACAGCAACCAAGCTGCTAGCAAGTATGTGGGGATCACCCGCTGCCACTCCGCTGAACATACGGGCGACCTGTGGAACACATGGTAATGGCACACCAACAACGTCAACTAGGAAGGTCATAGCATGGTTAAAGTATGGCGTTCCCACCCATAAAGAACATCCTGTCATGAATAAATAGGTTCTACATGTACCGGCTGTGTTATAATGGCAATACAGTGGCGGATAGTTCACAATGGGACCCCTGAGGATTACTTAAACCAGTTGCCAACCTGCAGGACTACAGCAACACCATATGGGTTACTTATGGAAGGACACGGGTTCCGTAACACTACATAATATGGGTAGGCAAACAGACATCCGCGACTGGGGAACATACAGCGGCAGTCAAAACCACTGGCCGAATGGACACAGTCCAACATGCTCTACACTTCACATATGCACATTGGTGTCCATAGTAGGACCCAAATATTTGTCCTTAGGTGTTGGCAACAGGCTGCTATTGTGCGACCCAGAAGAAGTGACAGCCGTGACTACGGCACAGGTAGATATAAGCACCACAAGCGTGTACAAGGGTGATGACAAGTGTCCATTAAATGCAGGACATATGAATCGGACTCCACAGGTCGCCGTGTCCATAGACGTGCGTTCACATCCCATTCCCGCACACATGAAGGATGTGCAATGGGTACTGTCGAGGGTTGCAGACATGGGATCGTGGGTATGCGAAAATGGGTCTCGTGTGGATTGCCAGATGATTCGTTGTCCCGCCCCGTGTGAGGGACGTGGGCATGGCATATGCGTTACTCCGCACTAATAATGCCAATCATCCACCGGAAAATGCAGAATGCAGCAGTGTAATGTGTACAGCCCTATACTACTGTCCAGTAGGCAGTTCCCATAGATGGACGAACGTACGGCCAAGATGGCACACATATCTGCAAACCTGGGGGAATCCCACAGCTGTTACACGGCATAACCCAGCAAATACAGATAGGGACTACAGTAGACACTCCCCATACAAAGCCAGACCGCTGGCCAGATACCGGAGTATACAGCACTCAATCTGCCAGCACATAACTGGGGATCACACGCTCCCATACAGCGGAACAGATGGGTGACCTGTGCAACCATACAAATGGCACAATACCAACGTCAGCTGGGAAAGACATACGATGGTCGAACTATGGCGTTCCTACCAATGAAAGACATCCTTCAGTGAATTGATAGGATTGATGTCAATTGACCATGGACAACAACTAATCAACAATAAAGACTCGCTGGCACCCTATGGCCACAAACCATGCCACACATAGGTAGATGGAACAGCCAACGTAAACATTACGTGCACGACAGGTCACATATGTTATCCAAAGGTTCTTCGTAGACATGTATGCGCTATCACCCGTAGGCCCCGTGAGACCTACACATAACATGGGAGCATCCCGGCTTTAAGTATCCACCCTGACACTTCCATTTGTCACTTACTATGCGAACAATGACCATGTAGCCACAGCATAGAAAGCACAGACGCACTGCCAACGACACACACGTACGTCAACATCTCAGAAAGCATCCTATGCACACACGTATTACATGATATTGTACTATGCCGACCCCTCAACAATCAGAGACCTAACAATGTCTATGGAAGATATGCATAGCATATCACTGTAGTACAACGGTACAGAACTGACAGGGTGGACAAATGTATGTTAACCCTACATCTGCATCTACACTACATTCCCGTTACGGGTGTGTGCTCCACCTGCCTCTCAAAGGATGCCTCAACAGTTATCCATCGGTCAGCCCTGGTGTGTGGCCAACCCTCCACCTACTAATCTATCTACATACGCATTCTTCAGCATAGCTGAGGAGGTCCCTCCTGTGGTGTTATACTCTAGACGTCGTAAAACACCGACTGTAGACGTGTGCCTTGTGATGTGCCCATAGGCGACCGTACGCATACGCCAATCCTGCGGCTGCCCAGGCCGCCGCTCTAGTAGGGCCACCTGACTAGTAGGCGTGTCACGTAGGTATATCAAGATGGGTGCACCATGTGTTGTGCTGGCGTGCGCAATGTAGCCCCACAGCGTAGGGCACCGGCCGATCTAAGGCCGCTGCCGTCGCAGGGGTAGTACAGTCTGCAGGCATGTGCAGACGTGCACATGTAACAGCGGTCCACAAGGATACCCATAGTGGCGACAGCTGCACACATGGCTATAGCGGGACACACACACACGGCCATGCATACAGCACACTTAGACATACACACACCATAAATAGGCAAGTACACACAAGGTGTATGTCGTGTATGGGTAAAGTGTCAGGACAGCAAGGATAGCTGTCTGCCACGTAACCCAGCAGATGTCTATGAGGTGTTCCAGAATACGGACAGTGCATGGACAATGTGTGGATATGCAACGTACCACAGTCATATGTGTCAGCCGTGCAAATATGCGATACATGGGGAAGACAGCTGTCCATGGGAGAGCAGCGGTACGGCCACAACATAGGTACATAGATATACAAAGAAAGAGATACACACGGGCACATCCGGCAGGCCCGTGAGTGTAATGTACACAGCAGCACCCCACCACACCATAGTAGGGTACACGTGGAGAACACGGTACGGAGGTCGCCGACCACAAGAAGCACACAAGCAGTACACGTGCTGCGTCCGCCATCCACAAACCCATGGATGGCGCCAGGATATGGGTGTTCCGCGTAAACCTCACAGCCATACCGTATGAACCCATGCAGCTGGGAGCTTGGACACACACACACATGTGGCACGCATGGTGATTGACCACACCCCCACATACCCAACTGCACAAACGTACAACACAGGTATGGGATGCGCTACGTGGACCACCGAGCACACCACCAGCAGAGGCACATGTACAGGTGGGTGGCAACACCCGTACAGGAATGGCCGCTGGTAGGCAAGGTATGTGTTGCGAAGCGTCTAAAAGCATGTTCATCCGCAGAGGCATCTGCAAAAACACACACAGACACGGGCCGGGAGTCGAACCTACGCCTATCTACATGAACACACTACAGTATGAAGCATTTACAGAACGCGCTACCGAGTTTACTGAACAGAGCGCTGTCACAGGCATACTTGTAGGCTGCTGACGTCACCCGCAAGACAATAGTTGGCAATAGCCAAGGCATGTGTTGCGGAGCGTCTAAAAGCATGATCAGTCGCAGAGGCAGCTGGAAACACACACACACAGACACACACACACGGAAGGGACGGGGACGAACCTACGCCTATCTACATGAACACACTACAGTATGAAGCATTTACAGAACGCGCTACCGAGTTTACTGAACAGAGCGCTGTCACAGGCATACTTGTAGGCTGCTGACGTCACCAAGAAGACAATAGTTGGCAATAGCCAAGGCATGTGTTGCGGAGCGTCTAAAAGCATAATCAGTCGCAGAGGCAGCTGGAAACACACACACACACACAGACACACACACACGGAAGGGACGGGGGACGAACCTACGCCTATCTACATGAACACACTACAGTATGAAGCATTTACAGAACGCGCTACCGACTTTACTGAACAGAGCGCTGTCACAGGCATACTTGTAGGCTGCTGACGTCACCCGCAAGACAATAGTTGGCAATAGCCAAGGCATGTGTTGCGGAGCGTCTAAAAGCATAATCAGTCGCAGAGGCAGCTGGAAACACACACACACACACACACACACACGGAAGGGACAGGGGACGAACCTACGCCTATCTACATGAACACACTACAGTATGAAGCATTTACAGAACGCTACCGAGTTTACTGAACAGAGCGCTGTCACAGGCATACTTGTAGGCTGCTGACGCCACCCGCAAGACAATAGTTGGCAATAGCCAAGGCATGTGTTGCGGAGCGTCTAAAAGCATGATCAGTCGCAGAGGCAGCTGGAAACACACACACACAGAGACACACACACACGGAAGGGACGGGGACGAACCTACGCCTATCTACATGAACACACTACAGTATGAAGCATTTACAGAACGCGCTACCGAGTTTACTGAACAGAGCGCTGTCACAGGCATACTTGTAGGCTGCTGACGTCACCCGCAAGACAATAGTTGGCAATAGCCAAGGCATGTGTTGCGGAGCGTCTAAAAGCATGATCAGTCGCAGAGGCAGCTGGAAACACACACACACAGAGACACACACACACGGAAGGGACGGGGACGAACCTACGCCTATCTACATGAACACACTACAGTATGAAGCATTTACAGAACGCGCTACCGACTTTACTGAACAGAGCGCTGTCACAGGCATACTTGTAGGCTGCTGACGTCACCCGCAAGACAATAGTTGGCAATAGCCAAGGCATGTGTTGCGGAGCGTCTAAAAGCATGATCAGTCGCAGAGGCAGCTGGAAACACACACACACAGAGACACACACACACGGAAGGGACGGGGACGAACCTACGCCTATCTACATGAACACACTACAGTATGAAGCATTTACAGAACGCTACCGACTTTACTGAACAGAGCGCTGTCACAGGCATACTTGTAGGCTGCTGACGCCACCCGCAAGACAATAGTTGGCAATAGCCAAGGCATGTGTTGCGGAGCGTCTAAAAGCATGATCAGTCGCAGAGGCAGCTGGAAACACACACACACAGAGACACACACACACGGAAGGGACGGGGACGAACCTACGCCTATCTACATGAACACACTACAGTATGAAGCATTTACAGAACGCGCTACCGACTTTACTGAACAGAGCGCTGTCACACGCATACTTGTAGGCTGCTGACGTCACCCGCAAGACAATAGTTGGCAATAGCCAAGGCATGTGTTGCGGAGCGTCTAAAAGCATGATCAGTCGCAGAGGCAGCTGGAAACACACACACACACACACACACACACACACACACACACACACACACACGGAAGGGACGGGGGACGAACCTACGCCTATCTACATGAACACACTACAGTATGAAGCATTTACAGAACGCTACCGAGTTTACTGAGCAGAGCGCTGTCAGGAGGCATACCCCTACGTGAGTGGTATCATTTGCAGAGGCAATGCGCCCGATCGGGAGTTAGGACAGAGTGCGCAGTCACGCAGTCTGTTACCATCCCAAGGTCGCCGTACAGTAACACGTTAGTGCTGCAGTCGGGAATACCAAGTAACTACTGATCAGTACATCACTGCCTACTGGGCATGCTCAGACACTTAGACTCGGCACAGAGCAGACATGCATACACATGGTGCGACGGCATGGGTGGCGGAATGTGGACCGTCGTGTGTGTCCAGCCACACAACAGAAACCTGGCCATGCCACAGACGTGGCCGTTGCGTAGGGGATACAGGCATGCACCCGGGGTATAACTGCAGACGGGCACGGTGTGCACTGTGCTGTGTGTCTATCTACACAGCTGCCTACTGGGCATGCTCAGACACTTAGAGTCGGCACAGAGCAGACATGCATACACATGGTGCGACGGCATGGGTGGCGGAATGTGGACCGTCCTGTGTGTCCAGCCACACAACAGCAACCCGGCCATGCCACAGACGTGGCCGTTGCTGCGGGGAATATCTAGGTGCAATTAACCATGTGTAGGACTGGCCTACAGTTTGTTGCATGCTACAGACAACCCTCCCAAACACAGGATACCTTCACAGATGTCCTGAGGACACTGGTGAGTGGGCATGCTCTCACAACAGCACCGTATTGGGTGACATGAACCACCCATACATAGCCTGGGAACATTACCCATGGCACAACACACTACGCCAGCGGTCCCAGGTGTTCACACACCTGGCCACTGTTAAACAGCCATGCACCATACATACTAGGGGGGATGTCTGACAGTTCTGCCCATCACACATGGTGAGGATATGCCCCACACAGGATGTACAGCCCTCAATGGTGATGCAAGACAGTATAGTGGATCCACTGGTCATCCACATCCTGTAACCAACACCAGCATGGGGGACCTCAGTGATGACCTCTCCACAGAAAACCACACACATCATACGACCGGTGTGGTACCCTACAAGTCCTCCATGCCAGTGTTGAACACAGGCCAGACCGGCAAACGCCTAACAAATGCCTTCTCTGAGCACCCACATGCATGTCTGCAACAGGCAAACATGATGAGATCAGGACCTTGTCCACCACAGGTAGGCACATGGTGTGGTGGACCGCAGCCACTGACTACCTGTACATCAACAGTTGGAGCTAATACATGGCAGAGCAATGACAGTACCTGGGAAGCCATCACCCATTCATACCGGCGTCACCATACGGCCCCACATACCATCATCCACGGCCGCTTGTGGGAGTGGTACTGCAGAGGGCACATGAGACGACCATAGGGCCTTCCCTAACTGTGGTAAGGACATGGTTGAGGGCACACAGACTTGGCTGGAAATGGTCCAGAATGGTACAACAGTCACTGCACCCACAGACATTGTCTGCAAACCAGCGGACATGTTCCATGCATACATCCCCCCCCCCAAGAGGGAACATATCCATCCCACCAGAGTGTATCCTCCCAGACATCTCATATGGCCTGGAGTGATCCCATATCTCTATGGCGGTTGACACGTCAGCAATGGGCACCGATGGTGTCCCTGGCTGTGTGCTACCCATCCTCATTGAGGCCCTCGGCCCACACATGCCGCCACTGTGTCATGTTAGCCTTACTATGGGCTATGTCCCCAATGGATGCCATATGGCATCTGTGGTCCCACTATGCCAGGGTAGTGCTCTTATGGACTGTCGGCAGCCACACCCTATACGCTTGACAAGCCTTGTCTGCAAAGCTGTGGGGAGGTCCATACAGGTGGCCATGGTTACAGATAGCGGTGTACAGCCAATACCGGAACATACCCACAACTACATAGTCAAGGGCGGATCCTGCCTCCCGAACCTGCTCGTCCTGTCTGGAGTGGTCACCAAGGCCATTGATGGGGATACGTGGGTTTGCACACAGTACCATGACCTGGTGGGAGCGTTCAGAGCACACTACACATGGGACCCATGGAAAGGCTCGCCAGCATACATGTGGGGACATATGTCACCCGATGCTTCTCAGACAGGTTGGAGGTCACACCACACAGGGTTGGTGCTCAAGGTGCCTTGTCACACTCATATCTGGACCCAGTGGAGGCCCACAGGGCTCACTCCTGGGCCCCCTGCCATATGGCATCCGACCTTCCAATGTGCATGCAATCATACGGGGATTGTAGCAGACAAGGTGTGCAGATGACTACACAGCGGCCAACATACCCAAGACCACATGTTACACGGACATCCACCTAGGGCGCCATAGACATGGATGACTGGTGCCAGAGCCATGGCCTGCTACTAAATGCCAGAGAAGGTGCAGCACTACCCAGTGTGAAGGACATGTTCGTCCCAATGTCACATGTAGGTGGTACGCCATTAAAGATGGTGGACATGTTCAGGGAAATGGCTACCACACCTGTCGGCAACCTCTGTCAACACACACAATGGCAATGTGGGTGTGAAGACATTCCATTGTGGCCTCCTGGTCTGGATGGAATCGCAACCACATCAGGGTGTTCATTGTACCCCTGTACACATCACACACCAGAGCAATGACTGCGTACAATGGCACATGTGGCCTGTAGCTAACCTGACGCCTGCAGCACTCGGAAGGACTGCAAACGTTCCACAAGACAGGGATGACGGTGCTAGGACATGTGTCACAAGCTGCACGGCCAAGGGGACACCGGCTGTAGATCTTCACAGCACATCTGCTCCGTGGTGATCTGTGCCTGACATACACGGCCATGTCTGACCTGGGTGACATGGGCACATTCCACCTCCCAGGCTCCATGCAAACACAGGCACAGAAGCGACTGTCAAACACCTCAACACAAAGATGAGTGAGACGTGCTGGGGGAACAGGGTTAACGGCCAGACACCCCTACAACACGGGGAGGAGTGCCAGGCCATGTGAAGGAAAGGCCCTGACTGCCTTCGTCCAGGACTGCTAATGACGTGTGGATGTGTGACGATAGTTATGCGCCAGGCAACATCTGTGTGTCACTGCTAGACCAGGGACTGGGGACTGATGGATATGGCATCCCCATCCTGAGGGGTGTTAGACGCCACACACAGTCATGCTAGGTCCACACATGTCGTAGGGCACATATCCTGTTACGTTCATGTGCGCCTATGTACCTATGTAGGGGTCCATGCCGGATGCGGGTAACTGTGCTATGCTGATGTTGCCAGACATGCCTGTGGGTACCCCACGACTACACATGGGGAACTGATTACAGTGCTCCGAGTAGGCACGTGCAAGTACACCATCAGTATCATACGGGTTGACTGCACCGACATGGTGCTACACATGTAACCACCACACATACTGTGTACACATATCAATGAATGCTGCACCTGTCCTGCATGGTATGTCTGCTGCATGATGTCCGTGCACAACCCACATCACATACATACCTGTCACCAGCCATACACACACACCACAACATACACATCACGTACTATGCGGACACAGGTATCACATACACCTCTCACTATCGTGTCCACCCTGTGCATCAGAATATGTTAGCTTAACCGTGCAGTGATGGTGTAGCTCACAGTTATGCGGCAGAGACTTCATCATATGCACAGGGTGATATGTGCCACAGGCATGGGCTGTACCAATGGATGACATCATGTGTGTGTGTAAGGGCCAGTGCATTGAGTGGGCATGACTATGTAGATTGCATGTGGGTGTGGTGGAGCCCTACAGTTGTGTCTGCTGTGTGTGGGTGTGTGTGTACACAGTTCAGTCATCTGTGATGCCTACACGGGGTATGCTTGGCAGCCCCTGACTGTACAGTGCAGGTGTTACGGCTCACTGTGTCTGATGGCGGCGACGTGACCTGCGCCTGCCTGGGGTCGCACGGGCACGACCGGGTGGAGGTACGGACTGTCCACTCTCCGATGTCACATGTCCGCTGGAAACGTGCCCACGACGGGCCGCCCAGGGCCACGCCCACGTGGCCTGCTCTGTCCTGGTGTGGATGGTGTAGTAGCAGCTGCACTGCTGCTGCTACCAGCACTGTCTGGGTGGGCATGGGAGGTGGCACGCACACGCTGACCTGCAGCAGGTGGTGTTGCTGGCACACGCCCACTTGCCCTATGCCTCACCCCTACCTGGTGTTCCTGCACGGACTGGCGACGCTCAAGGATGGCCATGCCTCGGTCGAGGATACCAGCCATGTCACCCAATCTCCTATCCAGAACATCGGCAAGATGCTGTTGTGCATTCGCCAATGCCTGGATGTTGTCATTCGAGGTACGGATTGCGGACCTCTGCAGCCTCTGCCCTTCCTGGTTCTGCCGCTCGCACGCCTGCGCCGCCATTACAGTCTGGAACATGCGCCTGGTTATACCAGCTGCTGCACCCTGTACGGCAGGTGTATGTCTAGCGGTGCTCCCCACGAGCAGCACCTGCCACATGCCTGCGTGGCACTGCACCAGTCCTTACACTGGCAACATCGTGTGTACCCACACCTTCTGCAGCCACCACACATTCCTGCTCGGGGCCAACAGACGCTGACTGACCGTCATCTATGGGCAACGGTGTTGGGGTATGTGTCGGCATCTGAACCGTGCGGGGTTGAAAGGGACGTATGTGTGATGTTCTCCAGTGGCACAGTGTCTGCCTGTGACGACCCTGCCTGTGCCTCATGCACATGGTCATCACCACTAGTATCTGTGGGGACACTAGCATCAGATTGACCGCAGGAGGGGAACTCACCTACAGCACCTGTCAATACAAAGACATACCATCGGTTACAATACACACACACACACACACACACACACACACACACACACACACACACACACACACACACACACACACACACACAGCATGCATGTGATAATGCAGGTGGCATGCAGCATTCACACAACACAGACCAGTGAATGCAGACCAGACATTCATAGTGGCAGTATGTACACTGCCCTGGTGGGGACAGTACAACAGGCAGGTGTCATTTAGTAGGCATGCAGTACACACATTCATGGTAGTTTGCATGCATCAGCGTGATACACCGTGTGGCCGCGGGCGAGTTGAGAGTACACATGGCTGCCGACACTATGTAATGTACACCGCAAACATGTGCGGTATCATGTGGACATGTGACGATGGTGTCCCACCGCATGCACCACATCACAATGGCTGTCACGGTGCAGTGTTATGTGTACAGTCTACAGATACAATGTATGGGTAACAGTGATGTCTGTGCAGGTACGTTTGCTGTGAGCTGTGTGCATAGCTGTACGGTGTGTAGTGCGGGCTCTGTGCCACTGCACAGTAGCAGGACACAGCTATGTGTCTGTGCGATGCGTGACCTGGACGCATTACATTGCCATGTCTGTAAGTCAGTTCAGCTGCTCAGCAGCACGTATATGGTGGACATTGGAGGCACCTGTAGTAGCTGTGGAGAGGCATTCCATGTCACTGGTGTACTACATCGGATGTCCAGGGGGTCCACTACAGTGATGAACCCACTATGTGTGTACAGGGTGCAACGGTGAGTACCCACTGTGGATGTGCTGTGTGGCAACATGCCTGTAGGTATCAACCATGGCCTTGTCTGTCTGAGTCATTGACAATTGTGTGTGGTAGACATCGTGCACACGGCCCTGTGGTGGCCCATGTGACATACAACCATACTAGTGTGAGGTGTCACATTCTCTACGGATATGCTGACAGTGTGGATGTCTGCTATGTTGTGCATAGGTCATGTCATGGTGTGACAATGCTGCAGCCAGACATCCACGTGCATGGGACATGGCATGTGCCATGTCACAACGCGGTGCACCGATGCAGGGGCATGGGTCACATTGGTAACACCTGTGCTCTGGCCAGATCACAGCTCACTATGTGGTACTGTGTGCATACTGCACTGGCATACCAATGCATACTACACATGCAGCCATTGTGTAACACCTACACCATTGTATGCATAGCTGAATGCACGTAACACACCAATAGGTTGTGTGGTGTCATACCACTCTACGCTAACGGGTGTATCTACTGTACATGGGTGGTGTGTGTGTCGGGTGGTGCGAGCTGTATACCGTGACTGGGGCACACACAGGTGAGCATGTCATGCCTAGACACATGGGGAATATCAATACAGCAGAACATGCCTTTGACTAGCAACAGACTTACCTGCAACAGACCCTTGTCCTTGCGACACGCCAGACGAACCTGTAAAGGCATTACACAAAGGTATACACATTAGCCATTACTATCTCCACGGTCAGCACTGTGCATGTCACATCATGCATGTGTGGTAGCATGTGCTATGCACATGTCTGCTAACACAACATAGCATACTATGGTTTGCATCTTGTGTGGCCATATACCTGGCATGTATTGCTATATCATGTGTTGTACTATGACACCCACACCCACGTCGCTTATCATACAAACATGCAACACTGACTTACCATGCGGCTCCAGGCTCATAGCTCGGGAGACACCCACCTCCACGATGGACGCAAGTGTTTCTGCGTGTTGTTCCGTGGGTGTCCCCAGACTGGCCAGGAGCTCCTCCGTGGCTGTGAGTGGGGGCTGGGTTGGTGGCCCACCACCTGTCCCACGTTGTTGCCTGGCGATTGCAGCAGCACGCTGTCTTGCATGCCGGATCAGGTCTGTGCAGTGCCTGCGGATTTGCTGATAGCTGCGGTTGTTTCCGCCCACGCTGTTCACCCTCCTGCACATCTCCTCCCACATCTCCTGCCGTTCCTGTGCCTGCTGTGGCACATGGCTAAATAGGGCGGCGTGGTTACTATGGAGGTATGGAATGATCACCTCCTCCTCCTGTCGGCTGAATGGTGGAAGCCGGGAACGTGGCATTATCTGGAAGACATAATGATGGTGGCAGGTCACATTCACACTGCTGTGCTGGCATACTGTTGGAAATACATTGCTATGACATGTACGACATCTGCACAGTGATCTGTGAAGGGCATCGTGGCAGTGACACAGCCGATGTTGTGGCTTCACACCATTGAGCACTGGGTGTCACATCATATCTGTGTGCCACCCCATCACACTGTACACGCACCATGTAGATGTTAGCCTGCCATGGACATGTGTACCTGGCTGCACCTATGTCCATATCAGTTGGCATAGGTCCCCATGTGACGCCTGTGCTACTGTTCACCTGGACGCTGTGTATATGTCAGTACACATCACGCCTGTGTCCATTGTGAACGCCAGCAGCGCACTGTACACATACACATGGACACCTGCACATGCATGTGTTGTGCCATGTACTTCCACACAGCACTGTACGGGTGCTGGACAACTTGCCACAGCTCACCTGTGTTGCACATGTGATAGACATGGAGCAATGTGTAACCATGACACATTAGCAGGAAAGGCCATGCATAGCATGTACACACACACATTGTGCAGAGCATCACACAGCACCTGTAACATGACAGGGTGCATCACCGCCACATTACTGCTGTGTATGGTTGATAGTGAGAGTGCCTTTTGTCCATTGCACCATGTGGGACTGTGATAGCTCATGCAGCCTTGCTGGTCAGCTCTGCATGATATGGCAGGGTATGCCACATACATGGCACTGGGTGTGATCCACCTGGGGTTGACGGTATTGGCAGGGTGGCTGTCCATTGCATATGTCATAGCTGTGTGAATATGGACATTCAACATGTTTATCACCATGGTGTGGACACTGTCCTCGGCGAGGTATGCTGTACGCTGCTTGTTGAGGGTGTGTCTGGTGCATGCAGGTATCACACATCCATGCATACACTGTAGCCCTGGCAGGTGCTATGTGCTGGGATATTGATCGACACAGTGCTGTATGTGGACACACACCGCTATCCCATGCACATGGATGGCTGCCTGAACTGATGTGGGTAACACATATGTGTACATCCAGTGCCCGCTGCCACCCACATGTCTGCTGCTGCACTACACACCGCCATCCCTCCCTCTGTGAATGTGGTGTTGGGCTCAGCAGAGGTATCCATGTATGGGGACAGGGATGTTCACATAGCAGGCCCACTGATGGTATCGTCGATCTGACCATACACATATGATGCACCCCTCACACATACAACCCATTCATATTGTTGTTCACAACGGTGACACAGCTATATTGCTATGCCGGAGGCATTCACAGACATACATACACAGAGGCATGCACGTCCATCTGTGTCATTGCCTGGACTATTGGTGTGGTTTGGCACCTAACGTGTTTGACTGCAGGTGGAGAGACCTACTGTGCACATGTCTACATGGTAGGCCTGTTCTACGGTAGGCATCTGTGATGTGCTGTGCACATCTCATATCTGCACATTTGGTTGGTGTCCATCGGTCCACGGGCCAGTGGTGGGACATACAGGGATGTTGCTGAACATATATGCATGCGACCCTGTACAGCTGTGACGCTAGCCTCTCAGATGCTCATGTGTCGTGGACGTGAACACCGTACACACACATGTGGTTGTGGGCTGCCGTCCGTACCCATCCCCACCTGTGGGTTGCTATCATCCCACACACTCCTTGTACTGTATGTTCAGGCTATGCACCTATGTGGGGCTTGTGTGCATGCAATACGATACTATGTGCCTTTGCACCCATCACAGACAATGTCACACAGGTACACCGGCAGCCATACACATCGCAGCTTGTTGTCAGCACGTCACATGTGGTACACACCTAACACATCTCCTGTGGGACATGGTAATTTGTATGGGCATGTCCAGTAGTCACATACCACAGCTACCCCTACATGACAGCTATGCAGGACATGTGTGTGTACATCTACTGTGACATGTACACGAGCAATGCCCCCCTACCTACATCACATGGTACTACCTGTGGAGTATGTGTGTCTGCATCCATGCTATGGCCATAGATGACAATTGTACATCAATATGTGCAACATACCTCATTGGGGGTTGTCATGTGCACATGTTCCATGTGTCAATGCATTGTTTGTGTCTGTTGGGCGGTCATTGTTGTGCATGGTTTACATGGCTGACATAGCGTACTGTGTCTGATTCCAGGTACTTCATTGGGCTACCAGCATTGTACATTTCTACAGCACATTCCAGCCATCATGTAGCCAGCTTAGATGACAGTGGGAGGTGTTCCGCCATGTGCACATATGTCACACAGTACGAGGGTGACTGACACACATTGTCAGGACTGGGTTCTGACTGCTGTGGCTGTGTGTACCGGTGTTGACAACCATGACTGCACCAGATGGTGTCTTCTGGATGTGTGACATTCACAACAAACACCTACATTCACATAGCAGCACATCGTCCACGACAATGGACATTCCTGCATGAACACTGTGTACGGTATGTCTGTATGACCACTGCATATATCACTGGTGGCCACCAGCATGGCTGCCTACAACAGCAGTGTGTATCCTGTGCAAACATGGGTTACACCAGTCACAACACACCTGTGTCAGATGGCCCTGTAGTGGGTGACAGTGCAGTTCCATTCATCATGTAACAGTATACATCGTGCACCAGTATGTTGCAGACATGTGAACGGCTGTGCTAGTCGACATATGCACACATGACACATCACCTGGTACACCGTGTCTGCCTTGCCACCTGCTATTGTGACCACCCTGTGATGACATTGTACGGCCCACATGGACTTGGACATGTGATGGCTCAATGGTGAATTAACCCTCCAGGTGTGTGTCTAGCCAGGTGTCCAGTAGCCAGTGGTCTGCATGCAGGGATAGTGTACATTGGCCTACTCTGTCACTGGGACTGTTGACTATGGTCATACTGTTGTTATGCAGGCATGTGGTGTTTGTCCAGTCTGATAGTCGTGTTCAACCACACTACCGTGGCACACATGACCTGTGGACATCTGCCTAAGGTGTGCAGCCCACATGTACATCTTCACATGCTATGCTGCCTGTGCAGCGGTGTCACATGTCTGTCTCCGGCAGGGCTGTCACAGGTAGGCACAGCATGCAGTGATGTGTGACAATGCTTACACCCTCCACTGTGCTGTACACTAGCACTGCACACACAGTACAGCACACATGTCATTTATCTGCAGTGCCTGGGACCTGCCTCCATGCCCTACACGGCACACCTGCCAGTCCAGATTGTACACAGATCATACCTCCCAGGCACATACCTGGACTGCAACACACACGGGTGGGTGGTTCCCACACCACACCGTGATTTACACACATACTGTATATTCCCATGACACATTGCATCATAGGTAGTCCATGTTCAGATACCCATGTTCGTGACCGCTACGCACATTGTGACACGCGACAGTGAATACACTGTACACCACAGGTTACATGCCGGTCGGGTTGGCATACTGTACATTGCACCTAGGACAGTTGCTACTGCTATGTATTGCCAGCAACACGCCCTTCCCTAGTATGGACTCCCATGTACCCACACATGCTTGGCCATGCAGTACGCATAGCTGGGTGACACATTACACGACACATACCATACCTACACTACCCTCAGCATGCACCAAACCTCCATGTGTCTGTGTGCTAGGCCTACACACCTCCCCCCTCTGTTTGCTGAACATCCATGCTTCCCATCCCTGCTAGCCACACCCTAAACACACAACCATAGCAGCATGCATGGTACATACACACTACAGCCGGTATTACTGACATCCACTGACAGAGGTAGTTGATGGCATGGCACCCCGTACGATGGACAGTCTACGTGCCTATGCCAACACTGATCACAGTGCACTTCTGCTACATTTACACACTGGTAGGGACCATGCTATTCCACACTGAGACATGGTGGTACTGGCCTTTTCACAGACGCCACAGTGGTATTCCTGTTCCATGCACACGTGCTGTATGGGCACATGTGCAGGCTGTTGCACGGTAGTTATGTTCACCTGTGTGTTGTGTGTCACTTGACAGTCATGGTGTGTCCTCATGGTGCATGACATACTCCACAGCTAGCTACCTACACATGACTGCCAGACATTGCAGTGTGGGCCCTCACGCAGTGTGGTGGTATGTCTCTGCTGTTTGACTACATCCACATTCAATGCAGCATACCACAGTCATGCAGGCATTGCCGACACAGATGTTGCTGGCATCGTGCCTGCCAATGGGGTACCTACCAACAATACACACTCTCACTCACTACAGGGTTCCAATCCTTGGCTGGACATTGTATTAACCCTGTGGACACATACATAGTACTGCCATGCACATGTTATGTCCGGGAACACAGTCCCAATGTCACCTCAAACCGCCATAGTTGTTGTATCCCGCCAACCTGGCTGTTACATGTCTCTGCAGCAGCACACTGCAGTGACTGCTAGCCCATTCATGTACGTTGTGTACCCTGACCACCACACTACCACATCTATCACACTACACATGGATGGTACTGCATTGCACGTATGGGGCTGCATCTCTACACCCATGACTGGGCCATTCAGTATGGCACTGGGCCACATCTTGACATACATGCTTCACACACTCATTGACTACCTGCATGCCTTTACTGGCACCCTTGTTGGGCTTCTGTGCGCCACAGCACACCACATCCCATGCTGGCCACCTGTCATATTATTGCATGGGTGGTTGGGGTGGTACAGAGGGTATCACATCAGACATGATCCGCTCTTTGCCCTTCAGCACCATTCCACTTTATGCTATTGCCAATGTACACATCCAGCATCACATCGTACCCTATGTCTCGGGATGTTACGCCATGTGCCTTCTGTACAGTTCACACAGTGGTGCAGGCATATCATGCTAACTACAACAAGTCAGGGACGTGTGACATTGCACAGTCCTCAGACATGTGGCCCCTCATGCTCAGTATTTGCATACGTACACTACCTGCTGTCACACAGTACTGTACATGCCTACATATACCACTTCTACATACCTGGCAGCATTCTAGCTCATCCTACTCATGTTGCTGACACCCATACAGGTGTCAGTGTGGCAGATATATCATGTAGATATCATTGCATCAGTTACATCACACATAGTGCATACACATCACCTTTGCATACTGACAGTCATGCGGTGTGTATCACATGGATACTGTCCCTATACAGGCATATCACGTTGTACATGGTTGATGTACACACACATGCCCCACATGGTGCTGTGGTTGCCATATTACACCATGGCGTGGGTACACATGTGCAGGACCACGCATTTCTGGACCGTATGTCTAGCTGATACCTTGGGTGCCCTTGTACCTGTGCCATACACACATGTACACGCAGGCCGTGTTACAATAACACATGTGTGGTGTACCTTACACAATGGATACAACGTTACATGTCTCAGTATAGTCATGCTGTGATCTCTACCCGGCTCAGACAGTTTACATATGCAAATGACAGTCATGTAACACATCTGTACTCACCTGCATGCCACTAACACAGGGGTGTAATCTACTCTGCCATGGGCCATGTTCTCCACAGTACTGATGCATGTAGTACTCCTACATGGCGTTTGCAGTGGGCAGGGTGGGAGGAGCAGTCCTGCATGTGTGCACACATGCCACATTGCTCGGCCCGGGCGTCTGTGTGACATCCACAGACTGGACACACACCGTGCTGTGGGACATAGGTCCTGTGCACATCCCACAGGGGCACACTGTGTCACTAGTCATGTGATAGCTCCCTTGCTGGTAGGGTGACACAGACCCATGGTACCACCACAGCGGACGTACTGTATAGACATAACAGTTGACATCCACTTCTGCCGCTCAGTGGACACTACCATGGGGGGCGTGTCACTACTGTGTACATTGCACATGTGTTTACACACGGCCCTGCTGGACATCATTGTGGCACACATTGCACCTGCTACGGAACGTTTGGACATGGTTACTTGCTGTTCCCTCCATTTCGGTTACCTATTCTGCTACTACATTGTCCCATATGTGCAGGCCATACATATCTTGTGTATGTACATAACATTAGGCCATCCCTCCATCATGCATGCTATGCCTGTGATACTGTCTATGATTTCTGAACATATCCATCATGACAGCTTTGCATTACACATAATTGACATAGTCACCCCTACTGCGTGGGATACGTGCACGTCGTGCGCACATTCCGTATGACATCGACGGTATATGCCCATGCACATGTGTGCTGTGACACTATACATACATGTCCTATCCCCTGCTGTGGCACTTCATTGTTGGATATCCACTGCCAGCATCAGCGTGGGTGGTGGCATTGTTCTGTGTTTGCAACCCCTATGGCAGACCTGGGGTAGGGTTACCACCTGTGCCACTTTGCAAGGGACAGTCCCTCTTTGGGCAGTTGTGTCCTGACAAAACATATTACAAATGGCAAATGTCCTGAGATTGTAGGACATAACTATATCCCATTTTTATGTAAGAGTTGCATAACATAGTTATTTATGTATGTACATTCCTAAATGTTACAAGACACACAATAAGCAACTTAACTGCTACAAGACTACACTTTTATTTATGCAAAAGAGTACAGTTCTACCCTTTGTACTGACCATGGGTATGTGTCCACCTGTAACATCTGATGTGTGTCCCGAAGATTTCCCACTTTGGCCATTTGAAAAGGTGGCAAGCCTAACCTGGGGTTATCCCGGGTGTGTACATGTTGTCCCACTGCTGTGCACACGTTGTCCACAGTCGTTGGTATGCTGCGCGGCTTAGCATTACATATCCAACCTTCGCCTCTCTCTGCCTGATGGACAGGTATCTTTACCTACACACACCGTTCACATACTGTACAGATTCGTCATACGTATCGTGCGTTACACACCAGTACATGTCGTGGGTTCGACATACCTTTCCGGCCTTTGGTTCTGCGTTCGTCTCTATTTCCTTGAAAATCCTTCTGTATTCGTGTTTGTTCGGTATGAACATACGGTTTGAATATCCAGGGAGTCTTCCTTATATTCGTCGTCACCTGAGGCATGTGGGTTAATCAGGCCAATAGCTGTTCCTCGGTGTGTACTTATGTGCATATCACCGGTGATCCCCCTCCTTTCGTTACGCGTCGGCACTAGGCCATGGTTCTTTCCTCGTGTGGCCGTTGGTTATTTGCAATACCTTCGTGAGGATGGTATGTATTGTATCATGTTTGTGTGACTGCATCCGCTATGTGTGGTGTCGGGTACATTTCGCTGTGGTGTTAGCCGTGGATTGTGTGTGTTGGGTATGGTATTCTGTTCGACATGTGGGTCTCCGTGTCCTGGCGGCGTCTGTCGATGGCGTTGTGCATTCAGATGTGTAACATAGCTGTTATTTTCCTGTACACAGCGGATGCAAGGATGCATCAGCCGCTGCTAGTGTTTCCCACGAGCTTGTTGTGGGTATGCCGCTGTCATTGACTGCCTGTATGTTTTTGCTACGGTTTTAGCTGTTATCCCTTTGATATGTGCAATGGGGTATATCTGCGGATGTGGGTGACGGGTACGGGGTGTGAGTCTTGCATTTATACATACCAGATATGCTTGTGTGTGTGCTCCATCCCTGCTTGGGGAGCTGCAGGTTACCTGTCTGTTGTTCCGGGAATGTTTGTTTTGTTGATGTCGTGCTGTCGGTATCGCCTGCATGTGTGCTTCCTGCACGTATTCCTCCTTCACATCGGTTATATATCTGCGGATGTTCGTCCGTGCCTACTATCCATTGGCATTTTGTCGCTGATAGTTACGGTGAATGTGGTCCTATACTTGGGACGGCCTGTATGCTACCGGTAGCCTCCTATTCGTGTGCCGCTTGCTTACTTCACGGTCGTGGAACACAGCGGTATTTACGTGACCGTAAGTGTTCACGATCGGTGCCGGGATAGCACATTCATATTTTCACCGTACATGCCTGATGCTGTGTAACGTTGCCGACGGACCGTGTTGAGTCTACCTTATGGCCGCCATACATACGGTCATGGTTTGTACATGCGTCCTTTGCATCTCCTGTTGGCTATGGCCCTGTGGTACATTCTGGGACATTTCCGCTTTGCATCGCTTTTACGTCGCCACGTGCATAGCCACTGAGGAGATGTCAGTACTACTTTGTGGGTACTGCTGTACATACGCCTATGGTTCCTGTACTGTATGCCTACGCATGTTATTACACTCCGCCTGTGACATGTCATCTACATACACATTTTACAGTGGCACACACATTACACACACACAGCGGAACACACGACAACCTCACCTCACACATACACATATTGCCGCCATGGCTCTCAACCTTCTATTTCCAAAGTGAGGAACACACACATTAGTAATGTGAAACAAATGGGCATAATGTGGAACACATAGTAATGGCATAGTGACAACTTCAGCTAAGTAGGTCATAGGTTGATTATAATATGCTGATTTACTTACAGTGAAGAACCTTTAATGAATTACTATGATTAAATTCTATTTACCAGGATGTCATTTATATACATTCCTAACAATGGATGTTTGACAGACATTTTCAATGTGGAACTTTGAGGAACTGCGAGGAACATGAACTGTTTTACACCCCAAATGAGGTACGTTCCTCATAATGTCGTACACTTCACTGGTATGCTTGCCGCTTTCGCACCGACGGTTGAACACAATACGTACGTTGGCCGCATCGCCGGTGGCGGCGTGTATCTCCGCACTCATATCCTATGGATATGACACGCACATATCTACACATATCCCGTTACTGTACCGTGGACTGGTGACCATCCCGACACGCGGATATGTATTGATGCAGGTTGACATTTCCATGGCTGGCGTTACCTGCTCTGCCCACCCTCCCGGATGATCGGGTTGTCGGTCACTATGTTTACTATGTGGTGATTTCGCGTCTTACTTATCTGTGAACTTGCATCCCTGGGTTCCATATTACCCTGTTGTACTTTATATCTGTGTATGTACATATATTTCTACATGTGTACTGATATCTATTTCCGTATCTGTGTATGCACATGAGTACATATGTGGTCGACTTGCGGCGATAGTGGCAGCATACGGCCACGCCGTGTGCTGTAGAACCGGCGTGCGGTGCGGTGTTGGCGTTCCATGCTCTGCTGGCTATTGGGTGTGCAGTGTTTGGCGGTGCCTTTGTTGGAGTCACACATACGTCCGCACATACGGTACACATTACGGGCGGACATGTTTGTGTGGCGTCCATTTTACTGTGTGTGCAGGTCAGGAGGTGTCAGTCCATGGGGCCTACACTGTCAAAGTATGTGCTATGCGTTCCCTCTTTGCCAGGGCGTAGGCATATTGGGTACGCCTCTGTCTACCTACTGGGGCTGGCTCAGTGTGTCCATGGCGGAGAACGCCCTGTGCCTGTGCTTGCCCTGGCAGTTGTGGCGGGCTTGGTGGCCCTCCGGCATTATGTCCCTGCAGCAGCTGTTTCCGCAGAATCATATTGTGTAGCATACAACATACTATGAATATGTGGGCACTTGTGCCTGGAGAGTACTGCAAGGCTCCACCGGATGTATCCAAGCACCGGAACCGTGATTTCAACATCCCGAACACGCTCTATGATTATTCTTGTTTGTGCGTGTGCCTCATTATGGCGTTCTTGCATGTGTGTGTGTGCATTTCTGATGGGTGTCATCAACCACGGCTCCAGTGCGTAGCCAGCATCCCCACAAGGTGACCTTGTGTGATGTCCCCTGGCGAATACCTGATACAGCTGTGAGGCATGCCAGATATGGGAGTCGTGGTAGCTTCCAGGGCTGCCAGCACACACATCCATAATAATGCCCTCGCATTGCACACGACCTGGCAATTGATGGAGGGTATCCCTTGCGGTTTATGTAGCGTCTACCCTGCTCCCCGGGTGGTGACTTAATTTCTATGTGCGTACAGTCTATCGCACCCAGGACCTCCCGGTATTGTGCCACACGGTGGAAGCGGCGCATATTGCTAGCCAACTCCTCCTGAGATGTGGGGAAATTTATGTGCTCATGGGCATGTGGTAACATGGCATCCAGGAACTGGTGTAGTACCCTGGATGCTGATGCCTGTGAGATGCCCATTATGTCCCGGTGGGCCTTTGAAAGGTACCTGTAGCCAGTATTCGCAAGCTCACACATACCTTTGTGTCCACTGGGATGGGCTCCCCTCTGTTGTCTCTTGTTCTCAGGCGCGGCCGGCACAGCTCCACTATTTGCTGTAACGTGTCCCTGTCCACCCTGTAGCGCTCTACTATCTCCAGGTCTCGCAGCCCCTGGTAGGTCACCCTTGGTCTGAACACTCTCCTTCTCCTGTGAGGCCTACGGTAGTTGTCGGCACCACCCTCCGCAACTCCGTCTGTCTCTGCCACATACCTATGCATCACGGCCACGGCGGCACCCAGCATATACATATTAAAAGTTCCCGTCTGTTTACACCCTACGGTGCGGCGTTTGGGAAATCGCGCTGTGTGTTGTGTGCATTCACATTTAATACTGTTGTGCTGTATACCGGTGATGTCATTGGGTGTGTCTGTGCAGCCGTATCCATGGATTATTTCCGTGGTTTTACGGTTGCAACTGCAACGGTACTGCCTGTAGTGTTACATTACAGTTGCCTGCATTGCCTTGGCCTTGCATCTTACATTACTGCATCCTGCAGGCACATGGCATATGATGCATTTTATCTGCAGCCGCAGTTATGCTACCTCTGTACTTGGCTGTGCTATTTCGGTTCTTTGCTCTTTGCATTTCTACTACATCCCCTACTATCTTTGCATTCATATGCCTGCCCTTTCCCGTTATGCAGGAGTCTGCATGCAGAGTTATCAGCTGCCGCCGTTTGCCCTTCCTGGATTGATTGGTGTTGATTGCTCATTACGGCTCCATTTACACTGCTTCCGCATTTCCTCGTATTCTCGCATTACCTTCCTATATCCGTGGTTGTTGACGGTGAGGCCGTCCATGACTGGTTTAGGGGCGTAGTCATCCTCGTGCACATGCATCTGTGCCGCATTATGTACTCTCAGCATCTATTTCCTAACACGCCAGTCCTGATGCTGTGATGTGCATTGTACAGCCCAGATTTGCTGACCTCCAATATCCTTCCTCCTACAGTGGCACACCCTCTGTGGTTGACATGTATCATGTAGGCCACTCCTCGGTGTAGTACCGCTCGCCGCTTGCTCCATCCTTACACCGCGCCGTTTTTGCGATTCACTATTATCTGCCTCATTTGCATGGAATTGACTACTAATACATGGTTACGGCGCCGAACACCGCCACCACTCCTTGACAACCATTGCGCTGGGGTTGAAGCTTTACATACATACTATGGTGTGTGGTGGCTGTGCAGCTGATGTGTGTTATACTGCTCTTTTAGGACATTGTCATATTATTTCATTGCTTTGCAACTTCTGTGCACATATCCCGGGGTCTGCTGTTCTTTCTACGTGTGCCATTTATGTCATTGTTTACATTTTGTGCATATTTTCTTTGGACATTCTCGGTGCCTTTCCACATTGGCATATTGCACCTATATGATACCTGACTTTGACAGCCTTCCGTTACTCCTCGGGTATGTTTGGGTAAATGTAAACCGCTTTTTTGGTTTACATTGCCGTGCTTATTACGCCTTCGCGCCTTCACGCCTCGTGGATCGCTATTTGCCCTCATTTGCATGGTGCAATACCGCACACAGTGTGTTTTGCATACCTACGCCGGGGCGGAGACGGTCCGCGCCGCCCGGTAGTGCACGTGGAATTCATTCATACCTGAATCGCTCAGCAGCCATATTTGGCGTTATACCCACGGCCAGTGCAAAGGACAGAAAGTCACTTTTTTGCCAGAATACAAACTTGTATCATTAGAGTTGCTTATTCTGTTTATTATAATATTTAGATGTTTCTTCTACAAAATAACTGTTTTATGCAACTAATAATGAAAATATAGGAAATATTTTTGTCCTACAATCTCAGGACATTTGCCATTTTGTCAATGTTTTTGCAGGACACACCTGCCCAAAGAGGGACTGTCCCTCACAAAGTGGGACAGGTGGTAACCCTACACATATCCCGTTACTGTACCGTGGACTGGTGACCATCCCGACACGCGGATATGTATTGATGCAGGTTAACATTTCCATGGCTGGCGTTACCTGCTCTGCCCACCCTCCAGGATGATCGGGTTGTCGGTCACTATGTTTAGTATGTGGTGATTTCGCGTCTTACTTATCTGTGAACTAGCATCCCTGGGTTCCATATTACCCTGTTGTACTTTATATCGGTGTATGCGTACATATATTTCTACATGTGTACTGATATCTATTTCCGTATCTGTGTATGCACATGAGTACATATGTGGTCGACTTGCGGCGATAGTGGCGACTCTGCTACGCCGTGTGCTGTGGAACCGCCCCGCGGTGGGGTGTTGGCGTTCCTTGCTCTGCTGGCTATTGGCTCTGCAGTGTTTGGCGGCTGCGTTTGTTGGAGTCACACACGTCCGCACATACACACACATTACGGGCGGACATGTTTGTGTGGCGTCCATTTTACTGTGTGTGCAGGTCAGGAGGTGTCAGTCCATGGGGCCTACACTGTCAAAGTATGTGCTATGCGTTCCCTCTTTGCCAGGGCGTAGGCATATTGGGTACGCCTCTGTCTACCTACTGGGGCTGGCTCAGTGTGTCCATGGCGCTGAACGCCCTGTGCCTGTGCTTGCCCTGGCAATTGTGGCGGGCTTGGTGGCCCTCCGGCATTATGTCCCTGCAGCAGCTGTTTCCACAGAATCATATTGTGTAGCATACAACATACTATGAATATGTGGGCACTTGTGCCTGGAGAGTACTGCAAGGCTCCACCGGATGTATCCAAGCACCGGAACCGTGATTTCAACATCCCGAACACACGCTGGCTATTCTCGTTTGTGCGTGTGCCTCATTATGGCGTTCTTGCATGTGTGTGTGCATTTCTGATGGGTGTCATCAACCACGGCTCCAGTGCGTAGCCAGCATCCCCCACAAGGTGACCTTGTGTGATGTCCCCCCTGGCGAATACCTGGTACAGCTGTGAGGCATGCCAGATATGGGAGTCGTGGTAGCTTCCAGGGCTGCCAGCACACACATCCATAATAATGCCCTGCGCATTGCACCACGACCTGGCAATTGATGGAGGGGTATCCCTTGCGGTTTATGTAGCGTCTACCCTGCTCCCGGGTGGTGACTTAATTTCTATGCGCGTACAGTCTATCGCACCCAGGACCTCCGGTATTGTGCCACACGGGAAGCGGCGCATATTGCTAGCCAACTCCTCCTGAGATGTGGGGAAGTTTATGTGCTCATGGGCATGTGGTAACATGGCATCCAGGAACTGGTGTAGTACCCTGGATGCTGATGCCTGTGAGAGCGCCATTATGTCCCCGGTGGGCCTTTGAAAGGTACCTGTAGCCAGTATTCGCAAGCTCACACATACCTTTGTGTCCACTGGGATGGGCTCCCCTCTGTTGTCTCTTGTTCTCAGGCGCGGCCGGCACAGCTCCACTATTTGCTTAACGTGTCCCTGTCCACCCTGTAGCGCTCTACTATCTCCAGGTCTCGCAGCCCCTGGTAGGTCACCCTTGGTCTGAACACTCTCCTTCTCCTGTGAGGCCTACGGTAGTTGTCGGCACCACCCTCCGCAACTCCATCTGTCTCTGCCACATACCTATGCATCACGGCCACAGCGGCACCCAGCATATACATATTAAAAGTTCCCCGTCTGTTTACACCCTACGGTGCAGCGTTTGGGAAATCGCGCTGTGTTGTGTGCATTCACATTTAATACTGTTGTGCTGTATACCCGGTGATGTCATTGGGTGTGTCTGTGCAGCCGTATCCATGGATTATTTCCGTGGTTTTACGGTTGCAACTGCAACGGTACTGCCTGTAGTGTTACATTACAGTTGCCTGCATTGCCTTGGCCTTGCATCTTACATTACTGCATCCTGCAGGCACATGGCATATGATGCATTTTATCTGCAGCCGCAGTTATGCTACCTCTGTACTTGGCTGTGCTATTTCGGTTCTTTGCTCTTTGCATTTCTACTACATCCCCTACTATCTTTGCACTCATATGCCTCTCCCCTTTCCCGTTATGCAGGAGTCTGCATGCATAGTTATCAGCTGCCAGCGTTTGCCCTTCCTGCATTGATTGGTGTTGATTGCTCATTACGGCTCCATTTACACTGCTTCCGCATTTCCTCGTATTCTCCGCATTACCTTCCTATATCCGTGGTTGTTGACGGTGAGGCCGTCACATGGCTGGTTTAGGGAACATAGTCATCCTCGTGCACATGCATCTGTACGCGATTCTGTACTCTCAGCGCATCTATTTCCTAACACGCCAGTCCTGATGCTGTGATGTGCATTGTACAGCCCAGATTTGCTGACCTCCAATATCCTTCCTCCTACAGTGGCACACCCCTCTGTGGTTGACATGTATCTCATGTAGGCCACTCCTCGGTGTAGTACCGCTACCCGCTTGCTCCATCCTTACACCGGCGCTTTTGCGATTCACTATTATCTGCCTCATTTGCATGGAATTGACTACTAATACATGGTTACGGCGCGAACACCGCCACTCCTTGACAACCATTGCGCTGGGGTTGAAGCTTTACATACATACTATGGTGTGTGGTGGCTGTGCAGCTGATGTGTGTTATACTGCTCTTTTAGGACATTGTCATATTATTTCATTGCTTTGCAACTTCTGTGCACATATCCCGGGTCTGCTGTTCTTTCTCACGTCGTGCCATTTATGTCATTTTTTACATTTTGTGCATATTTTCTTTGGACATTCTCGGTGCCTTTCCACATTGGCATATTGCACCTATATGATACCTGACTTTGACAGCCTTCCGTTACTCCTCGGTCATGTTTGGGTAAATGTAAACCATTTTTTTTGGTTTACATTGCCGTGCCCTTACGCTACGCCTGCGCCACTTCGTGGATCGCTATTTGCCCTCATTTGCATGGTGCAATACCGCACACGGTGTGTTTTGCATACCTACGCTGGGGGTGGAGACGGTCCGGCGCACGCCGGTAGTGCACGTGAAATTCATTCATACCTGAATCGCTCAGCAGCCATATTTGGCGTTATAACGCCGACGCTATGCTGGCGCCTGGCGCAAGGTTCATGAATCCCGGGGAAAGTCTCAAAAGTGGCTCCTTTCTTCTCTCAGCGTTTTCTCCTCTTGGTGGGTGCTTCACCAACAGATACCCCTTCTTCTTTTGCACATCATGAATCTAAGTATCATCATATCGTATTCCCAAACAAATTTCTCTTATGTTTCTGTTATGTCTGATCTGTATATGCCTTCTTGGAAAAGAAGAGCATGCAAATTATAAATCTTAACCATGACTTCTAGCACTATTATCCTCCCCTTAACATAAACTTTTTTTTGCTCTTTCTCTAGGCTTCAGTAGTTTTAGTTTTTTTTTCCTTGAAACTTTGCTGTCTCTAATGCCTCACTAATGATGTTACTCGTATTTATTTTTCCTGCATTCCATTTTAAATTAGATCACTTTGAAAAAAAAAGTTACTTTTCTAGCTCTATTTTGAAAAAGTCCTTCCCAACTAGACATGAATGAAATGATCAATATACAGATGTGTGGTTCAGCACCCACTTATTGTACTAGAATGCCATGAAGATCAGTCTGCAAAGTTCTGTTAATTATATCTGCCTTTAGCACTTGGCAAGGACACCATCTTTGAAAGAGAAGTCTGTTGCAAAGGTCCTTGGAACCTCCCCAACACACACACACACACACACACACACACACACACACACACACACACACACACACACACACACACACACACACACACACACACACACACACACACACACACACACACACACACAAGCACACAGGCTGACATGCTCACACACACACACACACACACACACACACACACACACACAGGCTCACACACACACGCTCACATACACATGCTCTCACACACACACACGCACACACACACACACACACACACACACACACACACACACACACAGGCTCACACGCTCACACACACTCACATCTCACACACACATACACCCACACATGCACACACACGCACACACACACACACACACACACACACACACACACACACACACATACACACACACACAGGCTCACATACACACACACACACACACACACACACACACACACACACACACACACACACATACAGGCTCACACGCTCAGACACAAACACACACACACACACACACACGCATACACGCACACATGCACACACGCACACACACACACACACACACACACACACACACACACACACACACACACACACACACACACACACACACACACACACACACACACACACACACACACACACACACACACATTTTTACTCCTTTCTTCTCTGCTTACCACATTTTTACTGCTTTCTACTCTGCTTCCTTAGCTGTGTGACTTACAGAATATTGGTCTATGACAAAGATAGATCATTTTCCCCATTGGCTTAATTACGACAATAGAAATTTAAAAAAAACATAGTGAATGTAAGTTTTTTTTATAATCTGTAATTCTGAATTCTTACAGATTTGTCAGACACTCTAACTGCAGTCTGAGATGGAATGTTACATTATTTTCCTATTATTGTAACAGACAGCAAAGCAGCTGGCATGTTTCTTGTTTTCTAAAGGGAAATTCTACAGCTGTGTTACTAAATCAAACAAATCAATAAAAGGGAGTAAATAACTATGTAAAGCATCATAAAGATGTCAGAGGTGTCCATACCATAACTTACTCTAATCAAGTTTTTTTCAAGTACTAAAGTTCATTGTAAAATTTTAAACAGTGTCCAAGATGTGAACTGGATGCATCTCTCATTATTTGGTAACAGAACAATGATATTTTCATATGCACTTACTTTTCATGTGAACAGTATGAGTAGTTTCATGGTTCTCATTTGTTAAAATGTTACCATACCATGTGTGCCTCGTGTTATACCTAATGTTTTTAAGGTATACAAGGGTTGTATTTATTTTACTTCTTTGAGATCGTGTTAGAGAAGTCTTGATCCCCTCAAGAGTTGTGAGTTCAAATAAATATTATATCCGTAGACAGTTATTCTGTCTGTATGTCTGTCTTTGTAATATTCTTTACCATAACAGATTGTGTGCATCACTTGTATTTAAACCAGAGGTCTTAGCAGTAGCTGGTAGTCCTAAGTGCAGAACATTTCCTGATGAAATAGGGAGCCCAAACATGTAAGTGTTTTAACTTACACCTCAGGTTTCTTTTGTATTTTGACTCTCAGGTTGCTGTCTTTATCTAGCTATACAAGTGCTATAGGAAAAAGGGTATTAAAATTTAAGGTTTAAGGATTTTGTCATACCTTACCTGCAAAATAAATAAATAAATAAATAAAAATAATAAGGAATAATAAAGCAGCATGCAGTCAATGTATTATGCATGTGAGTATAGTGCTAATGCTGTGTGTAGTTAGATAAATTCATAGCAAGGTGGTTCTGGCTATAACGCAGAGAGGACTTTGCCTTACCTGTGTGTTTGTGAGAGTGAGAGGTGGGAATAATGGGAGGCAAGGGAAGTAAGATTCCCCCCACTCCTAAGCGTACTGCAGCATGCTGTATGTATAATCATTATGGGGACATTAAGCTACAGGTATTTAAAGTGATGTGACTTTAAGAAAATGAGAGCCTGTTTTATAATTCCCACAAACTGAGTATTTGGATAACAGTAAAATAATTTAAGAGAAATTTTAGAGAAAAAAAGAACCAAAATAAAGATGGATAAGTAGGATACTTTTAATGCCTGTTACAGTGAAGCTTTTGAAAGAGAAAAGGAATTGGCAGTATGTGTGTTAAAAGATACAAATCAGAAAGTGTTACAACAAGTAAAAGACCTGAAGACCATGGCAGGAAAAATAAAATATGGGATCCCTTTACCCAGTAATATGTGGAAGTAATGTCTGGCCAGAAGGAAGAAACATTTGAAGATGATTATTCACCTTTGACCCTCTTCCCACTTTCTCTGAAAGTGACATTCATCCACTTCCTACTATCCCTTCTGTTGAGAGAAACAGTCTCAAGAAAGGGGTAACAGAAGAAAAGGGACAGGTAAATAACAGAGGAAAGAGACAGATAAAAGATATGACACAACAACCCTCCAATAATACACACTTCACACTTTCCAAGGCAAAACAGGAGAAACATGAAACTGATGAGGAAACTAGCACTGAAACTAGTGATGAAGAAATTAAAACACAGGCCCTCCTTAGACAAAGTTCAATAGGCAGAGGGGAGGAAACAGTTCATGTCCATTGTCCTTGGACTCTGACAAACATACACCACGTAGTTAAAGATTTTCCTGAAATGACAGAAGAACTTGTGAAATTTAAAGAAGAAATGCAAACTATTATTGAATGTATGCCCAAGTCTGGCAGACTTGTGCCAGTTATTAAATGTAGTAGTTACTCATGAAATTTATGGAAAACTAGTTTTAAAGAAGTAGGGATAGATCCAAATGTAAGGACAAGATGGAATACGTTCGAAAGGTTGAAACAAAAAAGGGAAACAACTCTTAGAAGCAATCGGTAAGGTGTGCCTTAAAAGGACAGACTGGACAAAAATAACTGGTTGTAAGCAAAACAAAGGTAAATTTCCAGGTGATTACTTAGAAAGGTTCAAATTAGTATTTATAGCTTTCTGGTTTTGCAGATCCTGTAGAAAGAGCAGCAGCAGTGCATTCTACTTTTGTGCAGGACTTGCAACCTCAGGTTTAGGCTGCCCGGAAACAGATACTCCTTAATTGACAAGGAGAAACATCTGAACATTTTCTTAAGTATGTTAAACATTGTGAAGATTGTACCAAGAACATAGAGGAAAAAATAGGGAAGCAGAAGAAAAGCTTATGGATTTGTAAATCAGAAGTTAAGAAAGGAGGGAGAAATAAGGGAAGAGATAGAGGGAGGTTTCAGTGCAATGGTAGTCAAATGCCACCACAAAGTACACAGCAGAATGCTAGAGGAAAGAGGAAGACTCAGTTTACTGTTGCCAATGAACCCTGTTTCACTTGTAGTAAGACTGAACATTGGAGAGGAGAATGCCCTTATACACAGAAGCAACAGGAGAACTGTAGCATCTGGCAACCAGACTCAGTAATGCACTCCTCACCCCTCCCATCACCAATACAGACATGGAGAAATAAGGAAGCTCCATAAAACAGCACTCAACAGAAGGAAAATAAGTACGTTTAAATACTTTAGTGCAAATAAATCAAAAGAAACCTTATGGTGAACTAATTCTAGGAAAGAAGGAATGCCCATTTTTAATTAATACAGGTGCCACTTGGTCTGTTCTTAAAGTAAATTCAACTAGACAAATGTCTTTAGCTAAACAGAAAGTAAAAGCAGTTGTTGTGACTAATATTCATGTTATTTGTTCTGTGTCACAACCTATGCCTGTGTCCTTAGGTGCAACAGAAGAGAAACATGCATTCTTGTTAAGAACCACAGCTCCAGTAAACGTAATGGTAAGGGATCTGTTGGGTAAGCTAGGAAGTTGCAATTTATTGTACCACTGAGTGAGTGTATTTGAATATCCCTGGTTAGGCAAAGGGGAAGTTTTAGCAGTACTGAGCAATGAAGATGAACCACAAATGTCACACCTTCAGGCAGATGAGTAATTACAGCAGCAGGTACCCAAAAGTATATGCACACAGCATTCTAATTAGGTAGAACAGTTAAACTCTTCAGAATCAGTAAGAATTTAAGTAGATTCAAATAGACCACTTCCCAGAGTGCCACAATAGTCCCTGAATCCAGAAGCAGTAGAAGGAATCTGACCTGTTATTCTGTCTATTACAGCAAGGAATAATTGCCCCATACTATAAGCTGTTATAACACTCCCATACTTCAAATTAAAAAGCCTGGCTAGAATGCAGGATTTGAGAGCTGTAAATCAGACAGTACTTTCCTCTTATTCAACTGCTCTAACACAGTAACTATTGTTAGTTGTATACCACCATGGGCTACTTATTTCAGTTACAGATTTGTGATCAGCTTTCTTTTCTATGCCCATACACTCTGACAGTCAGTATTTGTTTCCTTTTGCTTATAAAGGACAACAGTACACTTGGACAAGGCTACCTCAGGGCTACACAGAATCTCTGTCCATATTTCATAAATCTTAAACAGGGATTTGAAAGATGTACAGTTTCCCTGCCAATCAGTATTAGTGCAATATGTAGATGATTTGCTTATAACATCAGGCACACTACAGCATTGCCAACAGGATACTTTTTTCCTGTTAATAAAGTTAGAAGAGAAAAGACATACAACATCAAGAGAAAAATTACAGCTATGGTCACCAAAGTAAAATATCTGGCTCATGTAATGTCACAAGAAAATAGGCAAATGCTGCCTTCACACGTCAAGGCAGTAACTGAAACTCCATGTTCAGTCACACACAAATAGCTTAGATCATTCTTAGGAATGGCAGGGTATTGTAAGCAACTGATTTCAAATTATGCAAAGCTAGCAAAGCCACTGGCAAACCTGGTAAAACAAAATACACCAGTACTTTTGCTGTGGGTAGAAAGTGAGGAAGATTCATTTATTCTGTTAAATCAATCTTTAGCAAATTCTCCTGCTTTAGGTTTACCATATTACAGAAAGTCATACATACTTTTCTGTCATGGAAACAGTGTGTCTGCAGCAGGAGTGCTTCCACAAAAGCATGGGCACATCACAATCCTTTAGTTTATTACAGTATGGCACTGGATTGAGTGGCCAAAGTATTGTCACTTTGCCTAAGAGCAGTTGCTGCAGCTGCCCTGATGGTAGAACATGCTGCTCCAATTCTCTGAGGTAATGAACTTACTATTTCAGTCCCCCATGTTGTGGCTGCCCTTTTACTAAAAATAAAACCATAGCCTTCCTCACCTTCAAACTGACAAAATATGAATTGCTGCTAATTTCAGATAATTATTAGAATTGTTCAGCGTGCAATTTTAAGTCCTGCATCTCTGTTACCAACTGCAGAGGAGGACGAACTACATGACTGGATTATTGTTACTAACAATTTGTTTTATCCTAGGAAGGACCTGGCTGATGTCCTGATTCAAAATGCTGAATTAAAGCTTTTTGTGGATGGATCCTGTGGCAGGAATAAACAAGGATATGATGTTGCTGGAATTGTTATGTATCCAGAAAGTGTTGTGATAATATAAGAAAGACTTGAAAGGGTCACCAGCTTAAGTGTTTGACTCAGTTGCACTTACTAAGTCATCAAAATTTGCTAGAGATACAGACAGCAGATGTACATTTGGGATGGCTCATATTTTGGAGAACAATGGAGACAATGTGGATTTTTGATATCAGCATACACAGAAATTAAAAATGGAAATGATGTTAAATCTTTATTAGAGTCTCTTTTACTGTCTAGACAGGTAGCTGGAGTAAAAGTAAAAGCACATAGTAAACTGAGGGACATGCTGCCAAGAGCTAATAATCTGCCTGATAAAGCAGCAAAGCAAGCTGCTGGGTTAACAATCTTCTGAGTTCTGCAATGATACTATTTAAAACACTTTGCAACCCTGTATTTAATTTGGATGCAGTAATTATTCTGCAGGACAAGGCATCAGAAAACAAGAAAGAAAAATGGATGAATGCAGGATGCATAAAGTCTAATGATGTGTTATGGTGACATCCTGATGGACATATTGAGGTACCTCAGTCTATATTGCTTTGGGTGGTAAGATTGTATCATTTACTTAATCATATATGAAAAATAGTTTAGCAAATTTACTAAACCTGGTTTGCTGCATCTTCTCATTGTCTAATTTAACATTGTGTACAGAATTGTGAAATGTGTCTGTTTTGTAATGTGTCTCCTAGTGTTAAAATTAAAGATTCAGCTCTGCTGCCCCCTTGAGCCATTCGTAAAGTATCAGTTGGATTTTATCCTGCTGAAGCAATGTAATGATTTTAAATATGTCCCTGTCATTGTCTGCATATTTTCTGCCTGGGTAGTACCTAATCCATCTGCTAAAACTGATGTGAAAAGTTACGATGCCCAAGAATACAGTCAACAGGGGAGCGTGTCCAAAAGTGTGGTATAATTAAAAAAAAACGGGTCCAGTGGATACTGCAGCAAATGGAGATGAGTACATTCACTATAGATAAAAATGATGGACATGTAAGTACAATTTATTTTTGTCATCTTCCTCAGGGATTGGTGACATATTAGGACAAAATGCATACACGATTTATGAACAGTGTAAAACGCAATTGGTTAATAGAACTAACATGAGGGGGAATGAGCATGAAGTTAGTGCCAACAAAACTTGTCCTAAATTTGACGAGTTTAATGTTCGACAAGATATAGGCTCTCTCCAGAGTAGCATTGGGCGAAATGGTAAAGAAACAATACCAGATGAACTTGAAGGGTTATTTGATTATTCAGACAACAATGTGGATAAATTAAATGTTTCTCAAAGTAGTTTACTGGACTTGAGTATATATCTTTTAAATGAAACTTTGAACGCTAACAATGTGAGGTCAATGAATAATACGTCAGTAGAACATCATGGTGATTGTGATCAAATATTGAATTATGAAACTTTTTGAAGTACAAATGATGATGAACACAATGTTGCTCTGCTTCAGGGTGTTAATGGAGGGAATAACAATCAGATAGCATTTAATGAAATAGACGGGCTTCTTGATGATTCAGACAAAAATGTTGATAAATGCACAGGTTTTCTGACATACACAATGCATTTAAGAACATACACTGTGAATGAAAGGGTTACATTAATTGATAATACAGTGGAGTTTTATGATAATTGTGATGAAATAATAACTCCTGAAATGAGCGGCAATGTAAATAGCAATAAATTTAATTGTCAATTACGAGCCTTGCACAATCGAGATTGTGATAAAACATTAAAAAATATAATGATAGGCAATAATATGAGTATGGTATTTGTTTCAAATTGTTGTGAAATGTGTGAAGTTTTACAGGACAATATTTTAAATCAACCTACTATAATAGAGAATAATGCACGTGACTTCAAATTATACAATTATTCTAGTCATATATTTAACATTAGACATGCTAATCTACTATCCAAGGGGTTTACTTTTGTGCCTTGTAGGAAAGGTAACTTAATAGATACATTAATTGATTTAAAGTTATTTGTTCAGAAGATGAACTTGAGGATGTTTTTTACAAATTCAGAGGTGCAATATGAACAAAGAAAACTATCAAAGTCTAGCAAATTTAACCCCCAATTGATAATATGATAGCAATATTTGAGAAAACATGTGAACTAAACATAAGAGAATACTTTAAAGAATGTAAAAAACGTGATTACACTAACATGTCTTATGATGAACATCAGTTGTTAAATGAGTTGGTTAATTCTGAACATATACGTGTAATAAAACCTGATAAAGGTAACGGGGTGGTGATTGTAGATAAAAATGATTATATTGACATGATGATGGCTATGCTGATGGAAGAGAATTATATTGAAAGTTGAAAGTAGTATTAATGAAACTAACACTGCATATCAAAAATTGGACCTCATCCTAGATGACATGTTATTTCAAGGTCAGTTAATTGAAACAGAATATGAATTTATGCAAAATCCTAACCCCATGGTTAGTAGTATTTTTGGGATACCTAAATTGCATAAGGGGCTAAACCATGTCAAGTTTAGGCCCATTGTCGATGGTAAAAGAAGTAAAACATGTTTTATTAGTCAATATTTAGAGTTCTATATGAAACAGGGTTTAACTACTTTTGCTTATATTATAAAGGATTCATGGAATTTTTTTGGATAGGTTAAAATCTTTAAGCATTAACAGCAATACTGTGCTTCTTAACATTGACGTTTGCAATTTATTTACTGTTATCCCCCATGACATAGGATTAACATGGTTGGAGGACCAATTGATTGAAACAGGAAGATATGATCAGGATCAAATTAATGTTTATATCACACTAATGGAAGCAGTACTGAAAAACAATTTCTTGTTCTTTGAGGGACATTTTGTAAACAAGTAATGGGAGTGGCTATGGGGCTGCTTGTGCCCCCATTTATGCCAACTATATTATGTCCTATTGGGAGCAGAGATATGTTTTTACTAGTGCTTACAGTCATTGTATAAAATTATATACCCGGCATTTGGATGACATATTTATTGCCTGGGAAGGTGGAAGAGATGAATTGGAAGCCTTTATAAAGTATATTAACAACATGGTAGATTTTCTTAAATTTACATATGAATTTCATTCTGATACAATAACATATCTAGATGTTAGATTGACTGTGGACAGAATTAATAAATGTTTGAGATCTAATATTCATAGAAAAAACACTTTTTCTAACTTCTATCTCCAATATGATAGTTGGCATCCTCAACATCAAAAAAGAGCAATTCTGAAAGGGCAAATGGTGAGGGTGGCCCATATGGTTAGTGACCATCAGGAATTTTTGGATGAAATTAATTACATGGTCAGTATGTTTAGAAGTAGAGGCTACCCAGAGGACATGTGCATGAATGTCATGCAGAAAATCAAACATAAAATGGAGACTGGAGTTTATAAATCTATACTTATGAAGGATAAAGACAAGAATTTTATGGATGAGAATATTGATATTCAAACTTGTGATACTGGTAGCAGTAAGGTGTTATCAAATTCATTATTATATATCACCACATTTAACAATGATGTGGATTGACTTCTATGGATGGTCAAGAAAAATTGGGGCATCCTAAAACTGGATAGAGATGTACGATTGAAAGTGGGGGGGTTTCCCACAATTTGTGTTTAGAAAAGATCAATCTTTGAAAAACATCTTGGAAAAAGGACCTCCTTTTAAGTCAATTTTAAGTGGTAGAAAGTTAGGGAATTTTAAATGTGGTAGGTGCTCTATTTGTCAATATATATTACATACAGACACTTACATTAAGATTTAATAATTATTCAATACCTATCACAGGACACTTTGATTGCTACACTCAAAATGTAGTATATGTGGCTAAGTGTCAGAAGTGCCCAGTATTTCATGTGGGAAAAACATCTTGGTATTTTAGAGAGAGAATCAGAGAGCATATACTTGACATTAGGCTTTACAAGTTTACTAATGCCTTAGCTAGGCATGTTACTGCCAACAATGAACACAGTTTTAAATTTTGTGTAATTTAACAGATTAAGAATTATGTTCAAGGTAGGACACTAGATGTCCACTTGGACATATGTGAAGAATTAAAATGGCAATTAAGACTGGATGCACAAAACTATCCTGGTATAAATGACTATGTAAGCATTACTCCTTTATTAAAGTTGAAACACATTTTAGGAAGAAATTAATGAATTTTATAAAGGTTTTTAAAGTGATGATTAACATGTATTTTTATGGTTTGTGTGTGAATATTTATATACCTATATATATTCATTTATTTAATTATTTAGTTATCTATATATTTCATGGTTTTTATATATTTATATATAATGTTGCGGTAATTTATATCACAAGATTTTTTATTTCTGTATTTAATACATATATAATGGTTTGTTACTTCTAACAGAAACCATTCATTTTAAATATATAGTAATATTTCTTTAAATGGTCTATCCACTGATTGATTAAATGAAGCATTAAGTGAATGAGAAGGATATTTAAACTCCAGCTGTTACTTTTACTCTTTTTCTGATGAAGCCCTACGGATGAAACTTAGGTTAGCTCATGTTCTGTTTGTGTTTGTGACATTCAGCTTGAATAAACTGCTGTAAAACTACATTTTTCTTCCATTTTTTTCTGGTTGGTTTTCATGGTCTGGTGCTTGGATTTTTAAAACCGATGTGGACACTAGCAAATAAATTATTGAGAGACTTTATGCCAACTTCATGCTACTGATTTTGATAAGGGCACATACTTCACTGCTGAGATTATAAAGAAATTGTGTCAGGATTTTAAGGTAACTGTAGCAACTCCACTGTCCACATTACCCACAATCATTTGAGTAGTTGAACCCATTACTAAAACCATTAACATTAAACTGGAAAAAACATCTGTAACGACTGGTCTTACATGGCCTAATGCGCTGCCTTTGGTTCTCACGAGTAGAAGAAGAACAATAAATGCAAAGAAAAAACAGTTCTCATGAAATTCTTATGGGCTGTCCCATGAGAATGCCATCTGCTTCACCTGCCCAAAATGTGGAGCTTATATTAACTGATAATTCAGTACTAAATTATTGTTCAAAATCTGTTTCTGTTTAACAGACTTTGCATCAAAGGACTCATGAAGCCCTTCTCCAACCTTCAGCTCAACCCTGCCAGAATCTGCAGCCTGGGGATTGGGTTTTTGTTAAAGCCTTTCAGTGAAAATCTTCCCTGAAGCTCAGGTGGAAGGGACCATACCTTGTTCTTCTTACAACTCATATAGCTGTTTGGTGTGCTGGCTTACCAACTGGGGTCCAGGCTTCCCACTACAAGAAGACTGGACTGGTATCCACGGAGATGAAGGATGATACCTCACCTGCTCCTGATGGTCCTGACTCCTCCCCAGATGAGACGAAGGAAAACCTCTTTTAGGAATGACTACATCGATATGCAGCAAATCTTAACATCAGCAATTGCTTTATCTGCGCATTTGTGCCTGAACACTCCAAAGTAGGCATTACTATGATTCCAGTTCCAGCACTTCATACTGATATTGAGCAAATGATGTTTAAGAAAAAAAATAATAACTTGGCATAGTATGTTTTCAACTAGCAATATCCACACCAGGAAATACCTGCTATGCAAGGCAAGGGGCAATCTGTGTAGGCTACAACAAATGGAATGTGACTCAACATGAAAATGTTTTAAATAAACTCAGACTGAAATTGTATAGCTGGGGACAAGGAATGAATATGCTAACTAATTGTAATTACATTTGTGGAGATCGCACCTATCCCTGCCTTTCCACAAACTGGTATGTTTGCTGCTATGAAGTCTACATTTTCCTAGCTTTCCAGCATTTTTGGTTAACTCCAACTGGTTAAATGAGAAATAAATGATTAATTCAGCTATCTGAACATGTACTGAGTTTCTTTCTGCCTCATTATGACATGTATAGAACTACAGTAAACTGAATTGGCAAATAAAACATTCATACTGCTAACTGTGAAATGACTGAAATGAGGTCCATGTTGTTGCAAAATTATCTGACCCTTAACATGATTTAGTGTCTAAACAGGGCTCTGTAGACTTCTTAGATAAGCCACAACTCCACAGCAGTCCATAAAAGAAAGCCAGTAAAGGTCCATACACCTGTAGACAAAGCCAAGCCAAACCTATATGATGTAAAGTTTAATACAAAATATCAACTCCAAATAAGTGCTTTCATCAGAATGGTGTGTTGTCACAAACAAACTGTTAAAATAATCAAAAACTGAATTTGAGTGGCTGTAAATTAATTACACAACGTTTGAAAATTTAAAGAAACATCACAGAAACTCGTGTACTCTTTCTTAACATATACACACACATATGTACAACACAATTTGGTAAAAATATTTACAAATATCTACAAAAATATATGTACACAAATATTATTTACAAAAGTGTATTTAATAATATCAATGTGAGCTGTCATAGCATTAATATTATTGTTGGCAATATGCTTACCCTTAAACAAGGGGTCATTTTTAAATCCCAAACCATCCATAATTTCCTTCCTGATGTCATCAATAAGAAGTTTGGGATAATTTTGAGTCAAAATAAGCTCTCAATAAATTCCATATAACCATCTGTTATGCATTCTATATAGGCAAGACTGAGAGATGTCTTAGAGAATATATGAGCATTTATATGATCTAAACAGGGGCAAAGACACCAAATGCCTTGTACAGACATTGTTTAGTTTGTCCCTCAGCCAAATTTAAATTCTGGGTGATACAGCAAGTTCAGATTCCAGAAAGAGGTGATGATTGGGAAACCAGGTTGGAATATCAAGAGATGATATGGAAAATGTTTTTGATGCTTGCGTAAACCCTGGTTTATATGATCACCTTTCTATAGTTCCTGCCTTGAAATTAAAAGCAAACATTTTATACCATCTTTGTTGTCATGTTTAGGAGATTCTATACACTTTTGTAAATAATATTTGTGTATGTATATTTTTGTAAATATTTGTAAATATTTTTACCAAATTGTGTTGTGCATATGTGTATGTATATATATGTTAAGCAAGAGTACACAAGTTTCAAGTGATGTTTCTTTAAATTTTCAAACATTGTGTAATTAACTTACAGCCACTCACATTCAGTTTTTGATTATTTTAACAGTTTGTTGGTGACAACACACCATTCTGATGAAGTTTCCGTGGGTGAAATGAAAGCACTTATTTTATGTGGATATTTTGTATTAAATTTTATACCATATCGGTTTGCCTTGGCTTTGTCTTTGCCTACAAGTGTATGGACCTTTACTGGCTTTCTTTTCTGCACTGCTGTGGAGTTTTGGCATTTGTATTATTTACAGCATTTCTTGTGGTTACTAGTAGACTCTTAGATAAGCAATGTTGCTCTGATATTTCTGATTTCTATGAAGAACAAGACAAATTAGCTGAATGCATGGAGGAGCTACTAAACATCTAACCAGAATTGAAAGAAAGATGATATTATTTGACTGGTTAGGAAATATTTCTGAAAGTATAGGAACTAGTTTTTCAGAACTTGATTGTTAAAGTAATCGTAATTTGTCTTATAGTTTTAGTAAGTTCTTTACTTAAAAATGTATTACTAAACTGTTTTATGACAAAAGTAAAAAAAAATGGTAATGATTTCTCCAAAGCAAAGATACCACAGACCATATGTGCCTAACAACTGGAATAACACTGCTGTTGATAACCTACAAAATACTGCAGTATAAACAAAGATGATACCTAAGGGGGAATAGGTTCCTAGGTAATTACTAGGCTAGCTGCCCTTGTGGACCATTTTAAGCCTAGTCATTTTCCCTTAGTAAGACTCAAATACTGTCTGTGAGTTAAACACCTTAACTTTAATCAGTATGCCAGTGAATGTAAGTTCTTTTTTATATGCTGTAATTCTGACTGGTTAGAGATGTGTGTCAGGCACTCAATAACTGCAGTCTATGATGGAATGTCATTTTCTTTCCTGTTATTGTAACAGACAGCAAAGCAGCTGGCATGTGTTCCTTGTTTTATAAAGGCGAAATCTATAAATGTGTTACTACATCTAAGGGAGCAAATAGCTCAGAGGGGCCTATGCCATAGCTTACCCTAATGAAATTTTCTGAAGTATAATAGCTCAGTGTTAGATGGTAAAAAGAGCCCAAGCTGAGAACCAGATGCATCTCTTCTTATTTAGTTACAGAACACTGATAGTTCACATACATGTACTTTTCATGTGAGCATCTTGAGTAGTTGTATGAATCTGATTTTCTAAAATTGTATCATACTATGTGTGCCTCATACTACACCAAATGTTTCATGTAGAAAAGGGTTGTCTGCTGTTTTACTTCTCTGGGATCATGTTATTAAATTCTTGAGCCTCCTCATTGGGTTGTAAATTGAAATAAATATTATATTTGTATAACCAGATATTGTTTGTTTGTCCTTACAATATTATTTACCTTAACATTTATATATGTTTCATCCCACATTTTTCTGACTGCTTTTAAAGAAAACAATTTGTTCCTTCCTGCGTGATGCTTGGAAATATATCCATATTTAAAATCTTTCCCCTCCCCATTTAATATCATATATAATGAACTCTAAAAATACATTAGCTGCTCCACCTACAGACTCTTTCTTGGCATTATCCCTTCTATGCTACCACTCTCTCATAACAATTTCATGCTATTATTTTTGAATGTCTCTTTTGTGTCCACAGTTACCTGGATCCTTCCCCTTCCAATTACTAAGAAATTTAATTCCTCTCTCTGCCATCACTACACATGCTCCACATCACAACAATATAACTGTACTGTTCATTTCTGCATCTCCATTTTTTGGCATCCTCTTCCATAAATTTCTTTTGTCATCTTGCTTGCGATCTGCAATTCCTGTCTGTTCTCCTGTATTTACATATCATCATATGACTTCTGCAGAGTGATAACTGATCCCATCCTGTCTGCAATGGCCCATTGTTCCTCAGCCTTTAGCCTTCTTTGTCTTATTGCTATTTTATTTGATGATGAAACTAACTCAAACCACTCAAAGTTCTCTTCTGTCTTGTTACAAAAGTGGTAGTAAAATAGCCAAAACCTTGTTATATAAAGTTTGAGTACATCTTGTGTGTTATTTTTGCAAAGAAAATGTTTTTAGCACCACAACTTAAACCCACAACAATCAGATATAATCTGCTCTGAGATAGTTATATCAAGACAGTCATATCAACTTAGGAGCTGGAAAAGGTAGGGGAGCAACCATTACACCTCACAGGATGCTGGCTAGACTGTTTGGGATATCTGGTTTTGTGTGGGATTTCTAAAGTTTTGATGTATAATCCCCACAAACAGAACAGTACTTTGTTTAAATGATGCTCAGAGGACTGGAAACCATACACTAGATCACATTTCTCTGAAGCTACATTTTTCATTAAAATACCAAATGACTGAATTAGTACTGTAATTTCATTAAATCAATCCTATAATAAGCAGAAAGGGGAGTAAGTGCCCTGCACTTCTTCTGTGGAACTCTACTCCCATACCCACATTCATACATTATAAATCTGAGATCATAAAAGGTCAGGGAAGAAGGAGAAGATGCAATTATTCGTCCCCAGCTCTGTACAGTCTCAGACTTGTTATATAATATAAGGGGGCTCCACATATAGGGGGCATTTTATGGCTCTTGTTTCTCCTAAGAAACAAAGACCTGTACGTTAAATTATGTGATCAGGCATGTTGTCTGTTTCTAATCATTGCAGTTCAATCAACTGAGATCCACTGAAGTATAATTTTAGTCAAATATGACTTTATGTAATTGTGTTTGGATTAACAGTCTTCCACCAGTGCAGGCCTTGCTGACCTGAAAAAGATTCGGCAAACTATTGTGATTTCTATTCCTTAAACTCTTTGCCCATAGCACCATACACAGTCAGTTAATTTTAGCATGGTCTATTATCCTGCTAACACCATAACTAATCGTACTAACAATATAACTTGACCCTCCACATAGTTTTCTCAACTGCATTGTTTCTGTACACTTTCCCACCACTCCTATGTTCAGTGTTCCATCTACCCCATTACATTTTATTGGCTTTGCAATGCTCTGAACACTTTGGCATACTGTTCCTTTTTAATAATTATAAGGATCACTGCTGTTTTCACCTGTTAGTGATGACTCCCTCACTTTAAACTTCTATGGCTCTTGGTGTTTCTGTCACATAAGCCTTGAATGAAAGTGTGTAGCAGGGATTATCTGACAGATTTTGAATTTTAAATATCTAGCACATTGTCAAAAAATAAAGTGAGAATACAAGGTATGACAAAAGTAAAATTTGTACGGGACAGGATATTAGAGTTGCAAGGCTGAGATTCTTAATGCTGCATTCGAACATAAAAACAGACACTATATATGACATAATGACTGTTTTAAGCACCAGGTTCTATAGTCCACTGTTTACTAATTAACAACAGTACAGAAAATCTTTTGGTTAATCAATGAATGTCTTAAATCGTAGTCCAGCCTGAATCTTAAGTCATAAAATTCAATAAAAACTAGGCAAAGTAGCACAGAGCAGATTTTCAGTCATAACATCTCCTCGTAGTTACTTTCCCTGCACCATGAGGTTGTACCTACTGTGCTTTCTTCTCATTAAATATAAGGACACTAAGTTTGATACAACACTGGAGTAAGGGGCACATTTTAACAAGCTCATTTTCCAACAGGAAATAAATTTGATGAATTCTTATGCTATAATCTTTTCTATTTAATGCCTTAGCAAAATTAAACCATTACTTATCTTCTAAGTAAGTAAAAGTTTCAAAATAATATAAACTTAGCTTTCCAGTATTGGTTTGCAAACACATTAAACTTACCTTGGCATATAAATATATACACTAATTGGTCCTTGGATATATTTACTATAACAAAGGAAAAGAAGCTTAATTTTTTTGTGTGTTTTTTGGAATGGTATAACAGTTTTATTTCTAACTTTAATCAGCATGTGAAAGCAGATAGCACATATGCTGCTTTTCGCATTGCCTTTTGGCTGGAGAGTGTGTGTGTGTGTGTGTGTGTGTGTGTGTGTGTGTGTGTGTGTGTGTGTGTGTGTGTGTGTCTGTGTTTCCTATACATAAAGTAACAGATATGCACCCCCAAAAAGACATATACATGTGTGTGTGTGCATGTGTGTGTGTGTGTGTGTGTGTGTGTGTGTGTGTGTGTGTGTGTGTGTGTGTGTGTGTGTGTGTGTGTGTGTGGCTTCCCTATTAATTAAGCAAAATGTTCAATGTTTTGATTGTCAGCTAAATGTTAAATAGTCCAAATCCTGAACAAATGGAACAGTGATTTTTTTTTCCTAGGGAAAAAAAATTGCTGATCTGCAAAAAAAAAAAAAAAAAAGCCCAAATACAAAAAAAAGTGAGGGGCTTCACCCCACACCCTCCCTCAATGAGGGGGGCTGTGCACCCACACACCCCTACATAAATATACCAAGTCTGAAATCGCACCGCAGTGGAGTAAACGGCAAAGTCCCGAAAACGGCCCAGTGATTTTTTCCCCTAGGAAAAAAATTGCGTTTCCATTTGTTCAGGATTTGGCCTTTTCGACATTTAGCTGTCAACAAAGTGACATTCGAAACATTGAACATTCGCTTAAATAAAAGGGAACATAGATGTGAGTGTGTGTCTGTATTATATATATATATATATATATATATATATATATATATATATATATATATATATATACAGGGGCGGCTCGTGGCATCGGACTGCCGGACTGCAGCCCCCTCAGTTGTTTTTGGTCTTCTTATGTATTTAATCATTAAATAAAAAAAAAAAAAAGAAATCTCTTTTTTTTTACTTTAAATTTCGAGTCCGCGACCGAAATGCGCATTGCGCACCTTAACCGTGGCGGTTGTAAACAGCTTTTTTTTTTTTTTGTTTTGTTTGCAGCCCAGAGGAGCACATCAGGCATCATTGTGATGCCCAGAAGTCTATGCGGCAGTGGTTCCAAACCGCATAGACTTGGAAGGGGCTCGGACTGCGACGTCCGCAGGCACGTCAGTCATGACGTGCCTGCTGGGCTAAAGCCTAAATGCTGCTGATTGGTTGTCGCTCTCTTCCCAGGATTTATGAGCTGGGAAGAGAGCAAGAATCAGTCAGTTTAGTTTAGGATCCGATGAGGAATTGAGCTTTCTTTTTTTGGCAAAATTAGTTGTGTGATCAGATCATCATTGTCTTTTTTTTTTTTTCATTTCTATTTGGAGCCTGGAGGGATTATTGGGTTTGGTTATCGTTTACTTGGAGTGAAGAAGATAGAAGAACTTCGAAGAAGAAAGAAAGTACAGGGTGCGTGCTGCAGAATTAGGTAAGTAAATTAAATAGGGACTCTCTTCTTACTTGGTAAACCAAACGCAAAAGGCTGAGCTTCAGTGGCTTCTCAGAATTGTGATATTTTTTTTTTCTAAGAAATTTAAAAAAGTTTAATGGTGTTGCACAGATATTGCTATGAATATTCTATCATATTGCAATTAAAAATTTTGAAAATCTCTGCAGGAAACTACTCGATCATTTATACAGTACTAGTGCAAATTAAGTTAACTTTGAAACACCATGATAAACCTATATTTCATTTTATAGTCATTTAGCATGTAGTTTCAATACATTGTCATTACCAAGATCACAGACTGTATCCTTCTTTAGGGTCTGATTTTTTTTTTCAACTGTCTACATTTTCTCTGAGTTTGCGTGACCTAAAAGATAGTTTATATTAAGTTTAAGGCATAGAGACATGCCCTCGCCTTAGTCCCAAAGTACATGGGCCAGTGTTTTTGTTTGTTGTGACTTTTAGTGTTTCACTTACAAGGGTTTTAACCTTTTTTTTGTTTTGAATAACTATGCATTGATTAAATCACACTGAATTATTTATACCTGAAGCATTTCAGCTGAAAATGAAACTATTGCCATTGGGTATTAATTTAGATTATGGTGTCATGACTGGCTTCCTGTTCACTTTGCCAGAATATCACTGTAAATGCTTGCTGCCTACGATACCTTTAGACTACCATGTGAGGAACTTTTATACAGAGCTAATATTACCTGTAATGTTTGTTTTGTCACATACCTGTTTGTTTATATCCTGGCTGGCTGGTGTTGCTAGGGCAGTTTTACTGTGAAATAAGTACAAGGCGTACACATGCTTTTGAAAGTTATTGATGAGTCTATTTGTCATTTGGTTGATGGGCATGGTGTACCATCTGTATGTTGGATACTTTTTGTAGATCCTTTACCTGGATGATTGATTCAACGAGCTTGTACAGAGTCTGCACTAGAACTACATTTTAGACAAGTATGCTATAGAATATTTTAAAAGATCACATGGTAATCCTTCGCTACGAAGTTGTGTGTGTGTGTGTGTGTGTGTGTGTGTGTGTGTGTGTGTGTAATTTCCTATAACAGACTGGGATAAAAAGGCATGATATGTCAATAAGCTGAGCAGATTGCCTTTCTTTTTTATTGTGTCTATGTGGACATTGCTAAAATTGATTAAATGTAAGATTATAAGATTGTAATTCAAAAAATTCAGAGTTAGATATTTCTGGAGGATGTCTTAATGTTAATTAAGGTTGTTTAAACACAAGGCTACATTTGCAAGTAACTTGGCTACAATTCATGCCACATTGCACTGAAACAGCCATACTTTATACACATCTAGTTCACATTATTGATAGATGAGGAGGTCAAACAGCTAAATATTGAGCCAAAATTATTGACTTTCAGAAAGTTCAAAACAAAATTAAAAGTTTGTAGTACATTAAGAAAATAGAGAAATAACTTTGTCATAAAACGGTCTGTGTTGTATGTACATGTTAAGCATCTTTGTGTTGTTGTATAACTAAGCAACTGGTAGAATTTAACACTAAAAATGCTGCACAGCCATTGTGAAGTCTTTGAAATGCAATTTATTGTAAACCCACGAGAAAGCGTTATTTTTTGTTTAAAACAGCGTAGTAAATCATACCTCTCAAGTGTACCTCATTACGAGGAACCTACCTCATTTGGGGTCTTAAAAAGTTCATGTTCCTCACAGTTCCACATTGAAAGAGTCTGTCAGTGTCACACATTCAGTGAGAATTTTTTTAAGTAAAATCCATGGCAAATAGAAATTAATCATATTAATTCATTAAAGGATCTTCTTTATAAGTTAAAACCAGCATATTTTAACCATCCTATGACCTTCCTAGTTGAAGTTGTTAGTAAGCCACATTAGTATGTCTTCCACATTTTGCCCATTTGTTCCACATTATGAAGGTGACTGTTCCTCATTTTGGAGATGAAAGGTTGAGAGCTATGTAGTAAACTCACTCTCATTAAAAAAAAAAAAAAATAGAAAAAGTTGTTTTCCTTTTGACATATAATCTTCTCCATACTGTGTTTTAAACAAATGTACTGTTTCTTACTGGCAGGCATTTTTCATATGAGTTAATGTCAGTCAGTTTTCATGAATCACATTTTGTGGGGAGCAAAGGCAGGATGCAGATGAAGAAAGTGAACCACGGCAGTTAACTTTTCTTTTTGGTCACAAATACTGTAAAAACTCCTTTTTTAAAACATAACCAATTGCTAGATTGTGTCATTAACCTTGTGGATGCAAAGCTCCCAGACTAGTGTATGTTAAGATGAATGGAATGATGTGGAAAGACAGATTTTGTTATTATCCTTGCAATGATGCTAGCAGTCATCAACCAGATATTGTCTATTTGATTTGTGAGGACAGCTGAGATGACAGGAATAGTGTAATAAGATATGTATTATTTAAAATTATGCTGGCAGTGGCAAACCAGATATTTTGGCCATGTTTCTAGCTTTGTAATTTGCATGGCACAACCTGGAAACGTGTGGTCAATTTGAGTGGATTGTGGCTATGAAATAATATTATATAGCCATCAGATGTCAGACTGCAACTTATGGATGGGGGTTATGGTTGCCAGGGTGAATAACTTTTGTCATTTGCTCACTTTAAACCATCACTCTGTGGTTTGGCAGGACTTGTGTATTTGTGAGAAGTAAGATGGAGTACATTGGATACCTGATATGCACAGACAGAGTAGGTATAAATGCTGTGTTTACAAGTTGGAAAACTAAGCAACAGTGATGAGCATTTCTGCAATATTCTTAGGTTCACTGACAGGTGTTTTTGAGTTTCAGATTTCATACCCTACAGAAAAGTCATACTGATGCAAGACCTACTGCTCTTTCTAAGCTTGTAAGAGCAGCATTTAAAAATTGTCTATTTTTTGGACCTTTGTCCTACTTTTATTTATGGCCTTATCCAGATTTCTTGCTCTGAGGTTGAGAGTATATGAAATGTGTCAGGGGCTCAGGGCCATCAGCTGGAGACGTTTCAAATTGTGACATACTTGTTGTAACTTGTACCCCCATGTAGTGACTTTAGATGTGTCCAGGCAAGGAGCACTTAGAGTATCCAAGGTAGACACAAGTACAGTCATGACTTTTAATCTGTCCTTTGTTTTGCAGAATGTTCTGGTTTTCTGTTATTTTTATACTGTTGATTTTGTGTATTCAGAAAAGATTTTGTTGGCTGCTTGTTCTTTTTATACTTTATTTTTTTTGACTGGCATTCCAGTAATTATTTTTTTGATGCATCACAGCCTTTGCTTCCCATCTAGATATTAAGTAACTGTCATGTAGCCAATGCATTGAAATATTTTCTTCTACACTTCATTTTTGTTTTGGTTGGACTCTCATAGTGATAGCTTGTTGGCAAACAGGGAAGCAAGTGTATTTAAAATACCAGTTTTTGTGGTTTTGAGCATAGTGAAGTACTGTTTGCAGTATACCGCAGAGGTAAGTGTTCAAGCCAATGTGTGCATGTAACAATGTGTGCTGTGTAGACTATTCAGCATGTGCCATACTGACTGAGCATTTATTTCACGTAAATAAGTATGTGAAGCATTGATCCCATTGCACCATAGCCACCTCATCTTGTTGGCCACACCCCGTCTTGTTGGCCACACCCCGTCTTGTTGGCCACACCCATCCAGCTGTCTCCTGCAGC
>NC_056745.1:1062593508-1062686008 GCF_019279795.1 Protopterus annectens
GATTCTAAACTATTTGCTTTACATTTTCTGCACTTGGAACTATTCAGCTGGATTGTCTGCTACTATTTTACAATGTCTCCACCTTGGTCCATTGGAATAAAGTAACTGTTGCTCACTGATGCCACAAATTAGGTACAGACAAATTAGCATATTGGGTAAAGCTATTTGATTTCAATTTTCCCCTTGTTACTGATTAATGTATTGCTCCCACATACTGTTGTCACTATTACTTTTTCTCCACTTGTGAATACTAAAGCAGTCACATCTTATATTACTGAATCCTTTACTCATATCCCATATTATCACTTTTTTACAAATAAATATCCATTGGAGAAGCATACTGGCAAAAACAAGCAAATGCAAAGAATACCTCTGATGTTAGCAAACCCGCTTCCAGAAAGGAAAGCACTAATGGATACTGTCCCCCCAGAAACCTTTATTTAAGCTTGTAAAACACATTACTAGCATTTTGTCTTCTGGCAACAGACTTCTTCAGGATACCATTTTCTAATGCAAACATTCCCTTCTGTCTTATGCGAAGAGTAAGATATTAAGGGATTGTGTTTACTCATTCTCCTTTATCTACTTTGACCATTATGGAACCTCAGTTGGCAGTTGTCCTTCTTCTACCCAGCCTGATAGCACTAGATATTTTTAGGCAGTGTAGTAACCCTCTCATGCTTACTGAAAACTCTGTTGCTAACTCACAACTATTCAATATGTGATAGATCTAAGTAATTCTGCAACTTAAAGGCTACCTTTTCACCTCAGAGGACATTAAATAAGCACAAATTGCACACACACCTACAGCACAGCGACCCTCTGCTACACCAACCAATGCTGAGGTTGTTAAGGAGTATTGTCTATACCTCCTAGACTAAGAACTAAGAAACCATTACCTTTAGTTCACATAGCGGCACACATATTCACCCTGTTCACCCATTTCCAGTACACATACCTCTTAAGAGTCAGTGGGTGCAAACCCAAAGCTCTTAAGACCCACTGAGTCTACATCCATCCATGACAATGTTTTAGTAATTAGTGACTTTTGTCAGGCATACTGACACCTCCACCACCACCACCACCAACAGGCCAACAGGCCAGGTAAGAATAAATTGATATTTAGCTTTCTCTCTGGAGAAAGGATCTATGCTATAGCATAGGTTATTCGATTCCTCCATCCAGGCAGAAACTTAAGGAAACCATTATGAAGCACAACACTGAAAAGGAACTTAAAGTACCCTCAAAACCAAAAATAACTTACAATCTTTATTTAACTATGTCAGGAAATTAAAAACACACTTCCCCAAATATCTCAAGAAGCAATCTATCACAACTGCACTTGAAGAAAAAATACAAAGTATAAATAAATTGTGTATGGGAGATCCTCCAAAACCTCCATGTAGTACAGACCATCTGCACTACCTCCGGAGGAAATAACTACTTGGTTACAAGATAACAGGGAAAAGGACTCTACCCCCGATGTGCTTAATCTAGACAAAAAGTCACATCTGACAATCTCTGTATTGGCTGACTCAACAAACATGTATACTATCATTAATGCCTGTGTTTTACATCCACAAATACCTTTTTTTATAAATAGTTTTCTGTAGCACAATGTATTTTAATGACTTAAAGCTACTCACCTTGGCTTAGCTACATCCACATGATTCAGATTTGAATCTGAGACCTCATGCAGGAGCAGATATTTAGTTCTCAAGCTATACTGTGTACATTATTTTCTTGAAAACATAAACTAGCTATGGCAATGCCATTGGTAATTCTTATTGTAAGGATTTCTGGTAGTATTTTCTAAGTATAAAGCAGCATGTGGATTTCTTAAGTGTTTTCTTTAATATAGATTTTTTTAGATAAAGTATGGTGAAATGTGATGGCAGTACAATTAATTGTAAAAATTGTCATATATTGTATCAACATACTAGGATGTTTCATACCTCTCAAGTGCTCTGATTTATCGGCAAAGTACTATGATATTTTCCTAAACATGTAGCCTTGCAGATTTATAATTTTAGATAGGGTTTGTTTTATTTAAAGGGTAGATATGTAGCTATATAGCTGATTTAAGGCTATACAAAGATCCTTTATCACTAGTTCTAGGAGATTTTACACCTGCCAACCTTCTACACTGAAAACTAAGAAAATGTTCCTCGTCCTTCTGACTCTGTGCTACGATTTTTAAAGGGGAATATTATGAATTTAAAGTTCAAATTTCAGAGGCATGGGATGATGTATTGCTTTGTAAAGAGGCTTTAGGTGTGGTCTTAAAAGTGAGCAAAAATGCCTGCGAACACAAAACTGTCCTATACTATCATTTTGTCGAATCCTACTAGTTGTGGACATGCATGTTTCGGTCTTTTTCCTAACCTTGCCAATGCAGTGTAAGTGGACTGGATTTATAAAGTAAAAACTTAAAAAGTATCAGTATTCAGAAGAATTATAGCTGAAACACTGGGCCATTTGCATATATCCTAAGGACCTGCAGTACAGGAGGTTTCAGGTATTACACAGTGGAGATTCTACCTTGGCTGAGATCTTTTTACCATTTTTACTGAATGGTTTGTCTGTGTGACACTTTACCCTTTGGTCTGGATAATAAACAACTGTTATGATCCATTGGATAAATATCTCAACAGGACTGGTTATTTTTACCAACAAGGAGATTCATAACGTGATGAGAAATTAGTGAAGACAACCAATTTCCTGGCATGTAGCTTAGCTTTGCTTATGGGTAAAGCTGACAGTCTTTCTGCTCTAGCAAATGTCAACTGGAACAGTTGTTACAGAAGAAAATAGATGTACAAGTGGAATAAAGTTAATGTATATAAGCAACAGAGATGTAAGAGTGTCATTTATACTAAAAGCCTATAAAATGACCAGTTGTTACAGAAGAAAATAGATGTACAAGTGGAATAAAGTTAATGTATATAAGCAACAGAGATGTAAGAGTGTCATTTATACTAAAAGCCTATAAAATAACCACAATTCTACTTTCCATAAACACATTTGCTTTCATATGAGTGGACAAATCATTCTTGTCCTATGTCCTATAACAATACTTAAGGCATCAAATAACTATCATAATTAATTTGAAGACAAGTCAAAAGTATACCTTCCATCTGAAAATATACTAAATGAACATTCATTTCAGATGGAATTATAATGTTAAATTATGACTGGTCAATGAAAAATATGTTGAAAATTTCTGCAAGTCAAAAACGTTCCAGCTCTAGTTCATTATATTTCCAGTTCAAATCTGAACATGGAGTTACCTACCTACCTTCTCCATCTCTCTTATACAGTGCACCCATCGTAAACAAGGTTCATGCTACAGTTAAAATAAGCCAGAGACATGCTATTATAAGGTTGCAAAACTTGCCTCCAGCAAACAGTATCACAGCTACCACTCTATTACCCTTAAGGATTTGAATTGGCTCAAACTGACACACCACTTGGACTGCATACAGATTATTTCCACACACAACATTAGTGACAAAGTCAATGACTGCCCTGCTTTTAATGCAATTCCATTCCTATCACTCTATTTGATTGCTTTGATCTAATGAACATCTTCTCAGCATGTATAAACCCCATAAATCCTCTGGCCAAAATCTCTACTCAAACTTTGTTGTTAAAAAATGGAATTCTGTCCCTCTCCAAATGAGATCTACCTCTAACCTCTCCATCTTCAAACTACTAATATATTACCTAAATAAAACTTTGTTGTGCTTCTGCACTATCCCAGGCTGAACTTGTCCCTCCCTCCTTCTACAATCAGCATACTTTGACTATATTCAGAGAGAAGAAATTAGTAAAATCTATTTTGCAAAGGGCAAATATATTTTTGCTTAGGCTATGTTATCTAGTAATCTCTGTTCCAAATAGTGTACTCCATACCTCTTAGCTGTCCAAATTTTCACAGAATGTTCAGATTTTTACCTTATATTTTTGGTCTGTTCCTCATAAAATTTGTGGTTTTCTGGATTTTTGTGGCAAATCATTGAGAACTGAATTTATTAAATAATCATAGACATTTGAGTTTCATACTTCATATCCTTCAGAAAATGCATGGTAACAGAAACATTTTTATTCTAGCAACTTTCTAAGTTTATATGAGAATCATTTAAAATTTGTCCCTATTTTTGGGGATCTGTCACCCCATTATTTTTGGCTTTGTCCAGATTTTTTGTGCTAAGATCTTGAGAGCTATGGTGTACTCAGTGCATTTAATGTCATCTGTATGAACTGAAACTTTTAAATACTTTATCTATTAACGATGTTTCATCTTAGAAAATTGGACTACCCTGATGCACAAGTAATGCCCGGTGAAAAATGAGTCCACTGCTTCATGGCAGCTTATCAAGCTGTTGTGGAGCTCAGATTGAGAAAAAGAAAATGGCAGCCATTATTTTACACTCGCTAAGCAGCGCTTCTGCTGTTTAACAAGTGTAAAATGTAAAAAAAAATAAAAACAAAAAAAAAGTGTGTGTGTGTGTGTGTGTGTGTGTGTGTGTGTGTGTGTGTGTGTGTGTGAGTGTGACAGACAGAGACAGTGAAGAGAGAATGATCTCTGCCAGCCCGCAGAGTATGGCTTCTCTGTAAAATTGTTTTACTTGCTTATGTATTTTTTAAGTATTATTTTATTTTTTGTATATATTTTAGATGTAAAATGTTTTCTCCAACACCATTAACATATACTACAGCAAGTATGAAACATTAGGCGGAGGAACTATTTTATATCAAAAATATATTAAAAAAAATAAAATAAAACTTAAAAAAAATACATAGGTAAGTAAAACACGGCAATTTTACAGATCCCATTCTCTAAGCGCAATAATACCCTCCAGGGTGTGTGTTAATGTGTAATTAATGCCCTTCCAGGGGTGTAGAGGTTCACCCCCTGTGGCGTTGGGACTCACAACACCCCTGGGCGGGCATTAACTACACATTAACACACACCCTGTCGGGCATTATTACTTGCTTGTTATACGTGTCCAAATATTTGCACTATGGATGTAGAGGTTCACACTGTAGGAACTGAAGCTGAATTTTAATATGTCATTCTTTTGTATTAGGCTTTGTAATAATTTTATTTAACTGTAACCATGTTATGTCATTCTGGAGCTTTTCTCCCCAAGCCTCTGCTAAAAATGGGATACTATCCCAGTCAGACTTTCCTAGTAAACAAATGTCAAATAAAAGTAAATAAATAAACTCCCAACTATTTATTTATTTATTTATTTTACATTTGTTGACCGGGCTAGTCCAGCTGGATTTGTGTCCATTTTCAGTGGAGGCCCGAGGAGAAAAGCTCCAAGGATACAAACAAGATAATAAACATAACACATTTTACAAAGGCAATAAGCAAGAATGCAGTGATTTTAGTACAGGTAATACGAGTGTAAAAAGAAGACAAGTAAAACACCTAAGTAAAAGGAAGGCATTGGCTGCTTTCTGTACAAAGTTAGGTGTTATAATGTTCAATATATAATACATAGTTGTTAAATCAAGAAATATATATATGGTATATATTTTTTTTTTTTTTAACTATAGAGCTATTAAGTTATTTGTAGTCAGATAGAATATTGTAGTGATGACTAGAGAATTATAATAGTGAATAGATGGAAGTAGTTAGTCAGGATTGGTACAAGAGCATAGCCAGAATTTGTTCAGATGTATTAGGAGTTGTTTCTTGAAGAGTGGAAGAGTGGCTTGAGAGGAGATGTGTGAGGGAAGATTATTCCATATTTTACCAACTGAGTTGGAGAATAGGCGATTGCCTGCAGAGTTAGTAGTTTTAGTAGTGTTAACTTGTAACTTCTCTGAAGAACGAAGTTGTTTCAAGTTATTATAGGGAGTTAGGAGGCTGCTAAGAGCAGGTGTTTTTGATGGTTGATATAGGATTTTGTGTGCTATTAGGAGTAGTTGATAGATAAGCTTATTAGGAAGTTCTAGCCAGTGTAAATGTTTTAAATTTATACAGTGGTGAGTTCTAGATTGAGATGCTGTAGCAAATCGAGCAATATTATGGTAAGATGTAGTCAGTTTCCTGAGGTTGCTTTTAGAGAGATTAGTGTAAATAGAGGAAGCATACAACAGGGTGGAGATAAGATGTGATTGGGCTAAGGTGGTCCGTGCTTCAGGTGTGAGGAAGGGCTTGATTCTGTACAGTGAACCAATCTTTTTGTTAACTACTTTTATTGTGTTATTGATGTGATAGTCATAGTTAAGATTGTTAACAATAGTAACACCAAGCAGTTTAGTTGTAGGATCTGGTGAAATGTGGGAATTATCACTTGTAGTAATAGTGAAGTTTAGTTGAGTAGATTTGTGGGTAGGTGAAAAGAGTAATAGTTTGGTTTTTTTTGGGTTCAGAAGAAGACATCTATTTGAGAACCACTGTTCAATGGTTGAGAAGGTTGTTTGTGTGAGTGCCTGGAGTTCTGTTTGAGAGGAAGCTGTACAAATAATGGTAGAATCATCAGCATATTGTATACAGGTAGTGTTTTGAATAGATGATTGGAGATCATTAATAAAGATAGAAAATAAAAGAGGACCTAGTATAGACCCTTGAGGTACTCCTAAGGAGATAGGACGTAGAGCAGATAGTGAGTTTTTCCAGAGTACTGCTTGTTGGCGGTTTTCAAGATAGGATGAAAACCAGGTTCAGGAAGAGGAATGCAAGGCAAGTGATTTAAGTATGTGTAAGAGAAGTGTATGGTTTACCATATCAAAGGCTTTTGATAGGTCTAGGAAGAGAGAAGAGGTTAGTTTATTGTTGTTACGGTTACAGTTGATAGTATTGGTAAAAGAAAGTAAAGCAGTGGTGGTACTATGTGAAGGTCTAAATCCATGTTGAGTGTCAGCTAGTAGATTGTTATGGAGGAGATGGTTAAGTAATTGTTTGTGTATGCATTTTTCCATGATTTTAGCTAGAGGAGATAATAGTGCTATGGGACGGAAGTTAGAAAGGTCAGTAGACTTACCTCCTTTGTGTAAGGGTATGACATGTGATATCTTCCAGATGGCAGGAAAAGTACATTCTTTTATTGATCTATTTATTAGAATAGAGACAGGGTAGGCTATAGCTTTAGCTGCTATTTGTAGAAATTCAGCAGGAAGTTTATCAGCTGAAGGGGTAGTGGGTTTAAGTTTTTGTAAAAGAGATTGTATATAGGAGGTCGATATGGGTTGTAGTTGAAGGGGAGGCAGAGAGTCAGTGAGGTTACTTAAAAGGAGTTGAGAAGTGTCAGGTGATAGGTGTTTAGCTAGACCTTGTATGGAGGTAGTGAAGAAAGTATTAAAGTTATTAGCTATTAAGGTGGGATCATCAGGGTCAGAATCCTGAGGGTTAGGAGTAACTGTCTTACCTGGGGTAAGTAAATTGTTAATGCTAGACCAGAACTTTTTTGGTTCATTTCTGGTGGATTGCTGAAGTTCAAAGTAATACTTCTTTTTATCTGAAAGGATGGCTTTTTTGGTAATGTTCCTGAGCTCTCTAAAGGTTTGATGATGTGTTGGGTTTTTAGAGGAACGCCATTTCTTCCAAGATTTATTTCTGAGGCAGATTTTCTGCTTAGTAGTGGATGAAAGCCAGGGTGCTGTTTGAGTTTTTATTCTAATGTTGCGACTTGGGGCATGTTGATTTAGGATTGAAAGGAATGTTGAATTGAAGTGTTCAACAGCCTTATTAAGTGTCAGATGTTTTAGAGAAGTCCAATTGTATTGTGAAAGTTCTGTTTGAAACTGTTCAGGATTAAATTTTTTTTGGAGTGCAGTGTTCTAAAAGTGGTAGGTAAGGTTAGGTTAGTTTTAGTTCTAATGATATAGGTGAGGGAGTGATCACTAAGGTCATCAGGAAGGATGCCAGTTTGGTAAGTTTGCATTGGAGAATTGGTAAGGATCCAGTCTAAGGTAGTTTCCTTTTTGCTTTTTTTATTGATTCTGGTGGGAGTATTAATGAGTTGTTTGAAACCATAAAGGTTTATAAGGGAAGAAGGGTTATTATTGTTACAGGATTTCCAGTCTATATTAAAGTCCCCAAGGAATAGTGTTTCTTGAGGGAGTCTAGTAGAAAGCTGGTCAAGAATATGTTCTAAGGTGGATATGTTATTGCCAGGGGGGAGATATGCGCAAATAATGTTTATTGTTTTGGAATTGTTGATTTGTAGTTTGGAGCAAATTACTTCGGCATTGTTGTTTTGGGAAAGGGTAAGATCAATAGGAGTAAGCTTTAGGTTTGTTTTGTATAGAATTGCTACTCCCCCTCCCTTTCTGGTGGTGCGATCCAGTCTAACAATGTTATAACCAGGTGGGGTAATTTCAGTGTCTTTAATTGAAGGCTTTAGCCAAGTTTCAGATAAGCATAAAATATCAAATTTGTGCATTTCTAGCAAGGCATGGAGTTGACTAATTTTATTACAGATGCTACGTATATTTAGATGGGCAATGGATAGAAGGTTAGAGTGTTTAGAGGATGAGAGAGAGAAGGGTTTGTTTTGGTTTTGATATGTGTTGTTTGTATTATCATGAGGGCCTGGATTGGGGTGTATGTCTCCGTCCTGAGGTAGATGGAGAAATGCATGATGTTTTTCTTGGCTATGTATATGGAAAGTGTCAAATGTTTTCTTAGTTTTAGATTTTAGTAGTTTGCAGTGTAGTATCCTATGGTATTTAAAATGGTAAATGGTAACTAAAATAACTAAAGTAACTAAAATAACAAATGCTGCATTATTAAAACAACTTTTGAATAATTTATGCCCTACTCGGTATGAAGTTTGTCCTGCTCATTTTGTACATAATGCAGGAAAACTACTTAAGGGTATAGTGTTTTATATACATCTGTATATCACATAGTGGTTCTAACTAAATGGAAGACTACAAGTGAACCAAGTGATATGTGTACATAGTTGTGCAGATAATGTTTATAACAATGTTATGAAGAATCCATTGTAAATGTTTTTTTAAAGGAAGTAAGCAGGTTTGTTAAAATATGCCTGCTTCTTTGAGAACAGGTAGAAATCTAGCTGTATTAGTAGGAGCAGGGTTGTTTAATTTATTTTATTTTGAATTTGTTGACAAGGGTAGAGAACTGATCCCAATGGACCTATTTCAGTCTCAGTCTGGGAGTACAAGAAAAAAAGACCAAACATACATACATACATACATACATACAGTACATCATACTTGTATTACAATATATGCAATGATAACATTAAAAATGTAATATATACAATATACTCTGAGAAAATACAAAATATAATATATACAAAGCATTGAGTAGAAGTGTAACAAATGAGTTTCCCTGTATAATAAGTAATAATGAGAGAAAATAGTACAGCAGGAAGTATTATCAGCAAATATATCAACAGTGAGATTGTACTATGTGTGAGATTTAGGACTGTGATCTGTAGCATAGTGAACGTGTAGGAGTAAGTTTGGTTACATGGCCAGAAAGAGAACAATGATTAACTTAATATAAAAAGAGGGCTGACAAAAGTCTAGTCAAAGAGCATTTGCCCTTTGAGGAAAGGAACTGAATGTCCACAGCAGCAAATCTATTAGAGACACTCAATCACATTGAAGAAAAATCTTGGAAAAAAGCTAGAAACTTCCTGTCAGAAAAAAAAAATCAGCGGGAAGCTTATCAGAACAGTTACTTTTCCAGCAGTATTAGAATGAGTTAAAGGTATCTAAAGTGCATTTAGATAAACCAAAATACAGTGTTTTACTTGGAAAAAATGAATTATTTTGGCTGGTATATAATAAACTGATTCTACCATGAAGTGCAGAAAACTTCAAAGACGGAATCAGAAATGGTAGAACAAAAAAAAGAATTACAAAATACTGAATCACCACTAAAAGTAAATCACTAAATAATGAATATTTCTCTCCCATTGGAAAAGCTCTGCATTAGCAAAGTTCAGCTATAAAAACCAAGATCAAATATCATCGATTACAGAAAGGATTGTAGTAACATAATGTTTATGGTTAGGGTTAGCACCCATGAGTAAGGTAGGCAAGGGGGCATGAGCACATCATTATTGTGTGTATGCACAAATAAAAAGCGTTCATTTTTTTTTTTACGCACACACACTCGCAGACACAAAACACACTCACAAGCACATGTGCACACACACACACACACACACACACACACACACACACACACACACACACACGCACGCACGCACACACACACACACAAGCACATGTGCACACACACACACACACACACACACACACACACACACACACGCACGCACGCACGCACGCACACACACACACACACACACACACACACACACACACACACACACACACACACACACACATGCACTCTGCATGTCTACCTTCATAGAAAATGTAGAAATTCCAATTCACCTACTGCATGTGTTTACTAGTTTAACTAGTTTACTAATGTAACACTGCTTTTAGCAAACAGCACTACATTCTAGAACTATCACACCAAATCAGTGACTATTGTTTAGCAGTCATTAGGAGTAATGCATACCTTTCATGTCCTTGATTTGCTTAATATTTTTGTCCTGGTCCTTATAAAATTTTTGATTTTCTGACAAATCATTCAGGATTACAGACATTAGAGATGCATTGTTACTACTGTCTAAAAGAATACATGCTAGCGTTTAAAGTGAAAAAAAGTGTTTATGAATTTGAAGATTTATTCAGCCCTTATTTTTAGCTGTGCACAGAATTCTCAAGCAAAGAAGTTAAGAGTTACACTATCTGACTTCCTGCCAGTATTTCTAAAACTCCCTGAAATAAAAAAAAACATCTCTGAAGAATGGGAATATCTGCTCTTCCTAAATCCAAGGTAAATACTGAAATCAGTCACTCTCTGGGCTGCTGATCTCTAGGGCCTACCTCACTTATATTCATTTACTGATTTCTAGCTTTATCATAATAGGGTCGTATCATAACCTTGTTTAGGATAAAGCAAGTAATCAGAGAAAGAATGATCTCTTTTTTTCCTCCTGATTTTCCTCCAACCAACAGCAATGTTTGTGAGGGCCCCAATACAGTCAAGAATGACTCAGGCCCCTCACAGTTGCAGGTATTGCTGGTGCGTAAACTGACTATGATATTAGTTTTAGTGTAGAGAATGTCTAATACAAGATTTAACTAAGTCAATGGCACTATGTCAGTGGTAAAACGCTTAATGAAATTATGAAGCTTGCTATTTGACAAAATACTGTTATTAATAACAGAGATTTCTTTCTCTGGATTCATCATCCTAAGAGTTATTATTACACATCTAGTTTATCAAGTACACAAGACTGTTATACAATCGGCTTGACAAATGTAAAAAACATATTAAAATAAAAAAACTTTCTGTGGATGTGGCCACTAAGGACAAGTGGTCCCCCAGTGATTGCAGGTTTCATTGGTGCCTAAAACTGGCTATGGTTGGCACCTTTAGAGGTATGAATTTTGATTCCTTCCAGGTGATTGGTAATTGACCTTCTGTTAGACTTTTTTCAATTATGGCAGTTAGTGAGTTTGCATTTCAAGTATCTTAAGAATGCTGATTGAAGTCTCTCTCTAGATGGTTTTCCATACAACTTTATCTTTTGTAGCAGCTAGCTAATTTCTTTGATTTGACTAATTTGAATAGAAAAGGAGGTGAACATGGGTGAAGTCAGTAGTTGAAATACTGTAGAGTAATAACTATAATAGAGAATTTGAATTTAAGTGACTGGTGAATTCACTGGCTGTCATTTGGTCATCCTGGAGTTTTAAAGGGTTGTCGTATCTGCTTTAGGATTTAGCAGTCTATTTTTTTAAAGGTATTCCAAAAGGCAGAAGGATTGCTTTTATTTCTGTACTGCAGCTAGGTATAGTAGTTTTATTTTGCTAGTTGTATTATTGCTGGCATTTATTTCTAGGTCCCTTTTACTTGAGAAAGTTTTTTTTTTTCTATGCCTCTGCCATATATACTAACTTATCAAAAAATAACATTACCAAACTCTCTACCTGTATAACAGTATAACTAGATTCATTACTGCTACTCCCTTCAGAACTCACCACTGTCTCAACCTCAGGCAACTGGATTGGTTAGAACTTAATAGCCACTTACTCTATCAACAGCTAATTATCATTCATAAGTCCCTTTACTACCCTGATGCTACCCCTAGCCTTACAAAACTGATTACACCTTATAAAAACCTAGCCACACTCCGCTCTGCTAATAAACTCCTAGTAGCCTCGACAAAATCTTACAATAAAGCTGGCGACTCATTATTTTCAAATTCTTTCGGGAAAATCTGGAACCAACTCCCTCAAGAAATAACTAACCTAGACTCCACATCCCTTTTCAAAAAACATATCAAAGAGCACCTTAAAACTCACTGGCTATGTCCCTGTGCTAACCCTGACTGAAAATACTTCTCCCTTACTCCTAACTCCCCTCACTCTCCCCTGACTGTGCCTCTAAATGACACACTTAGTGATACCAGCTATTTCTTTATTTTGAATCCACCATAAATTTGATCTATTCTTTTTTCTTCTCCATGTTATGCCATCTGGTGGCTTCCTTATCTGTTTTTTTCTTATTAATCTAACTTTTTATCCTGCATACCTGAAATCTCTATTTTAACCAGCTGTTTTATTTTTTTTTTTTGTTAACTGGTCTTGAGTTTGCTAGTCTGTTTTTGTTTTCTCTTTAAGTCTTACACATGCTTACCATTGTACCATTTGGTATTTTTGTTTATTATTGTTTTTTTTTGTTGTTAATGATTGCTTACTGCATGTAATTGGAGCTTTTCTCCCCGGGCCTCTACTGAAAATGGATATATGTCCGGCTAGACTATCCCGGTCAACAAATGTAAAATAAATAAAAAAATAAATATTTTTTTTTTTTATCCATAGTAGCCAATACATTTTTCACATGGAGTATCATCATATGTTCATAGGCAGTTACTAGGCATGCAGTCCGGGAGACCATTGAGAAGTGTAGTCCAGATTCCCAATTGCCCCAAGCACTGTCTGGTTATGATTTTTTCACACAGTAGGCAAGGGAAGGTGGAAAGATTCAAACCCTGTATCCTTGGAACAAGAAGCAACTCATTAACAAGTCAGAGCTTTAGTCCTTTGTGCTAGCTGCCAGACTAAATAATTGCTTCATTAATTTCCTGGTTCAGTTATCTAGCCAGGGAGTTGCTGTTTTTTTTTATTTGTTTTTACATTTTTATACTTTTTGGGTTATATTTGTCTAGGATGGCTAAAAGCATGCCATTGATTGAGACAATCTATTGTCTTTTTAATGGTGGCAGTATTTTGACTACTTCCAAGTTTATGCAATGTCTTACTTCACCCATTGTGTAAAGAGTGTATTCTAGTTCCTCAACAGTAGAGTTTTAAGAATCTTAGGAGGGGGATATCTCACCAAATAGTATATATGGGGTTAGGATCACTGGCACTGTTACAAATTCAAAATAATATCTGATTAGGTAAATTAGAAATTAAGTGGGCTTGATAAAAGGATTTCATAAAAATAGTTGATAGTTTGTGATTAAAGCAAAGTTCATAGTCCATGAATATGCCTACGTGTCTACAGTAGAGTTTTAGGAAGCTTAGGAGGGGGATATCTCTCCAAATAGTATATATGGGGTTAGGATCACTGGCACTGTTACAAATTCAAAATAATATCTGATTAGGTAAATTAGAAATTGAGTGGACTTGGTAAAAGGATTTCATAAAACTAGTTGATAGTTTGTGAGTAAAGCAAAGTTCATGGTCCATGAATATGCCCAAGTGTCTATTGACAGTATCCATTATGAGGAGATTATGTCTTGTATTAGAGCATTTTGTATGTTTGTATCCAAAGATCTACTTATTTGATAGGGGGAAGTTATTTCTTGAAGAGATAATTCTAGCTACAAAGTCCACCAAATGTATACCTGAGAATTGGATGGCTAAGCTATTATCGCATTTTCTATTACAAAAATGGTGATGTATTATTCATATTTATTTTCTGTTAATTAATGAAATGTTATTCCCTTTTAATAGGTGATTGTTTCAGATGTACATGATATATATATATATAGATATATATACAAGTATATCTATCTATCTATCTATATATATATATATATATATATATATATATATATATATATTTACTTTTTTCAGGTCTATTAGAAGTGTCTGAGTTCCAGGTCCTCAAAGACCACTGTCAATACCAGGGGCTTGGTAACTTTTAGCTTTCTTGGGCTACTGCTCATGTTTGAACTCAACTACATGTCTGCGCAAGGCGTGGCAGTTATACAGAGTAAGTGGAGCGGCAGCACTTCATCAGAACACAGTAGTCAAGTTCGAACAATCTGAGTGTGGCAGCCACAGAGAAAGAGTAGAAGGGTCAGGCTGTGGGTTATGATTTCAGATAGTGATTAGGAGGGGGGGTGTTTAAGTAGGGGTATATCACATTGTCGAAATTTTAAAAGTTCGAACACTATATGGTTGACACCATATGTTTGAACTTTAAAAGTTTGAAAACGTAATATATTTAAAAAAAAAAAAAAAAGCACAAAAAACTTACCTGAGTGTTGTAAGCAGGAGGGCAAGCCCTCCACTACTTAAATATTACCAACTCCGAGATCGCACTACATTGCAGGAAATTGAAAAGCATCCCTTATGGAGATCTCTGTTGAAATATTCAAAGTTTTACAAGTTCGAACATATGGTTTCGACCATATGACATTCAAACTTGTAAAAGTCCAAAAACGTGAATGGAACCCAATTTAAGTTTGTGGAGTGGGCTAAGTTTTAGGGTTAGGGAGTGATAGGGACATTTAGGGTTTTTTACACTGAATAATTATATAAAAAAAACAAAGAAGAAATGTTTCCAGTAAATTTGGGTTGGGTAAAGGTTCCAGAACTCAAAACTGAGAGGCTGTGTTCTAACATATAGAACTGCCCAACTATATATTACAGTTCTAAGGTTGTTTCATGTTTGGAAGACCAAAGATGCCATTGCATGAACTCTGCCATTCAATGCACTTGCTGATGATTACAATGCAATCTAAGTGGCTTAACACAGTTGCCCACTTAACAAAATATGTAATTTCAGGAGTTCTGAAACCAGTATTTTGAGAGAGTTTCAATTCAGCTAATAATCTTGCTTGATGCAGCATACTAGCAAGCAAGTAAGTTAAGAAATGCATCCTATTACTGAATGCACTTAAAAGGTTTTCGGGTTTTATTGCAATGTTCAAAAAGTAGTTTTATATAACATACAGCAAATGAAATACACTGTAATGCTGCAGAGAAGTATATTAAGTGAAACCTAGTTCTAGAAATTGTTCTTAATGGAGTATAGATTTTAAGCAGATAAATGTGGTGTCTAAAGGAAACAGATATCCAAAAACATTTTCTCCAAAGTTTGGTTTAACTATAATGCCTACATGTGCAGAACTGTGGCACTTGTCTTAATTTCTGTAATATGCAGTACAGGAAAGGTATGTACTTACCATAATGCTAGATCCATATTGTCTTCTGCCTTCTGGCTCAAAAGCTAGAACGTCACACCTCATCACCTCTTCAAGCTCTTGGATCCAGGGATTAGCCTCCTCCCTAATCATAATTGTCTCTTGTCCCTACAATAGTTCAGATCAGATTTGTTCACTTGTATCTAATGACTTATCCAAAATGCACAAAAAATTTAGAACATGCAAGTAATGGAATGATGAAAGTCAGCTCCAGGCTGAATATATAGAATGGTACTGGACAGGTCTAAACCGATCAGTCGAGAGCCAATATATGACAATTTATGTTAGCAGGCAGAGGGAGGGAATGTTAAGCCACATGGAAGAAAACAGTGACCTCAAGAAAGGATGTTCTGAAGAATGGTGAAGCCAATGGATTCACTGGATCAAGACTGCATGTCCAGCTTATAATGATGTATAAAGGTGTGAACAGTATATCCAGTAGCTGCAGTGCAAATCTCATCTAGTGGTACTGTAGCATAGAATGCAGTGGAGGCTGTCACCACACTGGTTTAATGGGTCCTCAGTTTGTGTAAAGACAATCCCTTTTCTTTACAGACAAAAACAATACAATCAAGGAGCAATCTAGATAATGTTACTTTAGAAAAACATACATCCCAATTTGGTCTTTAAGAAGGAAAGAACAAGTCAGTCTGACTTCCTAATGTTTTTGGAATGATATAGGTAGACATTCAGTTGATAGTGGGCATCCGTCAAATACAAGGTATAGTCACATTAATTAGAAAAATTTGGAAAGAAAACTGGTAGGTTAATAGTCGGGTAAAATGCAGCTTCTGGGGCCACTTTTGGAGAAACTTTGGATTGGTCTAAAAAGATAGTCTATCCTTATGGAAAAATTAAGTAAGGATGTTTGCAAGATAAGGTTTGCAACTCAGAAATTTTCATAACTGACATAATGACCACTAGGAAAATAGTTTTCCAATTTAGAAATTGTGGTTCTGCTGATGCTGCTGTTTCAAAAATGGGGTAGGCTTAGGGCCTGAAGCAGTAAGGTGATATCCCAAGGAGGAATTCAATCTCTGATGAGGATCTGAAAGGAACTATACCCTTCAAAAATACTTAGAGAATTTTAAAACAGCAATAGAGATCTGTTTTCCTCCCATGTGGAAACTAGATATAACTGCTAACTGAACCTTAGCTATCAATAAACTAGCACCTTTCTGGAATTACCCCACCAGAAAATCTAAAAGATGGTAAGGGTGCTGAAAATGGATTTAATCTTTTAGAGGATGCCCAGATAGCAAACCTTTTCCACATACTTTTTTAAAATCCTTTGTCATGTTCACTTTTTGTGATTAAGATAGAATGTGAATAACTGCTGAGAGGATTAGCTAAGAACCCTCCCATGAGCGGAAGCCTAGCCCAAGTCACAGAAAGTCAGTTATTTGAGTTTTTAATGCCATCTAGAAAGAACAAAAAGGATCAGACGTAAGACTTCCTTAAAACCAATCAATTTGAAGAAAAAAATACATGAACAAAAATAACCAAAGCCAACCAAGAACATGACAAGGTTGAATACCATCAAACTCTACATAAAATAAGGGTGATGGTGGGTGCTGCCACTGAGGGAGTGCAAAATTAAAACATTTACAGATCTGGTTTGAGGAGTTTCCCATGTCAGGACCAAATCCTGGAAGACCTCTATCTTGAGTTACCACTCATGATAGTCATTCCAGGATGTGCTTAGCTTGTCTAACACAATGTTTGATCTGATAGGATGTATGAGGTCTGAAGCATCAGACAATTCTGTAAGGCTAGCTCCAAGGCTCTCACTGTCAACAGGAAAGAGGATGTACCCCTGTACCGCCTTGTTTGTTCAGGTACCACATCATTGTGGTGCTGTCTGTGACCACTAAAAGGGTACCTAGATATAATAAGTGGTGAATGACTTTTAAGGTCTTAACCACTGCTAACATTTCTTTCATATTTATGTGCTCTGTAGCATCCAAAGGACCCCATTCACATTGAACTTAAACTCCCTTGGACACTGCTCCCCATGTGAAATTTGATGAGTCTGTCTTCACTGATTGAACTGGGGTCTGGAAGGAGTAGGGTAGGCCTGAACTGAGAAACATCTGATCCCTCTACCACTCTAACTCTTGTTTCAGAAATTCCAGCACTGGTATCTGGAATTCTAAGGGATGCAGGTGCTGGGTCCAGCTATGTCTTAAGAAACATTGAATCTTTCTCATGTGTAATCTGGCCAGTGGTTTTAGGAGGAAGAATAATGAGCATACTCTGTTGTGGAGGAAGCTTCTTGAAAACAGAAATCCCTGAAAATGTTCTGAAAAGTCAGTACTTCGTTGTGAGAGTGTGAGACAGGATTTACATGGGTTCAACTTGAAGTTGAAAGCAATTGGAATGTGATGATAAATACACTTCAAATATAAAGTCACCATGAAACAGTGGTCCTGAAGAATGGGCAGGATCATCCGCAGGGTGAGCATTTTGAATTTAGGTACCTTCAGAAAGGTATTTAGGTAAGGTAAATCTTAACACTGGTCTCCATAATTCTTCATTTTGGGTACCAAAAACATTCTGGAGTAAAATTCCTTTCCATTTTGTGTTCTAAAGACTAGTTTACTAGTCTGAACTAACTTTTTTCCTTGAGATTCTAAGCACTTCCAAATTTTATCTGGGGTGAAGGTTTAAAAGATGCCAAGGTCCTCTTGTTAGAGATGGCAGCTTGAGAAAAGCTGGATCAGCTGACAAACGAGCAAAAAGAGGTGCTATATCAGAGTACACCTTGTATTTCCTCATAGTATTTTGAAGAACTGGCTCACTAGCCAGAACAGTTTTACAAGCAGTTTTACAGACATTTCTAAGGTTAATAACAGAGAAAGAACAGTCAAAACATTTGGAATCTCATCCTCAAAAAGATGATAAACTCTGCCTGTCTCTGGCATAACCCCAGATAGCTTCCAGTAAAATACATCTCTAAACCTAGACAGCATCTGTGGAAAGGTGAACACTTGCTGCGGTTTTTGATATTGATCACCTTCCAGAAAATCAAATTGGACAGGCTCAGAGTATTCGCTACTGTCTGCATCAGAGAGCCCATCAAAGCCTATGTCCATAGATTGATCTCCATAGAAGATAGCCCCATAGAAATTCTGAAAAAAACATTGCATCTGAGATTTGCTAAATGTAGAACACTCTTAGCCGCATCAACCCTATACATGGCAATAACTTGATTGTCCACAGCATGGTGAAGTGTCTGTTTATTTTTACTGTTAACTACTCCAGTAGACAAAATATCTGAGGATAGAGTATTATGTCTGGTAAGGGGTCTCTAACCCCAGACCTTCCTTGCACCTAAAGGGTTTATTTCTCCTGTACCTGAACCAGGTACTGGAACAGCCCTAGAGGATGTGTGTGATCTCCCATACCATAGTGGGCTGTATGCACACACCAGAAGGTGACAGGGAAAAAGGTAAGTGTCTGTGATCCAGCTTAAAGCAAAAACAGAATCTCAAACCATAGACTGATAATTGTTTTTTTGAAACTTTAACTTTTACTTGCAATTAGATTTGATGGGGGCAGCCATATTAGGATCCATCAATTCAAGTGAAAACATAACAACATGAATAATAAACTGATACTATTAAAGGGAGAAATAATAGAAGAAAATAAACTATGTCCCCACACAGCAAATAGTGTTCAACTGCATACAATTTATCAGGAGCAGTTTAAAATGTGATAAGCCTTGTTCTACTTCCTACACCATGTAGTAAAATACAGCACAAAGTCACATTACCAAGTAAAATTCACTTGTCCAAATAGTGCCAAAAAATAAATATGTGCCCTAAAATGAAATAAAGCAGAAAACATAAGCAGTTACTTACAGATTCCTGTGTCAAAAATAAAGAAATCTCCACAGAAAATGCAAATAACCTAATTATCAATCAAATCATGACTTACTGATAAAAATGGCTACAGCAGTGTCAAGTCGGTTGTAAATATCATATAAAATGAAATAAAGTGAAAAAAATGCCACAGTGTCCTGTTGAAACTTCAAAATGAAGCAGGTAAACAACAAAAACAATAAGAGTGCTTAAATCTCAGTTCTACATGCATGAGACAAACCAGTGTTCAACTGACAACATAGAACTTCAGTTTCACAGTACAAATCATAAAACATTTCAGAAAAGCCCCATAACTGAGTAAAAGCCATATGCAACTTACAAATAACACAGGAGTAAGAAGGAATTCCCAGAAGAATTAATAAAGAGGAAGGGAAGTTCCCAAAGGGATTTTATCTGAGTATGGCAGCAGTAATTCGCCAATGCATCCCACTGAGGAGATTCAACTGTAGGATTCTTACACCTGGCACTAAACGACCAAACAACTGACTTCCTGTGACAGGAGGTGCACTTCACCTGATGGGACGGTCTTAACAGATTCCCCTATTACAGGGAGTCAGAAGAGGGAATTCTCAGCTTTGGAAAGCTGGCAATGTGGGTATTTCTAGACACAGAGCTGATATGCCACAAAGGCAGTGTGAATGATGAACAACCATGTGGTTAGTTTCAGGACTTTCAAATCTCAGGGAGTCTGATCAGATGGGTGAGATAGAAGGTCTGGAAGATGATCCAGTACCCAGGGAGGGTGCTTTGGATGAGACCAGAAGAACAAGAACCAAACCTGAAGGGAAGAAGGAGGCAAAGAGAATCATTGTTGCCTTGCTTTCTGCAGAAACTAAGCTATAAAAGTATAGGGTTGAAATGTGTAAAAGAGATGTGGGGGCCATTGGTGGACTACAGCATCTCCCTCTGACTGCCCCTCTTGGAGAATCAGGGCAATGTAGCTGCTGCAATAGTTAAGTTGGAATGTGAAGAGGATGTAGAGTGGCTGGTCCAAGTGACTGAAGATCACAGTTACCACTGACTGGTTGAGGGATCACTTTGGACGCAGAAGAATAGATCTGCTCAATTTGTCCACCAATAGACCGGAACTCTCTGAGATGCACATTGCTATCAGAAAGCATTGGAAAGACATTGCCAAATACCACACCTTCATGGTTTCCCAGTATAATAGATATGAATGGGTTCCAACTTGCTTGTTGATGTAACAGACCACAGCCATGTTGCCCATCTGGATATTTATCATACCCTTGGGAAGGGAGTCCTGAAAGGCCAGTTCTCATCTTCAAGAAATTGATGGAAGACTGGCATCTGTCATTGTCCACATGCCTTGAACCTTTTTCCATCAAAATGCCCCCCACACCAGAAGAAAGGCGTTCACTGTCACTGTGGTTGTCATGGATGGAAAAGTGAAAGGCTGACCCCATGTAACTAGTAGGGAGATCAACCACCAAAGAATGGGACGTCTATATATTGGCATAAGACATATAATGGACTATAAGGGTTGATGTGTCATTGACCATTGGACAGAGAGGATCCACTACAATACTCTCATGTAAAATCTTGTCTGAGGAGCCTGTGTAATAGATGCAGCCATTGATCCCAGTAGACAAAGAATTATCCTTGGGGGACATGAAGAGAGGACTTTAGAAGCTTGATGATAGAACAAGATGACCCTTGAATTTGGAAATATGGCAATTTGGAATGTTGAGTCATGGTGGAAACTGTGAATTCTATTGTCCAGGCTCGTGTCAGCTGTCTTTTCTTTAAGTTTATAGTGATCTCCAAGTAATGAGAGAATTGGAGCAAAAAGTCCCTGCATATTATAAGCAGATCCCTGGCAGGCATAGTGAAAAGCTAGTCATCTAGATAGCAGAACACATGGAGCCTTGTAGTCTTATGTATGCTGCCACCATTGTCATGCATTTGAACATCCTGCGGGCTGAAGTGAGGTCAAAGGGCAGTACTCTGAACTGGAAGTTACTGTTTTGCAGTGAAAAAAAGACAAACCTCCTGGACTGCCTCACTATCTATATATAGTAGTAGGCATCCTGAAGATCTATAAAGCACATCCAGTCATGAATTCTCAGAAGAAACAAAATGGACTGAACTGTGACCATCTGGAACTTTGTCTGTGTCACATATTGATTCAAGTTACTTTGGTCCAAAATGGGCATTAGGTCCATGGACATTTTTGGAACCACACAAATCCACAAATGAAAAGAAGAAAAACCAGGAACAATCCAAAATTGAGTGTAGTGAAGGTGAGAATACAGTCCAAAATGGAGCGTAATGAATATGAGCCCAAAATGGAGTGGAGTGAAGATGAGCCCAAAATGAATGTGTTTGACGGTGGTTTTATTTTGTATTGTGGTTTTATTTTGTGTAATCCTTAAAACTTGGAGACTACTGCCAGTGTTCTCATCTTCACTACACTCCATTTTGGATTGTTCTTTTTTCCAAGCCAAAAAGAATCTTGAATAGAATCCAGATCCTTGTTGGTGTAATGGGACCCCGTGGATGACTCATTTTTCTAGTAATTTTGACACTTCTGCTGTTTCCAGTTTCCTCTGACTGGGTGAAATGTCAGTGATTTTCTTTTTGTTTGTTTTGGAGAAGTAAAGAAAATAATGTAGTCTCTGATGATTATCTTCTGCACCCAAGAATGTCATGTGATAGCTAGCCATGTGTGAGGGTGCAGAGATAAGTGCTTTTAACTGCCTCCAGAGTACAGCAGTTGGATAACCAATCAGCAGCACTGAAAGGGTTTATTGGTAAAGGGACACTGAAACCCTTGATTTTGTGGTCTACCTCTGCTCCTGAGTAGCTGTTCATTGAAGTTATTTCCACCTCTGCCTTGGGGGGGAGGTCTGTCACCAAAACAGTCTTAGGTAAAATTCTGGGATTTACAAAACCATAGTTTCTTTCCACCTTTCTGGTTCTGTGAAAACAGTCCTCTGGGGGGATGCACTGAAAAACATATGCCTATGGCAGACAGAGTCTTGACCTCCTGCTCACTTCTGCAGAACATTTCTTTCACTACTGGCCCAAAGTTGGTGAATCATTGAATGACAAAGGACATCTTGATGCTGTCCACAAAGTCACAGCGATGCATCCAGTCATGCCTGCAAATAATAATGCTAGTGCCTGCCATGGACACTCTGAACCTCAATTGAAGGGTAGATAGTTGTGATTCTACAGTTTTCTGTATATCATCAGATATTACTGAAATGGGACCTGAAGAATTTCTTAGTCAGGTGCCACTGGAAATGAGTCATATAAGTTAGGTAGTTCAGCTTGCAAAGAGCAAACATTGCTGAGGCATAAGTCCAGTTTCCAAATCTGTCCAGCACCTTGGACTCTCTGTAGGGGGATGAACAGTAATGCTCTCTTCAGAAAGGTCATTCTTAGTGGCGGCTGCAACAACCAGGGCAACTACAGATGAGCCTTGCTCCAGTGTGGCCTTCTCCTTTGAGATACAAGTATTTTGCTGCATTTTCTGGGTTATAAGACACCAAATCAATGAGCTCATCAGCAGACAGGACAACTCAGGAGGTAGATGAGACAGCCCCAAATGTCTTGAGGAATACAGATTCCTACAGGAAGTGGGCTTCTTTATCCAACCTACCTCGTTGTTTTATCAAGTCCAGAATGTCTCCATAAGTGATTCCTGAAAGGAGTTTAGATGCCTCCTCTTGTAAGTCTGTTTCCTGTGGCCTTTCTTGATGGGAGGCTCTGGAGAAGGCTCAGAATCAGAAGGGGAATTTGCCAAGTAAGGACCCTCAAGGCTTACTGAGGCTGAGTGTTCCTAACTGATATGAGGAGTGGAATGATGAGCAACTGGATTAAAAGGAGGTCAGGATAGTGCTGACTGCATGAGAGAGACCTACTCTCCTGACCTGCAGATAACCCTCTCAAATGCTTCAAAGACCAAAGCAGAGACTGGTGCAAAGGAAGACCCCTTAAGATCTGAAGATTCCAGAGATGGAATGTCCTAGACCCTGACCCAGATCAGCTCTGAAGCTGACATTGGAGCCGAGATGTCTAAGGCTGAAGTACCTAGGGGCAGAGATGGCTCTGAAAGCCTCGGAACTGAACTCAATGCCAGTACCTCAGCTGCAAACTCTCAGCTTCAAAACTGTTCATAATCTGAGAGTGTCGAAGTAGACATGGTGAGAGAAAACTTCAAAGTGAAAGCTGACCCAGCTCTCAGCTGTGACAAGAGCCTATCATGTGCATCACTCGGTGGCATTGGCACTAAATCCGATGGGCAGACTGAGGAAGTAAAAATCAATAAGGGTGTTGTTGGGACCTGATTTGCAGCCCTCAGTGGGGGAAGTGATGGGGGGATCCCCATCTGAATCTGTGTCCTAAGAAATTTCTGCATCATCCTATCAATGTCAGCTTCTGAAAGGCTTTCTGATGATCAAAAGGACCTGAATGAAGATGTCACTGAATATATTCTTGAAGACAGGTGGGTTGACTTGTCTTGTAGGATGGGATAATGGAGCCAAGGACTGGCCGGCTCTAGAGAAAAATGACATGGCAGACATAGAGATCAGTTCTGAACTTGTTCTAGTTGAGTAACTGGATCTGAGTGCCTCAGAGCCTTCGACAAGAAGGGTTCAATGGGTCTTGGAATCTCTTCTGAGTTTTCTGGCTGTCTTTTTCTTTCTCTTTCTTCTTTAGACATCTTAGACTTGTCTGGCTTCTTTGTAGAAGTAGAAGCAAAGGCTGAAGAGGTTGAATGTCTCACTTGGGCAAGGAAGAGACCTTTAACAAAAATGCTGGCTCTGAAGAAGCATGGGATTCCCATTCAGTATCTAAATAATCTGTTTCCAAACAATATTAATACAAGGTGTGTGGATCGGGCGGGGGGGGTTATGCCCACAGTTACTACTCTTATTAAAGCTAGATGCTTTATCAGACATAATAACAGCAAAATAATGTTAACACTGAGTAAGAAAGATAAATATAAGCTTTTTTAAGCAGGAGAGAAAAAAGTGGGAAAGACACTCCCTAAAACCTTAAAAAGTAGAAAAGATAAACAACTACAAAGGGAACGAGAAGTAATGATAAGAAGAATGCGCAATCTGAAGTTCTCCGAAGGCAGACTAGAAAATGGTGAAAATATCCCGTTGTGTTAAAGACGACAGCCATGTCCTCTGCAGCCTGTCTGACCAAACAGGTGGCAAACCAGATCTAAGGAAATGTGAGGACAAGAGGGAATTATGGGTAGTGGAAGAGCCTCAGCCTGGATCCAGGAGCGTGAAAAAGGTGCTGAGGCTGGATCCTATTGGATCAGAAAACCCACCTGTTTAGTCAGACAGAAAAGAAAACTTTGCATATGTATTTTATGTTAGGTCCATGGCTTTACATCATAAAAAATATGTGCACCTTGTTCTTGAGGAAAATATCTCTACTGCTTGTTTTATTGCTTTAAAACAAACTGTTACTGCAATATATTTTCTTAGCATTGTAAATAGAGGTAAAATGCTCAGAAAATTCATTTTGAAGCTGTATGTCTTTACACATGCTCAACAATCGCTGAAATATTTTGCAAAATGTATTTATTTTTGCATATTTTCTTACCTGAATCTCATCTTATGCAGATCATTTAGACTTTGCCAAGGTAATGGTGTATATGAGTAAAGTATAACTTAACCTTAAAGTCTTGAGTATTGAACTCCTTCTGTTACTGGAATATTTATATCATTGAAACTTGTAGTGATTTGCTGAGTTACTATTTCAGTTTAATAACAATTTATCAAGAAATACTGAAAACATTATACAGTGCCTTAAAGGTTACTAGAAATACACGGAAGAGGAATAATTTATATGCACTTAATGAATATTTGGAAATGTTTATATCATAAAAAAATGATGGTTAAAATATATGTATTTTGCAGAATTCCAAGCATCACTTAAAAAGAAATACATTGTAGAAGCTATCCTTACCTATATTAGCAGATGCTGTTAGAGACTTTATAGGTGCAGGAATGTGTGTTTTGGTTTTGGTGTAACCTAGGAAGGCATAAAATATGTTAACATGACCATCCAGAGGAATTATATTAAAAACATTATGTCATATAAAGTAGGAATCACAATATCTCTACTCCCTTCCTGCAAGCTCTCAACTACAAACAACATGGCACAGATTGTAGCTTCTCAGTCCTTGACACCGAACTTTGGGAATCTCTCCCCTCCCATCTCAAGCAAACATCCTTGTCATTTTTCTGACAATTTAAAGCACACCTCAAAAGAAGCCAGCAAATGCCAGTTCCTCATCTCAGACAAACCAAATCTTGGTCAAGTGGGGCTCTAGGCAGGGTAATGGATCATGGCCCCCCAGAGCAGCCCCATGGCAACCCATCCCCACAGCTATTTCAGTGTCCCATTACTTGGTTATTTTTCCTCATTTACCATAAACAATGTTCAAACCTGTCAATGTGCATACTATTTCCTTTTTTACTTCTACAATGGTTAGAGATATTTAAAATGTTTATTTCAAATTTTATAGCACAAACACTGATAGCCATTTGTTAAACAAAACAGTATAGCCACAGAATGAAAACAGACTTAGCATGAACAGTAATATTCTCTGCCCTTGAAAGTCATATTCATTGAAATGGCATTAAAACCTACTTTCAAAGATGCATCTGGCCAGTGGCAGATTAAGTTTCCCTTTGGGCTGTTTTTGAACCATGGGACCCTTGCACAAGTTTGTTTTTTTTTTTTGGACCATGTATACATACATGTGTTCTTAGATGCACCATCCTGATTTTGTTAAAATATATTCCTTGTATAATGCAGCACCTTTTGTTGGAGTGTGTTTTAAATCTGTGGGTTTGAACAACATTTTTCCAGTAAGCAATTAAAAAAAATGTATGAAACAATAAGGACAACACTACCCATTAAAGAACACTTCATCCATGAAAGGCCACTCATACTTCTTTCATTATAATCCACAAATAGCAGTCAATATGGGTCTACTTCACATTGTCGTAAGCTGACAATATCGAGTATGATATTGTCGGCACAACAATATCGAAAATGAAGAACATTGTGCAAGTAAACGGAAATCTCCATAAGGGGAGATTTCCATTTACCTCAATGTAGTGTGGTCTCGGAGTTGGTATATTTAAATAGGGGGGCACACAGGGAGGCTTGCCCCCCTGCCTACGCCACTTAATTTTTTTTTGTTTTAATTTGTTTTTTTTTTACATTATTCAATGTATTACTTAATCGATCAATAAAGTTCGACCTTTATTGATTCAATTAAGTAAACTTTCAATAACATGATATAGATGCGTCAATATACACAATCTCTGCAGAAATAAAAGTCATCTGAATAATTCCACATTAAAGAGATCTATAACTAATGATGAGGTTGCTGCTAGCAAGCAACTTTACATTTCAGTGTCTAATGTACAACTGCAGTGTCTGCTGCTGCCCTTGAAGAATAAACTGTCTGTGTTACATTTAAAAAAAATTGGTAAGCTGGTAATATTGCAATAGGTATGTCTGTCAAGCTGGCAATAGGTTCAGAGTTACCAGGCATTTCATCCAAAGGAGGACACACACAGGATTCCAGCACCTCCAATCCCACTTAAAGGAGGCACTGCAATGAACTATCTGTATGTGGTGTATGAGCATAACCCATAGCCTTCTGCACCAAAGGCAAGTATGCTACCTATTGTGTTACTAACACTGCTTCAAGAATGTATAGCACACTAATGATGGCCATTTGCTAAACAAAACAGTTACACATTGAAAACAGATTTAGCATGAGCAACAGTAAACTTCTCTTCCCTCGAAACTCAACATTCCTTGAAAATGCACAGAGACTGAAAACTCCTTGAAGATGTGCAGAAGCTCAACAGTCCTTGAAAATGTTCAGAAACTCAACTTTGTAAATTAACAATCAGCATTCTTTGAAAATGCAGTAAAACTCAACAGTTCTTGCCGATGACAGTTTGGTAGCTGGTGTAGAGGATTTAGTCTCTAGGGTCCTGTGTTGAAGGTATAGGGTTTGAGACAGAATGAGCTAACAAGCCTGCCATTCCTAACTGGGGCACTTTATACAAATGCACACACCCACTCCACTAACCAATCATTTCAGGAATGATGCATTCACCCGGAATGGAATGGCAACAGCATTAATGCTCATTTCTTAAAAATAATGTTTACCGTTTCATTTTAAATGTGTGCATGTCTTCTGCTTAAGATGCACTTGTAGATGCTACTAAGAATGCACTCTGCATGTGTCCTTAATGAAGAAATGTAATGCATGCAAAGTGTGTTCTTAAAGAAGAAATATACGTTTTTGTGGCAGCTCCCTGGCCATTGGGCCCCACTTCCCAGCTAGTGGGCCCTAGATGACTGCCTTTGTCACCTAGTTCTGGATCTGGCTCTGATCTCTGGCAACATTAAATATCTCTCTCCTAGCCTCTTTCCTTACCAATTCTAGAAATGTATTTTCTATCTACCTAGCTTTCTCTGATCAAGTGCCTAGAGTTGTCTTATTCTATATACTGTATATAGCAATTGTGTTGTAATTTTTACTCAAATGTTCCATGTTACTCAAAACTTTTTTTTGTATTGCCCTGCTATAACTACCATTTTATATTGCACCATACTCTGCATTCGGTACTTTTCCATTATCAGGGCAACAGTTCTAACATGCTAGAAAGGCTTATTCTTGTAGCATTTTCTTGCTTATTCTGTTTCTTATAACATTTACATGTTTGAGTAGCAGAATAACTGTTTTATGCAAATATTACATAAAATATAGGCAATAATTTTACCCTAAAATATCAGGACATTTTCCATTTTTACAATTTTTTTGCAGGACACAACTCCCCAAAGAGGGACTGTCCCTCACAAAGTGGGACAGGTGGTAACCCTAAGCTCCTAAAGAGGAATAGTTGAGATGAAGTCCGCTACACAAAGACTCATTAACATTGACTGTTGATCCTTTCACATGGCAGCCCAAACCTTACAACATTTCTGATTAAATGACATAATTTACATTCAGTACAGTACATTCTCGTCTCTTCTGCGGAGTTGTACAGTCTATACAGGAAGAACTCTTTCACCTCTTTTTGTCATAGTAATAGTATGTAATGAATTACATTTTAAACAATACATAAAGCAATTTATATTGCGCGGCAAGAACAATTTTTCTACCTGCAGCTTTCTGAAATTAGTACTATTCACAAAACTTCAAATGCTCATTTCCACCTTCTATGATAAACTATATGCCGCCCGTATTTACAACTAATGTAATGTTACAGTTGTCATGGTGGCACCTGGTTTTATAAAACAGTTGTACACGATCGAAGTTCCATATATCTGAGTGGGAAAAAAATACATAATAGTGGTGTGGCCTGAATAGATATTGCCCTCTATCTCCAAAATGTGGGACATTTCTTCTCATAATGTGTAACCAATACTAACAGCTGAAATCAAGAAGCTCACAGGATGATTAAAACGTGTTACTGTATACTTATTACTTATAACTTTTCCCTGCATTAGAACTGTTGCCCTGATAACAGAAAAGTACCCTGTATTCTTTTACAAATGTTTTCCTTTCTTGCTGCATATCCTGGGCCAAGACTGAAATTGGTCAATTGTCATCAGTGCTCTACCAAGGTTAACAAATCTAAATAAGATAAAATAAATAAATTAGCAAATCCAGAAACTGTGTTTGGCAGGAATACCAAATGAATAACTAGCAGCATTGCAAGATATGTATAATAAAGGAAACTGAGGAATCCCATTTACCTCTCATTCTTAGGACATTAAAGCAAGGCATTCTGCTGACTGAGTAACCCATCACTGAATAAGAAACTACCTACACAGATTTTATCATGATTATTCAGTACAATCAACCAAATCCATTAATGCCATTCATATTCACATATGCTACAAATAAAGTAAACAATAACTGTTTAAAAGTGCTGGATATGAACATGAAAGTAAAATGTAAGTAGAACATTCATGGTTGAAATGTAACAATGAGCACCTCCAAAAACACACCAGCAGCAGAATAACTTACTCTGTAATTTTTCTGTCAGAGTGTTAGTCATCATAATATTTTTAAACACTATATAATATCAGTGACAGAAATTCTTGAAAGCACAGAACCAGCTCCAATTACATAGCCTTACCTTACTGATCCCCTATGTTACGCAACTCAAAATAATGTTTTTCAACATTTCTTTAAATTATGAAGAATACAAAAATACTAAGCATCAGATTACTGTTTCATAAAGTCCATTGCAGGATGTAATACTTAATCTGATAATAATAATTGTCTTCTAAAATGGTATCTTCATTTGTTCTTTATACATTTGAAAAATAGTAGCAGGTGGTTTACTACATAAAGGACTGAAAAAGAGAAAGTTCTGTCTTCCTTGTTTTTCAAAATAAACGGGGACAGTAAGTTATAAGGAGCATAGATGGGAAACCTGGGATAGGACTTCTTCACCTGATGCAAACAGATGCATCTAATACGAAACGTCTGCATCAAAATCGGCTTGAATCCTACTAGCTTTATGTTATGTAGTCTTTGGACTCTGAAGAACAGTGCAAACAGTTTAAGAATGAACAAAGTGATACAGTGTCTGGGCTTATAATACTCTTAACTTCTACCAAGAGGAGTCTTACAGAATCACAATTAATATATGAAACACTGCAGTTTTGTACATGTGTTAAGGGTGCTGGTGGGGGTATTTACAGTGAAGGCTGCAGTTTTGTACATATGTTAATGGTGCTGGTGGGGGTATTTACAGTGAAGGAAGAATGTAAAGAATTAAAAGACAGCATGGCAGAGTGCAACTGAGTGCTTCTACGGAAACTGCTTTCTGTAGTTAATGTCCAGTACTGTTTATTGACTGGATGAATGGGGTACTGCAGTAGGATAGCACACGTAATGATGAAGATGCATCAAAAATGCTGAATGGCATAACACTGATAACAAAAAGTCAAAAATTAAGTTTGACAAGACTGCAGTACAACAAGGATTGGTGTTTTCTCCTTTCCCCACTATAATGAAGTCTTGGAGATAGTATATAAAATTAACAGGGAGAGTGGGGGTTAGACCCCATATAATGGGGGGGGGGTACAGGGAGCCTCCCTGTACTGAATGTGAACCAATTTTTGGCATTTTGAGTTTCAACGTTTTGTGGTCACTGGGATGTTGTTCAGCATTTCAGCCATTCAATATTATAAATGTATTCCATAAGTATACCATGTATAATGACCATAAAGAGAGGATGTTTTATGTTACCTGCATAATCTACTGCTGGCAGCATGAGATACTTACTACAGATTTAAAAAGTAAAGACAGACTCAACAACTCTTGCAGTTTTAATGCAACTAAAGAACATTAGCAATAGCTCATAATGAGAGTCAGCAGACTGTCAGCATTTTAAAAACTGGAATATACATTCTGTACCAGTTAGATAACACAATATTCTTCTGCAGGACTCTCATCCAGTATCTGCACTGACTTCTCTATCTTGTCAGGTGTATTTTACTATAACTTGGTCTCCAGCTTAAGGCAAGATTGAATCGCCAAAAGATTGGACTCATACACCAAGTCCAAGATGCCATTTGTCATAATATTCCCTTTTCCCAGAGGTGTGGTGATTTCAGAGTTGGGTTGGTATATATAAGTTCGATGGTATGGGAGTTTTGCCCCCCACTCCCCAAAAATGTTGTTTTTTTTTTTGACTTGTCAGCATGTGACATTTTGAGCGTCAACATTTCAACAGGAAGCCTTTTAAAACATAACTAATAACTGTCACTTTTCACTACAGAATAAGACTGATAAACTGTAAACCACGATTAAAGGCAGTTCAGAAATTAAAAATGATACAGAAAGGTAAGGAGGCAATACTCAGTGTGCATAGACATGATTATGTGCCTAACAATATGAGATGTATGCTACATGTTGTAGGACACATGGCAGAATGACAGAAATTGCTTAATTGTAAAATATAGGAAAAACTGTACATTTTTCAGTCTACAGCTAGTATTATCTTAACTGACAAGCAGGAGGAAGCAACAGAAGAAGGGTGTTAGTGAAATAATCAACCTAGAGGCAGCAAGAGGCAGATTTGTTGAGTTGATAGTTAAGAATTTGTTAAAACTGCTGAAAGACCTCTTACAAATGAGTGGTAAAATTCTATACAGTCTTAGGCAGTTTCTGTTGTTATTTCAATAACAAAGCATCTGTTGTAAGCAAGTAGGCTTAACGGATTAGGCAATATGATAAAAGCCATGAAAATGCAAATTTCTTTGCATTTGCAAAGATATTCGCTGGATTTTTTTTTTGGTTTCTGCAATAACATTTTACATGGATTGACAGAAATATGGATCAATATATAAGACTAGCAACCCCTGCAGTAGTAACTAGAATTATGTCATACATTGTTTTTAATTTTGGACTTCCAAGATGACTGCACACTGATCAACAACTGATCAAGCTTTAGTTACACTCCCAATGTGAAAACAGACACTGAAAAATAACAATCAGTAAAATTGTCAACCTTGGTAAAATTCAGTTACTAGCTAGTAAGTGCACTGCCTAGATGCCATCAAAGAAGAAATGTAGAGAACATGATAGAAAATCAACCAAAAAAGGTGAAGAGAAAACACTGGAAAGAATTCTGCAGCTGTTCAGCAAAATGCAATTCAAGCTACAACTTTGGTACATGAAATGGCTTCCAGTAATTTAGAGGAAAACATATCTCAAATGTATTCAGAGCTGATTAAACTAAATGAAACACTGAAGGAATATATCAACTCAAATAACAAAAGGTTGGAAAAAATAAAATATGGTTTAACTAGCTATTCCATTGAACTGGTAAAACTGCAAAAAATCGCAGGTTGAAATAAAGAAAAAGCTGTCTGAGTATGAGGCTTCTCAAGAAGATCTGTTTCAAATAACAGTAGTTAAAAGACAGAGCACACAGAGAAAACTTGAGATTTTCTGCTTTACCAGAGAATGAAAAAAAGTGCATTGATTATATTATATGTAGGATTAAGATAATTTCTCTTATTTTCACAATGGTGGATATCTAGATTAATGCCCTCGCTTAGGCTATAAATAAATGATTTTTGTAAGCAAGTAGGCTTAACGGATTAGACAATATGATAAAAGCCATGAAAATGCAAATTTCTTTGCATTTGCAAAGATATTCGCTGGATTTTTTTTTTCCATTAGCAAATATTCTAAGTGGGAGTCAGGAATTCCACAACTAAAAGCAGCTGCTCATTCAAGTCTGAGTGAAATTTATAACGATTCCTTCTTGTATCTGCAGAGATATTAGATTTGTTCTCATTGTTAACTACTTTTATTTGGAGATGCGCTGTCTGCAGGAGCAAGCTATTATTAATCTTGAGAATTCTGAACATTTTTTGGTGAGGAAATGCAAAATTTAAAAGTACGACAAGCAGTTCAGTGAAAAATAAAATCTGAAATTATGGGAAGTGAATAAGAGATTACAGCCTGCCAAGAAGCCTTAATACCTGTGAGCTTGCAATACTTTAGTGCATTCACTAGACCAGTGTACACTTTGGTTTTATTTAAAGATAACCAGTGCATTTTATTTTTCCTTAGGACTAAAAGATGTTATTTTTTGAAAGTATACAAGCTGTTTTTCACATCTGGAAAGCAAATACAGATAAGAAAAGAACAGGCAGCAATCAGTGTAAGTGAAAACACACTCTGTAACATGTGCTTTAGCATAATAACCTTAATTTTAGGTTAAGTAATGTATTGTGAGTGCAGCTGTTGATTTGGGCAAATTGTTCCTATATGGGGGTTACACTTCATTTGTTGAAATTGTACATAGTTTTGTACATTTGTTCTAAGTTAGTAGAGGACAGGGTTGTTCTTAAAATGCATTTATTTATTTATTCTTTGTATGAAGGTTTCCATTAAAGCAAAAAGTCTTAGAAAATGTCAAATAGATTCAAATTGAGATGAAAAGAAAGAACTGTATAAAGGATTACCCTGCTAGTGTGTGCACATAGGACAAAGGTTGTAAATACACATTCCCAACAAATGTCATGTGTAACAGGTAGGAAAAATAGACTTAAATAACAGCTATGCTATCCATACTATCTTGGAATGTAAATAGTCTTACAGGTACAGGCAAAAACGAAAAAGCACTGAACTCTATTAAGAAATGCAGACTGCAAATAGTAGTGCTGCAGGAGACACATTTGGAAAGAAATCAGCATATGAATTTGACAAAGTAAGTTTTTCAGGATGGATATTCAACAGAATGTCAGGGACAATGGAAACATGGAATAATAATACTGATTGGTAAAAAGGCTCTATTAGTGATAGAAGAAGGAAAAAATACAATAATGGTAGATTTGTGGTAGTAAGGGACTATTGGCAAGGGAGGAGGAGGATTACAAAGGCAAATATTTATATCCACCAAAAACTGCTATTATGGAGATTAAGAAAATTTGGGAATAAATTATCAGCTTTCAGCAGGGAATATTACTTATACAGAGGAATGGAACTTGGTTTGCAATAGTGAATATGCATCAAGACACCCTAGAAGGGAAAATAGACCAAACAATGATACATTTCTGAAAAAAAAAATAAAAAAATAATAAAATATATATATATATATATATATATATATATATATATATATAGTTTACTATCAAATGGTTGAAAGGCCAATGGTTGAAAGTAACACACCTGAATAACATATATGTGAAAATCCTTTATTTGACTGTCATAAACACCCATTCAGAATGTTGAAACAATAATGCAATTCGAATAAATGAACTTGAGCTCTTCATTGTCATCACTGAAAGCCCAAATCACCAAAAACTCATTTTGCCGAATTTCTTTTTGTCCAAACATGGTAGTGGCAGTGTATATGCCCTTTTCCCCACTGTAGTGTGATCCTGAAGTTAGAATATATAGTTGAGGGGTATCGGAGTAAGTAAGTAGTGTTTAATCACACTGGGCTTGGTTTGGTGGAAGTTTTTTTTGCAAAAGGTGGAAAAATGTTGAAAATGGTTGAAAATGTTGAAACATTTTGATTTTCAACATTTTGAATGCTTTCACTTTATGAATTTTGATAATATGATTGTACATTATGATAGCTTTACATTTTGAACTTCAAACATTTAATAGTAAACCTATATATGTATGTATATATATATATATATATATATATATATATATATATATATATATATAAAATCAAAATATTTGGTTTGGAAGACAAAAACTAAGTAGCAGGAACTAGGACAGAATTTGTATATTATTCCCCAAGGTTCAATAACTTGGCTAGACAGGACAGAAATTCTATTTCACAGAAACATGGGCATTTAACTGAAAGCTTTGACACACATCCAATAGCTATTTTGAATCAGTTAAAAACTGAGATAAAATGCAGGGTAATTAACTAAAAATGAGGCACAGGTGCTTTTCCACCTACCTACTAAAAAGATTACAATTCAATGAATGGGTAGTGGAAATTATTAAAGAGTTAGTAAGGAAGATAAAAGCTTCTTCTGAAGAAATAGCTAGTGAGTGGGATAAAATGAAAATGAGATTAAAATAGGGTAGAAACAAAAGAGAAAGAGATTTGATTAAGAAGTAATATGAATTATTTAAAGAGGCAGAATAATGTTAAACTATTGCAGAATAGGGGAATTCTCACCAAACAAGAAAAGGTGCAAAAGCAGAGTGCTAAAGAAAAAATAAGGGAATATTTGGATAATATGCATAAGTTTAGAAAGACTGTTTTTAAACAATTATTTTTATAACAACTTCAAAGCACAAAAAACATTTAGTAAAATAACTTAGGTAACAGAAACTAGAAAGGATTGTTGCTACACTTAGGGAGCCTATAAAAAGAAAAATAACCAGAGATTTTTATAAAGATATTGGAGGTATTTTGCAAATTTTATGAAAATTTGTATAAAGCAGAGAAATTTGGAAATCAAGAAAGAGCACAAATAGAAATAGTTATGGAAGACTTAATTATGCCAAGGTTTGAGGTAGAGAAGACTCAACTAATAGTTAAGATATGAGGAGATTAGACAAAAATGATGATATATAATCAATCTGCTGGAAAGTCTACATGAACAGATGGTGTTCCTGCAGAAGTGCAGAATTTTAGATGCTAGGAGGGGAGAAAATAATATATATATATATATATATATATATATATATATATATATATATATATATATATATATATATCTTTTTTTTTGTTTGTTTAATGGTATTTTAAAAGGGGAGAGGGAACACAAACATCTTGGAAGAATGCTGTGGTGGATTTATTACCTAATAATAGTAAATATCCATCAAACCTGACTTTATATAGACCAGGTTTCAATTATAAGCCATGATTAAAAAGTGCTTATGTCTATACCAGGTAAAAAAGAATGGCAAAAGTATTGCCAAAAGTGATATATATATATGGATCTGTTTGGTTTTGTTGAATTAGGGCAAACATTTGACAGCATTAATATAAAGTATAGTTGTGTAAGTAAACTTACCATAATAGTAGGTGTTCAAATGTTCACTGCTGCACTAGCCATAGCTACATGGGTTATATCCTGCAAAGGATATAACATCCAGATAGCTTCTAAAGTTTCAGGGTACTTTCCATGTGCCCAAACTGTCAGGCAGCTCATGTTCAGCAGAATGGAAGACATGTTTGGGTGGCAAGACTTTCAGAGATTTTCTGCCAACATAAGAGGGGGGATGATCCCTGAAAGGACAACTAAAAATAAATGTCCATATTCTGACATAAAAAACACACCAAAAAACAAGAGAGCTGGAGGAAGGGAGTGGCTACTGCAGAAGCAATAATTTGCACATCGACTTTTATGGTAAGTTTACTTACACAACTGTGCTATGTTCATCATATTGATCAATACTGCAGTAAATTACACTATATGGCTAGATTATTTATTTTATTTATTTATTTCCAGTTTGATAACTGGGCTGGCCCATTGGGCTCAAGGAGCCCGTTTTCAGTGGAGGCCCGGAGAGAAAAACTCCAAAATTACAAAGATACAATAAAAATACAATAAAAATATGATAAAAAATACAAAAAATGCAGTTATGAATAATCCTAGTATTATATAATATTTTAAACAAAATTGTAAGATGATACAGTGAGATTATCCTAGCTTACTGCATTTCGGAGGTGGAAGAAGAATCCAGGAGCCCCTGGAGAATGGTCCTACCAAAACCTGACTTTTACTTAGACATGAAATCAAGTTTGTATTGCTTTGTAAAAATATGTACAGAGTACCAAGTATCAGCTTCTCAAATACTTCTCAGGTTCATAGGAGGTTAATAGGCTAATGGCCCTATGGCCTTTACAAGCCTAACCATGCTATACCTGTGTTCCCTAATTGGCCTTTGTTAGATAGTCATTATTTGAAGAATGAGTCTGTGATCAGCACCGACTGCTCCTGTCCCTGCGGAACATAGGTGCCACCCCTGGTGTGAATTTATGGTCGTCCATACAGTTGTCTAGGTTATGCTTGAATAGGGTTATAGAGGAACTCTGCTTCATGTGAATTTGGAGTTTATTTCAGAGAAGCAACAATCTCTGGGAGATATATCTGTGTCTCCAGTATGTTCTGTTAACATCACAGGCTAGACTGAGATCACTGGAGTGAGTGACTCTTGTCCTATTTGATTTGCAGATGTTCAGCATTTCCTTTAGGGCAGGGTCAAAGACTGCTCTGTAGGTGAGGCACAAGTCACCTCTCAACAGCCTGTAGGATACAAAGTACAGTGACAGTGCTTTCAGTCTTTCCATGTAGGTCATGTTTTGGAGGCCCTGAATTTCTTTGTTGAGAAACCTCTGTGGTCTCTTTAGCTGCTGCAGGTGTCTGTTGAGGTACATGCAAATGGAATGTTGTACTCTATTTGAGGTTTGATGAGGGTCGAGTAGAGAGGAGTAATAACATCCTTAGTCTTGGATGCAATGTCATTACTTATGAGATGTACAAAGTAGAAGGCTTTCCTTACCACTGTGGACACATGGTGATCAAAGTTTAGATTGCTATCAACCTGTGTTCCCAAATCTCGTACCACTGGGTTTGAGCTTAGGGAGGTGCTGTCAATATTGTAATTCACAGGGACTTCCTCTTTGACAATGCAGATAATAATGCACATTTTTGCATTTAGTTTCAGTCTGTGGCTTTGCCACCAATCATTTGTTTCTGTAAGCCCCTCTTGTAATATTTTAACATCATCTGGGGACTTATTGATTGCTCCCAGTTTGCAATCATCAGTGAACTTGGTAAACCACAGGCTATGTACTTTTACCTGGATGTCTGAGAAATAGATTCCAAACAGTAGAGGGCCCAGCATAGATCCTTGTGGTACGCCACTTTTAACTGGTCTACTAGTAGAGGTGGAATCCCCAACTTTGACAGTATTATTCTGTCTGTGAGACAGTTGGCTACCTAGCTATTGATGTATAGGTTAATCCCCAGCTGGAAGAATTTCTCAATGATACCTGAGTGGGGGGAATTGTGTCATAACCCTTGGCTAAGTCAATATAAGCAGTACAAACTGTTTTGCCTTCATCCAAGGCTTTGGTGACATTCTCAAAGAAATCTACCAGCTTCACTAAACAAGATCTACCACTAATGAAGCCAAACTGGGCTGGGTCAAGAGTTCAAAAGTCACCTATGTCCTCATTGATAAGGTCCATGATGATTCTTTCCATGACCTTGCACAGGCTGGTTAAGCTTATAGGTATATAGTTTCCAGGGCAGTTGATGAACACCCTTTGTGCAAGGGGATTACTGTTGCTGTTCTCCACTCTGCTGGAACAAAGCCAGTGCCCAGGCTAAGGTTGAAGAGAGTGCCAAGTGGTTCTGCTAGGTCTTGTTTTAGACTGTTTAGTAAGCAGCCTGGGATGTTATCTAGTCCCATAGAAGCTGTGTTTTTGGCCTCAGAGAGTGTGAATATGACCTACTCTTTGGAGATACTAGGTAGAGGACTGGTGTCAGTTATGCTTTGAGGAGTGGTTGTTGGGAAAGAATACCATTCACTATAAGTTCAGTACATAGTTAGGCATTCTGTTTTAGATTTCAGACATAGCTAAAGAGTTCCTTATGATTACCCTTAGCTAGGGATGCTAGTTTAGCTTCGTAACTAGCTTTAGAAGACCTTACAAGATATCTGATTTGCTTGTTCAAGCTGTGGAGGGTGCTCTTCTGCTGAGTGGCTTCCCTCTTGTTATTAGACATTAGTTTCTTCCCTTTTTTACATAACCTATTTATACTTGAGGTCTACCAGGGTGATCTGTTTTTTTTAGGAGACCTGATTTTGATCAAGTCAGGTACAGCTCAGTCTATACAGTTGTTTAGGTGGTTATACAGGGCATTTGTGTACCTGTCTGCATTGGAATCTTTGATGGCTGAGTTAGCAGGGGCTTTTAAACTTTTTATACCATTGCCTAACAGGCTAAAGTTTGCTTTGAAGGAATTGTTCAGTTTTTTTGCTCCTGTGGGAGTGTCAGGTCTGATCACTACTTCAAATGGCACAGATTTATGGTCTGACCTTAGCAGGGAGGGAAACACACAGGGAGTAGTGTAGTGACACCCCATGTTGGTGAGTACTAAGTCTAGGACATTTGAGCCCTTTGTGGGAGTGCAGACTAGCTGTTCCATGGCATTTGTAGTGACAAAGTCCAGGAACCTCAGGGTGAGCATATTTGTGTTCATCTATGTCTCCTAATTGATGGAATGATAGTTGAAGCCTCCCATGGCCGAAGTGTTTGACTGTATATTAAGTGACTCTAGTAATCCCAGATTGGCAGTGTGTTTCCCTTCATTCTTGGTGGGGGACCTGTAACTAGAAATGATGTGGTAGGGTGCTTTACCTTTAGTTAGTTGGACCTGGAGTAGCTCAGGAGAGTCATACTGTTTAACCACTCTGGAGGTGTATTGCCTTTAATGAAGATGGATACACCTCCATCCTTGATTCTTTTATACTCATTTTATGGTCTGAATCTGTGAAAGGAATTGTAGCCTTGCACAACCGGGGTGCTCTTTGTGGTCTTGAAGCATGTCTCAGTGGCTGCACAGATGTCAGCATCTTCCAAAGTGAAGAATGCTTCCTGTTTATGCTCCTAGAATTAAGCAGCATAACCTTGAGTTTGTCTCGACTGGATTTCTTTATATTGGAAATTTTGTTGTTTTGACATTGCCTAAAAAAAGGTATTATGGGGAATTCAAGTGCCTTTGCCAGTTTTCAAAAGCCTAGAGGAGACAGGTGACAACAATTTTTGGCAAACACCATTGTCTGTCAACCATGTCTTCCAAGGCTGGCAGATACTAGATCCCCTAGGACTGACACCAGAAGCTAAGCCAATTGTTGAAGTCAATAATTTTTTGTCTGTGTTGAGGCATCATTCTGGGTGAAGGTAGAATGCTGCTTAGGGCTAGGGATATACCTGTCTGGGATGCATAATCTGAGAGTTCAATGATGTCTCTCTTCATATAGTCCAGCGTTATGTAGTTCTCAAGTCATTCACCCTAACATGCACTATGACAGAGTCATAACAGTAATTTTTGTTGAGTGACTTAAGTGCATGTGTGACTTGATGGATCCTAGCACCTGGCAGACAGCTGACCGTGACCTTCTCCTTGTCCATCCTGGTGAGGGGGACACCAAACAAATCTTTATTCACCACAAGTAAGCGCTTTCGTCTGGTGAGCGTCACCAGACTTCTTCAGACAAAGTAAACCATACAACATTAAACTTATATACCCACCAAAATTGAATCAATTAGTCAATTTAAAAAAAAAAAACATTGCAATCAATTAAATGTTTTAAACAGACACAGCCCTAAAAGGAAAAAAACTTCTCTAATAGACTAGTAAACAACAATTAAGTACATTTCATTAGTCATATTCAAAGTGCCTAAAAGGCAGCAACATATAAGAACAAGTTAAAAAAAAAATATATATATATATATAATAAGAATAAAAAACTTTCGAAAAGTACATCATTATTTTAGGAAAAATACATTAAATATATTCACACTGGTGTATATGCTAAAACCTTATTATTATATACATTTAATAAATAATTACTTACTTTCATCTATCAAAGACTTTTAATTTAAGCCTACTAGAAATGGATGTTACATCATTAAGTCCTGGTGGAGAATAAGCATTTAAAAAGACTTGCCACCAGGCTTCCTTCTCTTCAAGATGTAGTTTCCAAGGCCACCCCTAGCTTCACACTTCATCTGTTGATTTATTTGTTTTTTGGACTCCCTGTTTGACTTTTTCTTTTCTGTTACTAAAGACTACATTGTTAGTGTGATGTTTTCCATTGAGATATTTTTGTCTTTTTGCCAGTGCTGAAGCCATTTTAATTAAAATATAGCTATTTCATAAAAGTTCTCTCATGAACTTTATTAGTCATAACTATTTTGTTGGCTCTATTCATGAATTGACTTGCATGCTATAAAGTCACAGTTCACCAGAAAATGCATGTTGCCACATATTTACATCTAGATATACACTCTATAAAGTAATCATAATTAGTATCAATTATCACTGCAGATCATATCAGAGTGCACTCTATAGCTCAAAAGTGCAAAATGAGCAGCTATGTAATTTCTTGTTTAGTACCACTGCAAAAAAATGTTTCTTAGGATCCTATTTATCTGTCTCTCTCTCTCTCTCTCTGCTATATTCTGGTGACAATGGTGATTCTGATACTGAACTGGAACCACCTTCTTGTGTTATTCAGACTATGCAGAACTTCTCATATCACCTTCCAGACCAGACTTGAAGACACAATCTAAACAGACTGAGATCATATTTTAATCTAAATGAAATGAGACTATATTATAAAATCTTTGAATTTCATGCCTTAGTGTCAAATATCCATCCAAGTGCTAACAGTTTTAGAAACCTTTCTAAAACTTTGTATAACTAAGTAAGAAATTAACATTCCTTTATAAGCTATATATCAAAGTAATCATGCAGACAAAAAGGCAAAAGGATTTGAAGTTTTGGTCCACACCTGCCTTAGGTCATATTTATCATTAAACCAACCAGCAGACATACTCTGAGGAGAGGGCTTTCTCATTTCAATTCAAGCATGTCATCAAAAATCCCTCAGTGAATGATGTATTTATGTCAGACCAGAGCTTGCCTCATTGTTATTGTCCCATATAGGCATATGGGTTGTGGAAAACATGGCCTGGGTGCTAAAGAAACTAGTTCAGTCCCAGATGAAAATATGATAATTTCTAATAGCAATGTACTGGGTTTCTCTTAGGTGAACTTGAAAACCACTTACATAAACATAATTACTTGCGCATAGTACAATGGATTGTAGCAAGAAATTCTATCAACATTATTACGCGTGGTACGCTTCCAACCATCTAAAGCAACCATCTACCTACTAAAGCAATAAAGAGATATAAATACCCCCAATCAACCACAGTATTAGCTGTCATTAGAACAGAGACTTGTCTCACATGCATTGTCAGTATTAAACTTCTCTACTTTATTTTCTCGTATATCAGCCACAGAATTAAGAATACAATATAGTATGTTGCAGAATTGTACATACAACTTCCCTAGCCTGAATTTTTTTGTTTAAGCAAATGCTACATGAGTTTTTAAGAATGTTTGTATAAGTATATATACAGGTAGCCTAAACTAATATTCATATAAATATTACATATCTACTGCCATTGATCTTGCCTTCGATCTTCACTCTTTTCCTTCATTATCTCAGAATATCAATAGCTTTTTTATGTTAATATCTATGCAGTATCTTCCATATGAATGGATACTCAAGCCAAAGTTCTCTTACCTTAAAAAGATATACAAAATGGTGCACACACACACACACACACACACACACACACACACACACACACACACGCTCACACACACACACACACACACACACACACACACACACACACACACACACACATATGTCTATATATCTATATCTATCTCTCTATATTATGTATAGATATTACATATAGATATAAATATTAATTAATGAATAAACACCAAGTAAGTCCTCAGTGAGGTATATAAAAGGTGAAGCATTAGCAGAATATGTTACTTAACAAATGGTTATCATAATCCTTGTGGGATCTTATTTTATCAACTTGTGCATTACTCTCAACCTCTTTGAGCAAGAAAAGTGAACAATGTCAAAAATAATGGGGTCACAAATGTCTTGATTCAGGGACAGATTTTTAACATTGCTAGAACAGCAGGTTTTGCATTAGCTTGCATTTTCTGAAAGATGTAAAGTCTGAAACTCAAGTGTCTGTCATTATTTAATTAGCTCAATCCTCAATGATTTCCCAGAAAGCCACAAATTGTATGAGGAACAGACCAAAAATATGACAGCTGAGAGCTATACTGGTATGTTTCAGCCATGTAAGGGTTTTTGTCAATGTTCTTATCCACTGATTGGTTTCTGCTTACTCCAAAGCTAGTGTTAAGATGTGGAAAACAACAATTACCATGTGTACTTTTTGACAGAATTCTGCATTTTTCTATAACAGAATTCTGCATTCTAGTTGTTCTAACACAGAAGCTTACCATGGCAGTTTATGAAGGGTGTGGACTTTAAGAAGGGATGAAAACGAAGACTGATTCAGCATTGTGTCTGGTACAGTGTTGGGAAGAAGTTTTCATCATGGCAATCAGCTAGTAAACCAAAGTTACTGGAATGAGAGTGATGTAAGAGATGAGTCTAATTCTAATTATGGGTGTGAATAACACCACTGGTGATTTTTTTAAAAACTATAGACAATCCATTTTATAAGACATTATTGACAAATGGTGTTTTCACCAATTTGGGTTTAAACAATGGCACTGCAGGTTTTAATGAATCTGATGCTTGTAAGAAGGTCATTTTTCTTTTAGAAAAATTAATTTACAAATATAAGACATGTTAGTATGAAATGTTCTATCTGCAGGAATGCATCAGGGTCAAACAGGTGCCATTTGGTTTAAGAATATTTAAGTTTCCCAGTGATGTAAATGTGAATGACAAAAACTTTATGGTGAATTGGTGAAACTATTTAATGACACTGAGGTTACTGTAATGAAGTTACTTGTGGAAGACTACCGAGTTAAAGTCCACCACTTAGAAGAAGAAATTTGGTTATTGGATGACAATATAAAGAAATATAATTTCTTTGCACAGCATAGCACTTTATATGTTGGTATTACTGTTAAAATCAATAGATTAGTTTCAACAATTATTAATAGATAATGGGGGAAGCTTCAGAGAGTCAAAGAGGCTTATCAAGCTGGGACAGCTTATTTAAAGAAGGAGAAATGAGCTGTCATCAATAAAGTGAACAGAAGACGGGTTGGACTAGGAGTTCCAATCATAGAAAATAACAATACAAACAATAATTTTGATCAAGGAACATTTGATCAGGGCCTGGTCTCCACAAAAAATCAAACCCATGATTTACTCCCCACTACTGTCACCACCCCCTTTTATTTTGAATCCTCCCATTTCAGCAAGGACTCAAATGTGGCAACCCAAAGTTTGCCTAAAAAGAAAGACGTCTGTTTTCCTATTCGTGTAAAAAAGAGCTCTTCACTGACTCTAGTCAAATGCAACCTAGATAATTGGATGGGCGACCACAAATTTTCCCGGGATGGTACCCATGTTCCTCACGGACAGGGGTAGCCAGTGTTGATCACAGACCCACTCTGTGCATAAATTCATTCTGCAAACTACCCAGAAAAGAACAAATGGTGATACTCTGGGTTAACATGGCTAGGCTTGTAAAGACTCCAGGGCTGATAGCCTAGTAACCTCCTAAAGAAGGAAGAAACAAAACTGCGGTTTAAACACTGTGAACTTAAGCAATATGGTTTTAAATTATGATCATATCTCTGCTTTTGGAAAAGGCTTTTCTTTCATCACCACCCAGCCTGCCAGTATTACTAACGTGGCAGTGGATTTGAAACTATACATTTGAAAGTTAAATTTACAATATTTATTACATGACATTCCCCAATTTAAAAATGAAAATAAAAAAAAAATCCTTCACCAGAAGTACTTTCAACATCACCCAGCCTCCACAATACTTTGCAAGTCTTCCATGATGGGTGTGAGGAAGGCTTGTGTAAGAGGTTGGGAAGGAGAATTAAATTTCAAAATTTGTAATTCAAAGAAAGAAAAAGTAGAGTGCTGGTCATTATGAATACCAGTAATTACAAGCTGGTCTTGAATAATGTATTGAATGACCAGAGGTGTAATGAAGAGACAACTGTAGACATAATTCGAAAGAAGTTCTCCAACAATGACATCAAGTTGTTTGACTTATTATCAAAGGGTGACATTGATCATAAATTGTACACTTTTCTTAAAGTTGACCAATGAAAAATGGCCAAAATATTTATGATCGAGAAGATCCACAAAAACAGGATCAATCCACCATTCTGACCAGTTGTGGCTACAGATTTTTATAAGACTGGTTCAAAGCTCCAGATAGCACCCATTCATACCACACCTTTTGGCCACCTAACCCAGAACAAAGCACTAAAGGTGGAGGTGTGTCCATATTCATTAAGGATATCCACACCTCCAGGCTAGTTGCACAGCATAATGCATCCGAGATTATCCAAGTGCAACTAACTCTGGGCAAGACCGCAATCCAAATTGTAGCTTGCTACAGACCCCCCACCATGCCCCAGGATTCACACTCCTCATTTCTTGATACAGTGGAAAGTATTAGGGTACAACCCAACACCCTAATAATGGGCGATTTCAACTACCCCACCATTAACTGGGAAAACTACTCATGTACCAACTCTTTTGCTCAACGTTTTCTAGAATTCATAAATTCCAACACCTTGGATCAACTTATTCACACCCCCACCAGGGGCAGCAGTATCCTAGACCTGGTCATTACCAACATGGGAAACTGGTGTTCCACACCAGAGGTCAATTCCTCGTTGGTCAGATCCGACCACAAGCTAATCAGCCTAGACATCCACATCCCACCCCACCCCCGATTAGGGAAACCATCGTAAAAAACTTCTCCAAAGCCAATTTGACACTTCTTAAGACAGAATTGGCAAACTTCATGACACCCATGCAGATGGACAATAGAGGTATGACTGCCGAAACCTACACAAATGCACTTTATAAGCACTTATATGAGTGCATGGGTCATGCTATCCCTAATAGAACCAAGATGTTATCCTCCAAAAAAAGGAAGCCAATCTGGTGGTCCTCTGCCATAAACAAACTCTACAACAGAAGAAAGAAACTGTTGCAAAAAATAGTAAATTCCCATGACTGGAGGAACACCCTGGTCAACCTCAGTAAGAAGCTGAGATCCCTCATAAAATCCTCCAAAGCTAGTTACGAAAACAAAATTGCCACTGACTCTAAAGACAACCACAAAGCATTCTATAGCTATGTCAAGAATCTAAATGGGAACACTCAGATCTGCTCTGAGTTACAGCACAATGGCACTAAATATACAAAACCAACTGATATTGCCATCATCCTAGCAAATAGGTTCAGTGCTAACTTTACCCCCCTCTCACCCCCTAGAGGGCCCATCTCTATACCGGAAGAATGCAAAGTTCCTATAATCATGGCTGCACAGGTAAAAAACACATTCCCCAAAGCCAAGAACACAGCATCCATGGGACCTGACAATATCCCAGGCTGCGTTCTACATGAACTATAGAATGAACTGGCACCCTACCTAAGTACCATGTTCAATCATAGCCTTACCTCAGGCTTTGTACCCACTGAATGGCACACCGTGATGGTTATCCCACTCCACAAAGGGGGAGCCATGACGGACCCCAGGAACTACCGCCCCATTATCCTGACGAGCCTGGTCTGCAAGACCATGGAACGTATCATCATGGAACTCATAAACAAAGACATTGGTAATCTCCAAACTCTGGACCCTACACAATTTGGATTTGTAAAAGGCAGATCATGTCTCCTAAACCTGATTGACATCTTTGCAGCAGTCACCAAAGCCATAGATGAGGGTAAAATGGTTCACACAGCTTATCTAGATCTCGCCAAGGCTTTCGACACCATCCCCCACTCTGGAATTATAGATAAGCTCACTAAACTAGGTATAAATCTCTATGTCACAAGATGGGTTTCCAACTGGCTCATGGACAGACCCACACTGTGAAAGTAGTGGATTCCAAATCCGACATCAGACCAGTGACAAGTGGAGTACCACAGGGTTCAGTCCTGGGTCCTCTCCTGTTTGGTATCTACTTCTCTGAAGTGCAGGCCAACACAGAAGGTCTTTGGCTAACAAAGTTTGCAGATGACTGCAAACTAGGATCCATAATCAAAACTACTAACGATGTGGACAAACTACAAAAGGGCCTCACTGAGACAAATACCTGGTGTCAAAGCCATGGCCTGAAGCTCAATGCCAAAAAGTGTATTGTCATCTCCTTTGGTAAAAACTCTGTACCCATGAACTACCACATAGCCGGTAGTCTATTTAATGCCGAAAATGTGATGAGACCTTGGGACACAGGTGGACAGTAGTCTCTCCTTTGATAATCACATCGCCACAGTGGTCAGGAAATCCTTTTACGTGGCTCATTTCATCACAAAAGGATTCTCATCCAGAAAAAAAGAGGTCATTGTTCCCCTCTACTCATCACTCTTTAGACCCATTATAGAGTATAATGCCCCTTTTGGTATGTACCTCACAAGACATCTACAACAACTGCAAAGACCACAGAAATACCTCACAAAGAGGATTACTGGCCTCAAACAGATGCCCTATGCAGACCGTCTCAAAAAACTACAGCTTTACTCCATCGCATATCGCCTACTCAGGGGTGATCTCTGCCTAACATACAAAGCTATGTCAAACCCAGAGCTGTTGGACATGCTTCACTTAAAGAAATCCCAATCCCTCTGAGCTACACACTCTAGGGACCTAAACCTTGCCACCACAATAAACAGAACATGCTGGAGGGATAGATTCCTGTCCCAGAGACTTTCCATACTCTGGAACAGACTACCTATCTATGTCAAACAGAGCTCCTCATTAGCACTCTTCAAGAAAAATCTTGATGATTGGATGGGAAATGGGAAATTCACCCCGGGGATCACTTCTGTGGCTCTGCTCGACAGGGGCACAGGAAAATATTTTTTTTGGGTGGCGAAAGCCAGGGTACATTTTTTGGCTAGGCTTGTATGGGCCCTAGGGCCGATAGCCTAGTACCTACCTATGAACCTATGACTGAGACAATTTTTGTTTAGTCAGACCATCTTTTGAATCCTGTGGTGCAAAGCTCTGAGTTCTATTTCAGGGACTCCAGTCACCTTTTAAAATTGCTTAACAGCATGGAAGAAAAAAACAAAGTATGCTTTTTGGCTTCTTTGGATGTTGTTTTGCTGTATACCAGTATCGATCAAGAAGTTGGAATTGACTTTGTCAGACATTCTTTAACCAAGTTTAGTAATTTTAACAATGATTTAGTCAGCATCATTGGCATATTTCTTGGGATTGTTTTAGATAATAATTTCTTTGTTTCAAGGGAAAAATATTTCAAGCAGAAGATTGGTGTAGTGATGGGAGCCAGGGTGGCCCCTGTCTTTGCCAATTTAATGATGGGACATGGGAAAAACATTATCTTAAACCCCACCACCTTTTTAAGAAGGTCATGTTTTATAAAAGATTTATTGATGACTTGATTATTGTATGGTGTAATACAGAAGAATAATTTCAACAGTTATTTCAATATGTGAATGATAGCACTGTGTCAGGAAAAAAGATTGGGAAATTAATAGTCTGGCTCATTTGTAAACTCTGAGGAAACATTAAGCATAAAAAAAGGATTAGTTCTTGTAGAAACCCTGTCCTTGTGAAACATGAAGTAGGATTGACAACGTAAGTGCTTGTAATCAAATAATCTCCTAAAAGAAGCCAGAGCAATGAATAACATGAAAAAACAATTTTTCATGTTAGGACCCTCAAATCAGCCTGTCAAGCTAGTTCAATGGTAAAAAGAGTAGGCCTTTCAAGCAAAAAGTTAAGATCCCAAGGAAGTGCCACCTATTTTCTAGGTGGATGGATATGCAAACCCCCTTTTAAAAACTGCTTTATTTGAATGTAGTTAGAAAGGAGGGGTCCAAAGACAGGCAATCAGAAATGGGTGAGAAATTAACCTTGCTAGAGGACAGTAGTGTCAGACAAATAATCAATAACCAGAAGCAGCCCAACCTGCTTTTGACATCTGGTTGGGGAAATAGAGATACAAAAGAACAAACAACAATCAGTGTAAGTGGGACATCAGCTGTAACATGTACTTTAACAAGGGTGACATTAATTTTAGAGGAAGTAATGCTTGCTGGTGCAGCTGTCAATTTGAGGAAATTGATCCTATATAGAGGGTTAAACCTCATTTGTTGTAAATGCGCATACCTTTGGATATTTGTTCTAAGTTAGAAGGGGATGCTGTTGTTCTTAAAATGTATGTAGGTTTTTTTGAAGGTTTTCATTAATGTAAAAAATATTGAAAATGTGACATAGGTAAGTGGAGATGAGAAAAAACAACTGTACAATTAGATTGTCAAACAGTGTGAGTATGTAAGAAAAAAGCTGTAAGTACACATTCTAAAAAAATGTTATGTATTATAGGTGGGAACCATAGCTTTTAAAATAATGGCTACTCTACCCATATTATCTTGTAATGTAATGGCTTTGCAGGTACAGACAAATTAGAAAAGAAAATGGAATTATATTCAGAAATGCATAGTGTAAATAGCAACACTGCAGGAGGTACATTTGGAAAGAAATGAGTATGCCAATTTGACAAAAAGATATTAGAGGATGGATATTCAGCAGCATATCAGGGACAAAACATAGTGGGTATAAAAATACTGATTCACAGAGGGGCTCCAATAATGATGATGGACAATAAATCTAAATTTGCTGTACTAAGGGTCTATTTCAAGGGAGGATGATTTTGCTGCATGAATTTATATTCCACCAAAAACTGCTATTATGGAGCTTAAGAAAATTTTGGGATAAACAGGGAATATTACTTATAGGTAGGGAATAGAAATAGATTTGCAATAATGAGGATGTATCAGGAGAAACAGAAGGGAAAATATAACAAAAGAGGATACATTTTTAAAGATAGTTATGAAAATATTTGGTATGGAAGACTTTTTAATTCAGCAGTAAGAACTCAGACAGAATGTACATATTATTCTCAAAGGTATAAGAACTGGGCCAGACTGTATAGAATTTATAGTTCACTGCAGTATGTACATTAATTTAACATTTTGACAGATGTCCAATACCGATTTCAGATCATGCATCAATAAAAGCTAAGATGAAAATGCAAGTTAGTGTAGTACAAACAAGACATTGGAGCTTATAAACAAAGACATTGGCAACCTTCAAATACTGGACCCCACCCAGTTTTGGTTCATGAAGGGACAATCTTATCTCCTGAACCTGACTGACTTCTTCAAATCAGTCTCCAGAGCTGTGGACGAGAGTAAGGCAGTCCACACAGCCTATCTGGACCTTGCCAAGGCCTTCGACACCATCCCCCACTCTGGAATCATAGATAAACTTACTAAGTTGGGCATTAATCCCTATGTCACTTGATGGGTTGCCATCTGGATTACTGACAGAACCCACACTGTAAAAGTAGCCGACTCCAAGTCCATCTCCAGACAAGTGACAAGTGCAGTACCTCAGGGTTCAGTCCTGGGACTGCTCTTGTTTGGCATCTACTTCTCTAATGTACAGGCCAACACTAAGGGACTCTGGCTAACAAAGTTTGCAGATGACTGCAAACTGGGAGCCATTATTGAATCCCCAAATGATGTTGATATTCTACAAAAGGGCCTTACAGAAACAGATGCTTGGTGCCAGAGCCATGGGCTCAAGCTTAGTGTCAAGAAATGTATAGTTATCCCCTATGGGAAAAAACATGTACCCGTGAATTACCACATAGCTGGCGGTATACTAAACACCGAAAGTATGATAAGAGATTTAGGGACACAGGGGGATAGTGGTCTCACCTTCGATAACCACATCGCCACAACAGTCAGGAAATCCTTCTATGTGGTACTCCTCATCACTAAGGGCTTTTCATCCAGAAAAAAGCAGGTCATTGTCCCACTGAACTCATCCCTCATTAGACCCATTATAGAATACAATGCCCCATTTGGTATGTACCTCCCAAGACATCTGCAACAACTGGAAAGGCCACAGAAATACCTCACTAAAAGAATCACAGGCCTAATGCAGATGTCCTATGCTGACCGTCTAAAAAAACTTCAGCTATACTCTGTTGCATATCGTCTCCTCAGAGGCGATCTCTGCTTAACATACAAGGCCATGTCAAACCCAGAGCTGTTTGACATGCTACGCTTAAAGAAATCCCAATCCCTCAGAACCACATGCTCCAGGGATCTAAACCTTGTCATCACAATGAACAAAACATGCTGGAGGGATTGGGTCCTAATCCAGAGACTCCCCAAACTCTGGAATAGACTGCTCATACATGTCAAACAGAGCGCCTCTTTGGCCCTCTTCAAAAGGAACCTTGACGTTTGGATGGGAGATAGGAAATTCACCATGGGGATCATGTCAGTCATCCTGCTACACAGGGGTCCACGGAAGTAAATACTGTGGGAAGAAATAGCCAGGGAATTTTTATGGCTAGGCTTGTATAGGCCCTAGGGCCTATAGCCTAGTACCAACCTATGAACTTATGGTGCTTTCCCACTTACCTGTTAAAAATAAAGGAATTCAATGAGTAGATAGTGGAAATTATTCAGGGTTAACTGAGAAGATAGAAATTTCTTCAGAACGGATCGCTAGTGAGTGAGAAATAAAAGAGAATGAGATATGGCTAACAAGTAATAGGAATTATTTAGAGGTGATGTCAAATGTTAAACATCACAGAATAATGGTGATTTCACTGGACAAGAAGAAAATTAACTGCAAAATGCTAAAAAGAAAATAAGGGAATATTTGGACGATATGCAAGAAAGACTGCTGTTAATCAAATGTTTTTGATTTTTGATAACAATTCCAGAGTACAAAAACTTTTAGTACAATGACTTGGGAAACAGGAAGTAAAAAGGGCAGTCACAGACTTAGGGAACGTATGACAAGAAAAATAATCAGAGATCCTAAAGCAGTATTAACAGGTATTTCAGAAATATTATGAACATTTGTATAAACCAGAGGAATGAAGAAAATAAGAAACAGCACAAATGAAAATATTGATGGAAGACTTAATTTTATCACAGTTAGAGGATGATGAGGCTCGGCAACTAATCGTTTAGGTAGAAGGAGATGAAGTAAAAATGATGTATTAACCATAAGGGAATTTCATAGGAACAGGTGGGATTCCTGAGGAAGTCTGTAAGTTAGGAAGGAAGAAAGTAATAATTATCTGGAAGATTTTGTTTAACAGTATTTTAAAAGGATGGGATGCGCCAGGATCTTGGAAGAAAGCTGTGGTGGCTGTATTACCCAAAAAGGGTACCAGCTTCCTAGACCTATTTCAATTTTAAACCATGATTATAAAATGTTTATGTCTATACTAGCTAAAAAAATAGCAAAGGTGTTGCTGAAATTGAAAAATTTGGATCATTGTGGTTTTGTGGAGAAGAGACAGAGCATTTTAAGCATTAATAGAACAACGATGATCCAGGGGAAGCAGAATGTAAGAAAATCCCCACTGTTGGTGGGTTTTGATGCAGAGAAGGTATTCAACAGAGTAAACTGGGATTTTATGATTAATACAATGGAAGCATATGGAATTGTAAGGTTAATTAAGAGGTAATATGAAGGGTTGGCCACAAGAATTAAAGTGGTAGTTTGCTCTCTGATAAGTTATGTTTGAACAGAGGAAACAGGCCTGAATGTCCTTTTTTACCTTTGTTATTTGTGTTTTATTTAGAGCCGCTGCAAAGAAAATAAGGGACAAAGAAATTCAGTGATATAACTGGTATGATAATAAAGACAAGTTGGCTTTATTTGCAAATATTATTATTTTCTACTTGATAAATCCAGAGAAAGACATTTCAGTGATACAATATTTTGATATAGTTTCATTTTTTTTTCAAGACATGCAATTAAAGATAAAATAGAGACTATAGCCATAAATTATGCATCCACACAAGAACTGGTTCAACAAAACTCATAATTATGGGGGCACAATAAGATGAATTAGTTAGGAGAATGGATTAAAAAGACTTATGTTATGCCAGCTAAAGATATGTGGGAAGATACTAAAGAAAGGATAATACAAAAACTGAGAAACCTGGAAGCTCTTGTTTGTGGATATGGATAGTAAGATACAATCAGTGTAAAACATTTTTATTCCCTTTAATTTTATACTCAGGCAAAGCACATTTTTATCGACCAGAGGACAAGTTGTGGACAATAATTAATAAAGAGTTGAAGGAATTTATCTGGGAGAGATTGACAGTTGTAAAGTGGAATAAGCCCAATGGAACAAGGTGGATTGGATTACCTAATTTGTAGGGATATTTTAGAGCTATGGAGTTAAAGTTCATATACATACAAGCAGAAGGTTATAATTCAAAGTAGAAAGGGATGTTAATAAATCAAGGAGGCGTTCAAGAAATAAGAAGCCAGAGTTGGATTTTGGGTGTAGATCCTTGAGGAGAATAACAGCAACCATACAGAATATTATATTCATAAAAGTGCAAAAAATATTCTAAGATATAAGCCAACACAGGAATGGAGAATGGAAATTCCTTTCCAATGAAAAGAAAAGGCACCTGTCTTCCAGTCTTTCTTGCATAGAATCCTGGAAGAGAATCTCATCAGTTAGAGTTTGGAGAAGAAGCAAAGAGGTCTAACTGATGAACTCCTCAGGGATTAATCAAATCTTGAAAGACATCCCCTGATCTAGTTTCCAGTCCTGAGGGTTTGCCCTGGTCCTGCTCAGCTTGTATGCCACACACTTTTGCTCTGTTTGAGTGAAGGATGCCTATAAAGGGATACTGTGCTGTGAAGCTATATCCCAAGCTAACTTGGCCAGTCTGCAAAGGGGGTATAACTGGCCCCCCTCCTTGTTGATGCACCACTTGACTAAGTTATTGGCTATAACAACTTGAGGAGGTCCCTCGGGCCAAAGATTGTTCAGATAATTGGGTACCTTGATCAGGAAAAGCATCGCCTTGATATTTATATGCTTGCATCTGTCCTTGGTGTCCCACATCCCTTGCCCTTTTATCCCTCCTGAAACTGATCTATAAGCAAAGTCAAAGCATCTGTGGTGACTGACTGCTTTGGAAGGAGAAGGGAAACCCGATATTTTAGGACATCTTCTGTCTCTACCAAAGGATTTCTCTTCTAACAAACCCCAGCACTGGTCTTTGAAAAGATAAAGGGTGTCAATGCTAGGACAAAAGAGATTTCAGATATCACTGTATCACTCTCATGTGAAGCCTTGCCACAAGACCCAAAATCCTGAGATATTCCCTCACAGTGACTTGAAGTGTGAGTTGAAAACCTTAGAAATAGATCTAGATGAAGATCTCTTTTTTCCTGTGGAAGAAAAGCTCTTTGAAATGAGTTGTCTAGTTGGCATCCCAGGACCACAATCCTGTATGAAAGAGTGAAGAAAGACTTCTGAATGTTTTCCTTGAATCCCAGCTTGTGTAATCCCTTACCCAAGAAAGAGAGAGAGATTCCTGACACTTTGAAAAAGGCTCTGCAAAGATAAGCAAGTTGTCTAAATACAGAAACATCTGGATAGCCTGTAGCTTGCATTGAGCTATAACTGGAGCTAAACACTTTGTGAATAATCCAAAGAATAAGGCAGAGAACTGATAATACAACCCAGACACACAGAACCTTAAGAAACATCTAAAGTCTGGATGAATAAGGATGTAGTGATAAACATCTTTTAAGTCTAATGTTGCCAGGAAACTTGAAAGAGGAAGAAGAGGTAAAAAGTTATGAAGTGACGATTTTGAATTTGGCACTATTATAATCAGGTTAACAAAAGAAAGATCCAGAACTGTTCTTCTTTTGAACTAGGAACACCATTGAATAAAATATTTTCCACAACTGGGAAAGATAAACTGATTCTCTTACTTCATGGAACAGCATGTGATGCAGAACTGGTGGAAACAAGAGTCTAATGTGGAGGATGAGTAATGACCACTTGGAAAGGAAGTGTTTCCTGTAACCTTGATGAATGATTTTCAAACCCCATTTATTTAAAGCTTTCTGTTGCCAAAGTGAAAAATGGAGATTCAAATTTTCTGGAAAAAAAAAAGAGTCCAGAGTGAAAGTGGTCCTCAATGTCTCTTGAACAGTCATCCTGACTTGTTGGACTGTCCTTGGATTTGGGATGTTAAAGACTTCTTCTTGGAACCCCCTTATCATTATTCCTTAAATGACTGTTTACCTGGATCTTGTTGAGACTGTTTATTCTATTTTTTTTTGCCACAATTGGATGAAGAGATAGAAAATCCCTTTGAAATTTTTGGAAAAGGTGGAATGAAAAGTCTTAGAGATTCCTTGGATCAGCTTACCCCTTTCATGATTGTTTTTTATCATCTCTGCAGCAGAGGAGGACAAACACTAAATTTCTGTCTAAAAGAGAATTTAAAATCTCATTTTAACATCGCCTGGGAGGTTCTGAGTCAGCATCAGGCAAATTTCCTCAAAACAATACTAGTGGCCATATCAATGGAAGATGTATCAAGAGAACCATACACATACTGCAAACAATGAGTAGTGACCTGTGCAGTATAAGAAACTAAATTATTTAAAGCAGATTATTCCTCACAAGAAGTAACTGCAGATAAAACATTCCTCATACTTCCTCAATTTGTCAGAAGAAACATTAACATATGAGCTTGACAATTCAAAATTCTGAAAATAAAAGTTACAGAAGTATACACTTCTTTGCCATACCTATCAATAATTTTTCCGCTGTTATTAGAAAGAATAGGATTGAAATTACCTAGCAGTAGTGTGGTTAACTAAAGCTATAGCTGCTGGATCAGGGTTGGGAACAGTGTATACAAATGTATTAGACTGAGGAACTCTTTTAGGGGCAGCTGGCTAACTGTCAGGAAAATTGCAAGCAATAGCACACACATCCTCTAAAGCAGACAGAACAGGAGAATGGCCGTATGCTCTGGAAAATCCTTCAGTAAGAACTCACAGTATTTTCTGAGGGACAGAGAAACCTCAGTGTTCTCCCATTGAAAACCCTGGCACTTTCTAGAAATAGCCCCAGATAAAGACAAATCCTCAGAAGGAGGTTTAGTAACTGAGCTCGCATCTGAGTCTGAATCAGTAATCTTAGGGGAAAATCCTGTATCCATCTCTGCAGCTTCCTTCTCAGATTTAGCATTTTGAACATTTTCAGGGAAGCAGGAATTCTTCTTTCTTTTAACAGAAACTACTATACAAGAAGTATCAATAACCTGAATTAAACTCTGAACCAGACTCATTAAACTACTAATATCAAAACAAAATTGAGGGAAGTAGATACATGCTTGGGTTTTTCTTTCTTCTTGACAGGAAAAAAAAATGGGACAAACCATACTAATAGTAGCAGCAGCTCCCGTAGTGATGGGCACATCATTCTGACACAAGAGGAAAAACTTCCCTGTTCCCTCTCCCATGAGTGAAAAATCATGGCTCTCCCTTGCCCACTGATGGGACCCCAACAGCTGCAGAGGACATGGCTAACCTTTGGTCCACAGTGGATGTAGGTGCTACACCAGAGGGATCTGGATTAAAAGAGGAGTGGTCTGAGGTACAAATGCCACCGAAATATCACCCACCTGTGGCTGAGTCAAATTGCTAGCCTTTTGTGGTAGCCAAGGCTGTTTGCTTATGTTTTTGCTTGTGGCTGGAAGATGGACCAACTATAGAATTGGTAGTCTGTTCATTGGTAAAGCCAAAAATGTTGCCTCTTTTCCAAATAAAACAAGCAGTTAATTGCCAGTATAGACTACCAGCCCACAAAACTTACTTTCCTGACAGAAAAGCACAGTAAAAAACACTATAAAACACTATGCCAACCCACAGAATTAAATTAAACAGCTTCTCCACTGAAAAAATGTTATCTGTTAATTTGCACCACTTTTGAGCTGACAGTAAAAATGTGCACTCCATTTAAAAGTACATTATAGTCTCAAGACAGTCATTTAAAACACAACACTCAACTTTATAATAAGTTGAAAATAATAAAACAACAAAATTAAATAAATGGAAGTTCCCCACCCCCCAGCAGAAACGTTTCTGCCTAGCAAAGGAAAGCATAAGTCGATTGTCGATCCTCAAAAGCATAGGAGGAGCGTACTCTTCAGCGGCAGTAAAACCTGAGCTTCCTAACAGTTTGGGTGTGTAGACAGTATCCTGAAGCTTTGGAAGCTGTGTGTCAGTTATATCCTTGGGACTATATGACCCATATAGCTAAGGCTATTGCAGCAGTGATCATTATGATGACCATCATCCAGTTGCTTCTTGAATGGTTCTAGAGTCCACCCCTTTTCAATATAACATCAAAAAAAAAAAAAAAAAAAAACAAGGCTCTTTTACAATCTGCCTTAATCCTGCCTGGAAGTGTTTTAAGATGGTGAATTGCCCAAAATGTCACAGGTTGTCCTGTTACAGTCCCATACTAGGAATTCCATAGTTGTACAGATTAGTGCTGACACGATAATACACGCGCTGTAAAAGCATGGTCAGAGTATGTAGGTTCTATTCTCCCTATCATTCAAATTCTGAAATAAATGAGGGAAATAGATGACTAGATTCAAGGTGTGCTTTAAATGTTGTAAGGGCATATATGGGGGATTTATTTTTTTTTTTGTATAGATAACCATATATGTATGGGAAAACAAAATGGTTCACCCACCATAAATGGTTGCAACTCAAATACTCCTTTGCAAATATCAGAGCAATAAACCAGTTAGTCTACAAAAATGAACCAAAAACATCCAGAATAGCTGGTTCAAACATAAACAGAAATAACTTTTCCAGCAAAATGTAAAGATCCCAGTTAAGAGTCACCTGAATAACAGGCGACCTTACTTACATTTCAACAGAAAAACCTCACTGTAGAGCAGCTTTAGCAAAGTCTGAAATGAAAAGGAGAATCCATAGCCAGAGATGCTGAAATGGTTGATAAATACCCTTTGCCAATGGAGTGAATAGTTCATATGATCGTAACTCACATTTGAGAAACACTGATAATAATCATGTATATGGTTGTAGGTGAGGCACCAACTAGAAAATTTCTCCAATGATTATTATAAGATATTCTAGTAGCAGGAGTCATTACCTCCTTTAGTACCTGTATGTCTTCATAAAAAAAAAAAAAAAAAAAAAAAAATGAATTATCCAGGTAGTCAGTTGAAGTTTATTTATTTTAATTATTTATTTATTATTTGTTTACCGGGAAAGTCTGACTTGGAACAAAGCCAATTTTCAGCGGAGGCCTGGGGAGAAATGCTCCAGACACATATCTTTGTAACTGTCTTTGTAACTTTGTAAGTTGTTTGAGATTGAGATGTATCAAATGCCTGTGTCTTGTGTTAGTAGATCTAATCAGTGAGGAAGCTTCGGGTAATTGCCCCTGGCCAATTCCATAAGAATAGAGAACCAATACTGCCTAGATCAGAAAGGAGTCATGACAATAATTTTTTGAAGAGTCCATCTGAATCTTTAGAGTGACACTGGATATCAGTGGAAAGGTTGGAAATGCATACAGGAGCTTTCCCAGCTATGGGAATAAAGTCCGTTTGTTTTCCATGCCTGCCTGCAAGGTGTCCTGGTGCACAATTTACTTACTTGTCTGTTTTGAAAGTTAGTGAACAAGTCTGGTTGAGGTGTTTCCCACAACTGGATCCATTCCTAGAAAATCACCTTCAGTCAATTTCCATTTGTGAGAGTCTGTCCTGGTCTTGCTTATCTTGTCTGCCAGTACATTTTGCTCTGACAGTATGTAAGATGCCCATAGAGTTATATAATGCTCTAGAGCTAACCCCAAAGCCATCACAGCCAGCCTAAAAATGAGTAGGACCTGGTTCCTCCCTGTTTGTTTATGTACCACATCACTGAGGTATTGTCTGTAATCAACTATAATGGTCCCTGGGTCATGAAGAGATTCTATTGCAGAAATCACAGCTAACATTTTTTTTTAAATGTGTCTATTTTGGCGTTTCTGAACTGTCCGACATACCTCACACCTTTACCCCTATAGAAACTGCTCACCAACCAAAAAGTGAGGTACCATATTAGCTCCACAAATACAGTTGTTCCTTGATAAAATCTAAATTGGAATCTGAAAATTCCAGAAGGTGAGAATGTTGGATCTACACTTTTTTTATAACCATTGCATTTTACTCATGAATAATTTAGTAAGAGGAATCATGAGAATCATAGAAGTCATGAACTCTGGAATCCTGATTTATTTCAGAGTGATTGGAGAAAATCAGGAAAGTTTCCAGATACAAATTCAGTTTTCCCTGTGTTAGGAACTCTTTTGAAGAGACATATCTAGAAGGTAGTCTGAGAGCACAGTTTTGTGTTATGGAGTCGAGTAGGATTTCTGAACATTCATCTGAAGGCCCAGATTGGTAAGGAGTGAAGAAACCCATGTTAAGGACTTTTAACTTCTGGCAAAATACTCCACAAAGATCAATAACTCATCTGAATAAGGAAAAGTGCGAATGTCCTGCAGTCTGCAACAGGATATTCTTGGAGCTAGACACTTTCTACATACTTTAGGAGCTGTATCTAACTCAAAGGCAATAAAGAGAAATGATTATGTGACCCAGATACAGAATCTGAGAAGTATTCTACAGCCTGTTGCTATGGAAATGTGATGATAATCGTCCTTTAGGTCTAATGTTACCATAAAACTAAGAAGAGGAATGACTGGTAACAGACAATGAATAATCAGTGTTTTGAATTCTGGTACTTTCACATACTGTTTGAGAAAAGAAGAGTAAACACCTAGAAAATATATTTTTAGAACAGTAGACGCCTTCCTCACTTTGGACTAAAGGCACTGGAAGTATGACCCCTAAAGTAAGCACATTTTGAAGAACCTGAGGGAAAAAAAATCTATCTTTTTTTTTGTTTGTTTTGGTAGGGAGGAATTTCCATGAAAGGTGGTGTATGTATTTAATGCCAACTGTAACCCCTGTGTGCCAGTATTAGTAGCCAAGAGTCTGAAACCATTTGCTACCAAAGGGGGGAAGACAGAGAAACAGTCTAAGGGACAAACTGAGATGTAGGACAGGAGGGGAAGGAGGATGCTGCCATGCTCATTCTAAAGGCATAGTCTGTCCCTTTTTTATTCCATATTTGCCATAGGATTGCATGAACTGATTATTCTTTTTCTTATAAAAAACAGAGGGTTTTAAGATTTATAAAGTGAGGCTTGAAAAATCTTAGTAACTCGCTGAATTAATCTTTGTTAAATTGTATTAGAAGCTGAAAAGCAGCAGAGCCAAACAAAACCTTTTTGTTTAAAAGAGAATTTACCTCATCAAAAACTTTTGAGTTCATACTTGGGCATATCTGCTCAAAACAGTAGCAGTAGCAGTGGCCCTAGACACAGTATCTGCACTAATGTACACACTATTCAAAGCATGTTTAGACACTAAAGATAGGTTAGAAACTGCAGGATTCAGACAGGACCTGCCTTCTGAAGGCACTATCACAAGTGATTAACATCTGACAGAATAAACTGAAAGAAGGAAATGCTCTTATTAAATCTATCTGATACCTTATCTTCTTGTCCACAGGGGAAGGGTTTGCACTAATAAGTGTTCTGCATTTTAGGGGACTGAAGGCTATGGCCAGGGTTATTGCAGGCAGCACTTAACATATCCTCCAAGGCTGGCACACTAGGAGGAATAGATGTAGCAGGAGGTAAATCCACTTGCAGCATATCATAGTATCTCCTCAGGTTAGGAGGAACATTCACTTGTTCCCATAAAAATACATCTTTCACCCTGGAACTAGTCTTAGAAAATCAAGACTCAACTAATGGACTTGGAGAGGACAAACTTTTCCCTGAATCAGTCTTGAGAATCACACAAAGAAAAAAACACATCTCTTGTCAATGTCAGAATCCTCTAACATATTTTCCTCAGGAATATTGTTACCTAGTTAGTGTTCTGGTATTGATTTCTGCACTCCAGGTTAGAAACTCTGCAATAAACCCTTGGCTAAGGTAAGAAAATCACCCTTATGACTATACAAAATGTCTTTGGATGGGTAATGTCTAGTCTAACTTTTTCTTTCATTTTTCTAGGGACATCCCTGGAAGGAGACTGACTGAGATAGCACTTCATCCTAGGGCAAGTGGTCTCTTACCCCAACCCTTCCATGAATAACCTCCTGAAGAAACTCCCATACCCAATGAAGATAGTTCTTCCATACCAGAATTGGACACTGGTACAGCTGCAGAGGATGTGGCTAACCCCTGTTCCATGGTGGCAGAAGAGACTACACCAGAGCAACTTGTTGAAACCACTGAGTGATCTGAGGACAGCAAATGTCCACTTCAGGGTCACCCACCAGCAGCGGAGGCTTTGTTTGGCTATGTGGTGTAGGCAAGGGCTCTTTTTCTTTTGTTTGTTTATTTTTATACTCAGCAAGAGAAGAAACACTATGAACAGTGTAAGAATCCATGCTGTATGCAAGGAAGAAGACTGATTGCCGGTAAGTGCTACTGGGAAGAGTCGATTGGAATGTAAGTCATAACGCAAGTGTTCACAAGCAGCACACTCTATACTTCCCAACAAAGTCCTTCAAAATTCAAAAGTAAAAGCATAACCAATACACCAAAACCCTGTCAGACCTCTAAGTCCATTTTGAAGGCAAGCTCTCATGAAGTGTAAACTGTGGAAGAAAAGCTCTTTAAAATGAAATATCTAGGAGACATCCCAGGAAAACAATCTTGTGAGAAGGTGTCAAGCAAGACTTTTGGATGTTCTCCTGAAACAGTCTATACATGAAATGTCACCCAAGTGAGAGATTCGTGCCACTTTAAAAAAAGGTTCTGCAAAGATAAGCAAGTTGTTGAAATAAGGAAAAATGTGAATACCTTGCAATCTGCAGTAGGCTATCACTGGAGCTAGACAGTTTGTAAATTTCCTTGGAGTCATAAATAACCTGAAGTGTAATGCAGAGAATTGAAAGTGTAATCCACACACAGAAAACATTAAGAAATGTCTAATCTGATGTAATAACAAAAGTGCTCATTCTAATAAACAGTTAATCAAGGAAACTGTCATACTGCTGATCATTGAGAGTACACAAAGACGAATTTCCTTATACTTATTTGCAAATGTCTGTTCTTTATGATCACTGATCTATGCTCTTCTCCCACTGGAATAATGCTGTCCATTTGGATCATTCATTTCAGTTTTTGTTTTGTTAGCACTGGAGGATGCCCACTTGGCACCACCAGGTTTGGATAGCCAGAACCAAGGTTTTCGGTCGTTATAGGTGACCAGAATCTTAGCAAAGACTGATGCTCATGGAAAATTTGCATGAAACAAAGTTCAGTTCAAGACGCAGTTTAAACCACTTTAACCCTTTAGACACCATAATGAATGCAGGGCAGATTAGTTACTGAAGTGAAAATAAAATCATTAATACATTGTGTAGCATTCACAAGCTGTCAAATTTCTAATCATGTTTTAATTTCTGCCTGTGATATATGCCATAACTGTGTGATTATACCTGGTGAAACTATAGTCATAGTACTGTTATCAAAGCCATCCTTACAATGACTTTTAAATAACATGGTTTAGCACAAAACATACTTTATTTAAAACACAGACATGAGGTTAATATGTTTGCAGGTCAAACCTCTAACCATAAATATTCTGCAGGATAAACAGAATTACAGTTATATTGTTTACTTTATTACAAAGTAAATATAAAGAGGTAGCACAGTGGTAAAACCTTAAAATGAACAAGAATAAAAACACTGTGAGGCAGCAGAGATAAAATCCAACAGTAAAAACAAAGGTAAGTGCTTTCACTGACTGCGTCAGTTTCATCAAATCATACAAGTTACAAAAATTCCATATAAATACCCCTAAGACATTCAGATTCCACCAATAAGCTCATCAATTTCTGGTCATGTGTACCCTCTTAATTATTAAATATTCACTTCATCTAAATAGCCCTCTAGTTTTAAGGGCTGATCTTAAAGAGACCCTACCATTTAAAGCCTTGCATTTATCTGCCTGTAGTTGCAGTATGCAATAAAGCTCTCTGTTCTCAGAATTTTGTAACAGATATCACCCAACCTCTGATCTTCTGATATAATTTCAATTACCATAAAGCTGTTGTTATCTATATGTTTAGCCAGCGGGGTTTTTCTCATCTGACTGCCTAATACATCTAACGTGCTCTCTGGACATTTCCATCAATGTTCTGTTTGTCTTGCAGACATAAAAGTTTTGGCAAGTATTACATTGAGCTAAGTAAACTAAATTCTTAGGGTGACATCTAGCTAACACATCAAACCTATACAATTTCCCTGTAACAGGATGTTTAAGAGTATTACTTTTGCTAATAAATATACAAAAAGTATGCCCTCCACAAGGGAAGGTGCCTTTGGAAGAATTGGGATCATACTTCTTCACTCTTATTCCACAATACGGTGGGGAAAGAGGAAAAAATTCCTGCTGTACCATGATCTGGCACAACTTGGCCTTTATGTGGTGTTAATAAGGCCAGTAGCACATGACTTTGATATTCCATGTTTCATAGGTTCATAGATTCATAGATTAGTACTAAGCTAACTGCCCTTGCAAGCCATTTTTTAAGCCTAGCCAATTATCCCGTGCGAGACTCAAACCCTGCAACTTGTGTTTGTAAGGCAAACACCTTAACCATTAGGCCACCCTCATGTTTTGCGCTTCAGTATTTATTCATTCAATGTTATGAATCTATCCCAAAAATAGATATGTAATACACATGTCACATATTACCTTTTCACTTAATGTAGTTCAGCTAAATCTTGTACTTGATCTCTGAAAATATAAATTCATCACCTTCTTAGAAAAGACTGACTTGATCAGTCACCTGTAGGGGCAGACGTGATCTGCATATATAGTTTCAAATTGCTACTGAAGATATGGATGCTTCTATAGCGTATTTACCCTTTCAGGTAGACCAAGGAAAATGTCACTGACACATGTTCAGCATCTCTGACACCAGCTCTAGTTGTTTGACTAAAAAACATGTATACTGGGACCATCTCAACATTTTGGGAAAATTTCTATCCTGGACAAACGTTCTACTTCTGCATCAGATGTGTTAGGAAAGTTATTGGCTTGTCTTTTGGATCTTACCAGACTACAACAGCCAAGCTGTAAGCTTGGCTGAACTCTGTCATTGCTCTTACTCAGAGGTCTCCGACTTGCTCAAACATATTAGCAAAGAGACAATGGGAATGCCCCAAGCTGTATAATGAAGAAACATTATGCCCTATAGATGTAAAGTAAAAGGCACTATGCAGCTCACACACATACACTGTACACACAATTGTTTGTGGGTGATAGTGGTTTTATACAAAACTAGTATCCCACTGGTTATTTCATGTTAATATAATTCAGTGTTCAGAGCATACTAATAATTTTGTTAGTACAACGTAATTGAGCTTTAGAGGCCTTACATGAATATGATACAGTGATTAAAAGTGAGATACAGAAAAACTGGATACAATAGTCCATATAAAATGGAAAGCAGAATTTTGAGTTGAGTTGTTGAAATTCCCTGGATAAATTCAGCATAAGTCAGTAGCCAAGCCTTAGGCATAAAACTAAATTTGGAATGAACAACATTTGTAATGCATCAGAAATACAGAATATGAGGTCTAGAGATCCTTAACAAAAGTAACCAGTATTCTAGCTTCAAGAACTAGTCAAACCACCAAAAAGTATGGAACTGTATCCTTATTACACTATTGAAGGTCATTATCAAGACTGTTTTGCTATGACTTAGTTGAAGAGGTACATGACTTATGCTTACAGAATATCCCAGGAAGGGTTATGACCATCCATGCAGTTATAGTATAATATAATATAATATAATATAATATAATATAATATAATATAATATAATATAATATAATATAATATAATAAATATTATATGATATGATATAATACACATGGAGCACATTGATATTGTTTTGAAATCTTGAAAAAAATAATTTTGTTTTGATGAGGGTTATATGTAAGAACACAGCTATAACAAGCTAGTTATAGTTTAGTTCATACATCTGAACCTTGTTATAACAACATAAGCCTCTTAACTGCTATACAGACAAAAGGTACTTCAGAATTTCATGGGAACCAAATATAAGCATTAAAAGCTGTAAGACACTTCACCCGCATGTTTTTTCCAGACTGTGACAGTGCTAAAGGGCAAATATATTCAGTCTGAAGCAGAAAAAAGGCAGGAAATGAGCAAACCTTCCAGTAAGTACAGGCACACCACTTCCTATCCCTTAATGGAAAGTGTTTTTGTGGGAGCAAGGTACGCTTAGCAGAAATATAGTGCCCAAGTCTGTAGGAAAACAAGAAATATATAATATGAGGAGCAAAAAGTGAAAATAATAACCTATAGGTAAAAATTAAACTATACAAAACAATCATTCATAAGTGCAGCCAGACATGGTATCTTATGATTCAGCCATCAAGCTGAAACCGTGGCTGAAGTCTGTCTTGAAACAAACTGCCCAAACCAGGGCTTAAGAACTAAAGAATTAGGGTGTTTGTTGATTCATACTCTCCCTCCCTCTATTTGTCTGATTACTTGTGTATAGTGTTCTGGGGATGAATTTGTTCCTGTACTTAATTCTGTGAGTTTTGTGGTGTGCCTTGGTTATAAGTAAACAGGGGGTTGGGGACCAAACCACTTATTTGATAAAAAACTAAATATTTAAAATATTAAAAAATAAATATAAATGCACAGTTCCACATCCTCTGTCTTCCTCTATTTTCATTGGTCTATTTATATGAATCACAAATGTATCAGGCTACATAAAGCTTTGAAACCTCAGTCGATTTTCACCTGGTTCAGTAGCTGAAATGTGAACTTTGTTTCTAGGCTTTGACTAGGGCCTTTGTTTCCAAAGAGTTTGTTATTGACATATCAGTTTATATGAGTCCTGATTCATAGCTTTTATTACATTCTGTACTTTTCCTTTTTTGTCTTATTACTTGCGTATTGTATTTGGACTGGAAGATGTTTCTGCAATTAATTCAGTATGAGTTCCATAGAGGTAAATCTTGTTAGAGGTAAAGTGGGTCTGGGGACCAACTACTTAGTTGGTAAAAGTTAAATAGTTAAAATTTGAATAAATACAAATAAGTGTAATTATTCTGTGCTGTGTGATTCTAATCAAATCAAATCAAGTGTAAACGGATGCAATGCAATGCAAACTAACAGACTCTAATAGGTTTCCATGCATGTATGAGTTAATAAGGGTGGATATCTGTGGCTCCACTCTACAGGTTTCAAACCATTATCTTATCCTTATCATCAACATTAAATAGTATATTGTAATTCTGAGACCTGTAAAGGTTAGTCTTGAAACTCTGAAAAAAATTATTATTTGAAAGGAAAACGGTGACTATCAAAACTTAACTGTCCTTCCTTTAAAGAATTTTTCAGCAGAGCAGCAAACCCCTATGATTTTGGAGAGCTGATTCCTGCACACCCCTAATACTTATAATAATTCCAAAATCATTACACCTTAGAAAAAGGACAAAAAGTCCAAGACATGTTGATCTTGGTATTAGGTACATACTTTCTGTACTTTTGCAGATTATGTCTCACTGTTTTGGGACTCACAGCTCTTTGGTTGGACTATTAAAGTTGTGAACTGTAGCAAGAAACAAAAAAACTGAGGGTTATGCTACTCAACGCCAGGAGTTTAAATCTCAAAATGCACGCACTCAAAGCACTCCTCAGTATGGAGAACATCAACATCTGCGCAGTAACTGAAACCTGGTTCAAGGCTCCAGAGAGCACCCCAGCACTACCAGGCTACAACTCATACCACACATTTCGGCCACAGAACACGGACCGAAACACAAAAGGAGGGGGTGTATCCATATTCATCAAGGATACCTACACCTCCAGGTTAGTGGCGCAGCATGATACCTCTGAGATCATTCATGTGCAACTAACATCGGGCAAATCTGCAATGCAAATTGTGGCCTGCTACAGATCACCCTCCATGACCCAGGACCACCACTTCACCTTTCTGGAGACACTGGAAAACATGAAGGTCCTACCGAACAACCTGATATTGGGCAATTTCAATTACCCTCCCATTAACTGGGAAAACTACTCGAGTACAAACTCCCAGGCCAAGTGCTTCCTGGTATTCACTCCCCTTCCCCTACCAGAGTTGAAAACATATTGGAACTGGTCATCACTAACATGGGCAACAGGTGTTCCACACTGGAGGTCAACCCATCACTGATTAGATCAGACCATAAATTAATCACTCTGAATGTCCACACCCCACCACCATCCCCAACTAAGGAAACCACAGTAAAAAATGTATCTAAAGCAAACTTCACCTTACTTAAGACAGAGGCGGTAAGTTTCACAGCCCCCACACTAAAGGATAATGCTGCCCAAGATGTAGAAACATTTACAAATGCACTCTATGAGCACTTACAAGAATGCATGGATCATGCCATCCCTAGCAAAACCAAGACTCACTCCTCTAAGTGAAGGAAACCAGTCTGGTGGACCCCTGCCATAAACCGGCTATACAATAGAAGGAGGAAACTAGTTCAGAAAAAAAGCAAATCCCAAGAAGTAAAGGCATCCCTGATCAGTATCAGTAAGAAACTTAGGTCCCTCATAAAATCATCCAAGGCTAACTTCGAAACAAAAATAGCCAAGGATTCAAAAGATAACCACAAATCCTTCTTTAGCTATGTTAAGAATCTAAGTGGCAACTCTCAGATATGCACTGAACTAGTGCAAAATAGCACAAAATATACTGAACCTACTGATTCTGCCAACATCCTGGAAAATAGATTAAGTGCAAACTTCACCCTCCTCTCACCCCCAAAAGGGCCCACAACAATACCAGAAAAGTGTAGTGTCCTGGAAATCATAATGCTGCCCAAGATGTAGAAACATTTACAAATGCACTCTATGTGCCAAAGCACAGCATCAATGGGGCCAGATGATGTCCCAGGCTACGTCTTGCATGAACTACAGAACAAACTAACCCCCCACCTAAACATGCTGTTCAACCTCAGCCTCTCCACAAGCTACGTGCCCATAGAATGGTGCACAGCAATGGTTATTCCACTCCACAAAGGAGGGGCCACAACTGACCCTAATAACTATTGCCCCATAAGCCTGACTATCCTGGTCTGCAAGGCTATGGAGCGCATCATCACAGAACTCATTAACAAAGACAGTGGAAACCCCACCCAGTTTGGCTTTGTTAAGGGCAGATCATGCCTACTAAACCTGGTTGACTTCTTTGAGACAGTCACCAAGGCTATAGACAAGGAAAAGGTAGTTCAGACAACCTACCTTGACCTCACCAAGGCTTTCAACACCATTCCCTACTCAGTTATTACAGAAAAACTCACCAGTCTGAACATAAACCCTTATGTCACGAGATGGGTTGCCAACTGGCTTACAGACAGAACTCACACAGTAAGAATGCCAGGCTCCAGATCCGACTCTAAACCAGTCACAAGTGGTGTCCCAGAAGGCTCGGTCCTGGGACCCCTACTGTTCAGCATATACTTCTTAGAAGTACAGGCAAACAGAGGAAGACTATGGCTAACCAAGTTCACTGATGACTGCAAACTGGGAGCCATAATCAATTCTCCGGCTGACACAGACATCCTCCAAAAGGGCCTTAATGAGACGGACACCTGGTGTCAAAGTCATGGCCTCAAGTTAAATGCCAAAAAATGCATAGTCATCCCATTTGGGAAAAACAAAACACCCACGAATTACCACATAGGTGGCTGCCCCCTTAATACAGAAGAGGTAATAAGAGATCTAGGGACCCAGGTAGATAGTAATCTCTCCTTTGACAATCATAGTGCCAAAGTAGTTAGGAAATCCTTCTATGTAGCCCATCTAATTACTAAAGGGTTTGCATCTAGAAATAAAGAGGTTATATTGTCCCTCTACTTGTCACTCATCAGACCCATCATAGAGTACAATACCCCATTTGGGATGTACCTCACAAGACACTTCCAACAGCTGGAAAGACCACAAAAGTACCTCACCAAGAGGATTACTGGCCTCAAGCATATATCCTATGCAGCCTGACTGAAAAAACTCCAGCTGTACTCAGTGGCATATCGCTTACTCAGAGGTGATCTCTGCCTGACTTACAAAGCCATGTCCAACTCAGAATTGATGGACATGATTCACCTAAAGAAATCCAAGTCACTGCAAGCCAGGCAATCTAGTGAGCTAAACCTCTCCACAACAATAAATAGAACATGCTAGAGGGATAGATTCCTGTCACAGAGATTCCCCATGCTTTGGAACAAAATTCCCAGCTACATTAGACAGAGCCCATCACTAACACTCTTCAAGAGAAACCTTGACAAGTGGATGGGTAACAGAAAATACACCCCTGGGATCACTTCATTGGCTCTGCTTCACAGAGGATTAGTTAATTAATCGATGGGGTGGCAAAAGCCGACACACTCTGGCTAGGCTTTTAAATGCCCTCGGGCAGATAGCCTAGTACCTAGCTATGAACCTATGAACCTATGAAGACATCTGTTCTTCATTTTCATTTTTTGGAGCTATCAGCATTCTGTGTCAGTTTGGATCACTTATTTGAAAACATATGATATGCTCTTACTGTGAACTAGCATGTGTAAAACTATTTTATTTTTAATGTTAGAAACTTTACAAAAGTACTTATGTAATGTCTCAAAGATCTCCTATTTTATTTGATTGTGAAGATCCTCCATTCTCCATGTCAGTGATGATGAAGCTTCAGCTGCAGGCTGGTTTTCTGGGTTAATAGGTTCATATAATGTAGCACAACTTCATCCACACCTATTATATTATTAGCAGTTGGAACCACACAACATAACCTGCTGTATCGGTACTGTTGTACTGCAAATGCCGGTTTTATGGCAATGCTGATCCGCCGGTGTAAAAGTGAATGTTTTAAAGTAGAATGCTATGCAGACCTTTAAGAAGCCATTATAGCTGTCTTGCTTACTTTGAAAGCTACTGAATGGTTTAATGTAGACTGCTAAAGCAAACCTTTATAAAACCATAATAGCTAATTTATAAATGTGATTGCTAACAGATACAGAACACTGTAAGTATTTATACAACTGCATTTCTTGCCCTGCATAGAGTAGCAGTAAATGTAAAGAAATTGCTAAACTCCGCTCTTTCAATACTACGGTACTGTAAATGCCTGTCTCATGGCAATGTGATTTTACTGCTTTGTTTTCTCTTAAGTGAATGTTAAGACCAATAGAAGGGAAATTGCATGGGACTATCCTGATTTCTTTTTTTTAGCAAACTGCTTAGGTTTTATTGAGTATAACATTGGACTAACTTTGATAAAACTACAATGTTTCCCACACTCTCACTCTGCTTCTCACCTGCACTTTACTCCCTCAGCCTCCTCTCTGTTCTGCCAAGACCCTTTTGACCATTATTAACCTAGACTTTTATTTTCTCATTTTTCAGCTTGAAAGCCTTGTATGGATACTCGGGCTGTCCCCCCACCTGCAAATAGCAATACAAAAGAATATCCCAACAGAATTCCCAGGTGTGGACTACCTAGTTGTGTCTTTTTTCAGCCTTACAGTGTAGGTGATAGCCTACAGTTCTGTAATTATTTTATTTTATTTTTATTTTATTTTTATTATCTTGTGTGTATTCCTCTCAAGTCATATTTGTAAAGGGTCAGCACATCCACGGACTTACCCTGAGGCCGTCCGTTCCCCGTCCCATCTTACTAAACTAGTTTAACTACACCTACTGCAATTCTCCATCATTGCACTAGGTGGAGACATTAGAGCATAATTACTTTTGTTACATGCAAACCCCAGCTGCGGGTTCCAACTCCGCTTTTAAGCCAATTCCAGCCACCTTATTTCAAACATTAAAACTGAGTAGTCTCTCCCCATAATAGACATAAGAAGGAAACCTAGGTAGAAAGAAAGATAGAGGACTGAAACTATACCACTTAAAAGTCCACTACAGTACTAGAGACAGGCAAATTGGTTGCTATAACAGTTACATTGTCCACTTAAAAGCTGAAGTGGAAGCACAATTTTGGTATTATTTTTTCAAACAAAGTTGACACAGAGGGTGCAACTTACCTACTGTAAGCTTTCTTAGTGTACAACCTCAATGTTTACCTGATTGGTTCTTACTAGCTACTTCACTCAGCGGCTGGCTCTACCCGCTCCATTCGCCATTTGGGATCACTCCGCTCCCCTACCCTACCCCAATTTCCACCCGACCCCCCAGTGCTCCTACATTTATACCTATAAACCACACCCTCATCTCTTTTTAGCTAATCAAACAGTCAACCTTGTTAATATTCCCAGCTCTTATTGTTACCTTACTCTACCTCTTTAGAATATTTCATTACCTCTCACATAGGACCTTAAACTAAATCATCACTATGCCTTCATTATCTACTCCACTACACATAAAGCTATTACTCTTGGTTTCATTCTTACCTCCTTTAACTATAGCCTACCTGCTAACCTCCTATGAACATCCAATACAACTACAACTTCATTACCCCTCCAAACATACTGCCATACCAACACTAGCTATTTCCCATAACCACATTAACATTACATCCCGACCCAGCCTCCTACTAGCTAAGTATCACAGACTGGTCCACATCAGGTATAACAGTCTAAAAGCTAGGAAATCTCTGTGCCAATATTGCAAGCTTCTAAATCCTATATGTAGAATACAACTCCACTCCTTAGTTGATGGAGACATTCATCCAAACCCCGGCCCCCAGAATACTCCTACCACTGAACTTCATAACCCTAACCTCTCTAGTACACAAACCCCTACTAGACCTTCAAACTCACTCTTTATAGCACATCTCAATATACATAGCATTAACAAAGTTGCCCACCTCCAAGCTCTCTTAGATGTCTATTTATTTGATATCCTATGTCTAACAGAAACATGGTTAAAACCTGCAACTAAAGATAATGAAGTAATCCCACCTGGTTATAATATCCTGAGACTAGACAGCACAACCAAGAGGGGAGGTGGGGTAGCAATCCTTTACAAAGCAGGGTTACAAGTCACTTCTTCAGACCTTAAACCACCTCTAGACAATAATGCTGAAATTCTTATTTCTAAGATTCAGCTCAATACTTGTAATTCCATATATATCATCTGTATCTACCTTCCTCCGGGTAATAACATAAACACTCGCGAAAATATCAGTTGGCTTTCTGTAAATCCCCCACAAGAAACTATAGTTCTTGGTGACTTTAATATTGACTGGAAGTGCTGTAGTACTGAACACCCTACTACCCATATTAACGTATATGACTTTTCTCAAACTATTACCTCTCCAACCAGGATTAACAAACCCAATAATAAAGAAAGTACCTTAGATTGGATTCTCACAAATAATCCAAATCAAACACACAAAGTAGGGACCCTCCCAGATGATTTAAGTGACCACTCAATGACCTATATTATCAGGCATAAGATCAATATTACCTGTACAAGTACATTCAGGACAATACGGACCAAAAAACATTTTAACCCTGAACTTTTTCCAAAGTGAACTTAAGGCATGCAATTGGTCACCCGTAAAATACCGCCCTCTTGATGAAGCAGTAAAATACTTTAATTCCAAATTCGTAGCCATCCTAGACCACCATGCACCAACACCCTCTATCACAAATAAGACTAAACCTGCCCCATGGCTCTCAAAAGAAACCAAGCAAAAAATCCTTCTTAGAAACAAGTCCTGGGCTAAATGGTGTACTACTAAACACCCAATAGACCAACAAATATTTAGACAACTGAGAAATAATACAAACAAAGCTATTCTCTTAGATAAAAGAACTTCTACTTCCAACTCCAACAAACTCACCAAAATAAACCACAAAAGTTTTGGCAAGCATTAACAGACTTCTACACCCAGGCCAATCCATTACACCAAACCTACAAGGCACTAACCTTGAGAATCCCACTCAAACCACCAAAGCCTTCTATACCTTTTTCACAGAAGCCATCCAATCTTTTGCCAATCAATTATCCCCAGACAGCTCAACTCTGCCAACTTCCACTACTAGCTCACTCCTTTAATTTCAGTTGCAATCAGTTCCAACTCCTATCATCTGCACCCTTCTCCAAAAACTAAAACCAACCACCCCGTCAGCTGTCCAACTACCTGCAGAATATCTGCATAAAGCAGCTAAAGCCATAGCCTATCCCATTTCCATACTGATTAGCAGAACCATAACTCAAGGTACCATCCCAACTATCTGGAAAATCTCTCACATTATCCCCCTACCTAAAGTTGGTAACTCAAATGAATTTTCAAACTATCGTCCCATAGTCTTACTTTCTCCATTGGCAAAAATAATGGAAAAGTGCATCCATAGGCAACTATTACACCACCTAATCCAAAATAACTTACTTGCTAATGGTCAGCATGGATGTAGGCCATTCCATAGTACCACCACTGCCCTCTTATCCCTTACAGACTGCATAAACAAAAACCGTAACATTAAAATTCTTTCCTCTGCACTCTTTATCGATCTTTCTAAAGCTTTCGATATGGTTAACCACTAGCTACTTATAAATATACTCAAATCCCTCTCACTTGATGCACTGTCTATAAAATGGTTCCAATCTTACTTAGACAATAGGCAGCAGGCTGTGCTATGGGATAATAATCTATCTACTCACCTCCCCATTAACCTTGGTGTCCCTCAAGGCTCCATATTAGGCCTGCTACTATTCTCTATTTTCATTAATGACCTTGGAGTTGATATATATAAGTAGCAGGGGGGTGTGGGGGTGCAGGGGGGCTTGCCCCCCTGCTTACACTTGGTGGAAAGTGCTATGATTTATGTTGTTTAAACTCAGTATATGTATGATATGTGTTTTCAGTGTTTTGAGTTTCAGTGTTTTGAGTTTTCAAGATTGTGAAGTTTCAGTGTTTTGGGTTCAGTGTTTTGAGTTTCAGTGTTTTGAGTTTCAGTGTTTTGAAGTGGATCCCTTAGAACACATTGGTTATGTCCTTGTACTAACTCCAACTAGCTGCTCTCCTTTAACTCTTCTGTATTAACTCCAGTCTTTCTCTTTAATAACCAATATAACCAGAGTCCATGATCTTGTAATTTAAGCTAATGTATAAAGAAACATCATACTAAAGCATAAAGTTTTATTTAGTGTTTGTGCTAAGATTGGTAGTAAGTAAAGTATTTTACTATTATAATTTATTACATTATTGTACTGTGCCAACATTTTGTAATTGTGTGTTTTTGTAGCTTATCTCCCCAGGCCTCTACTGAAAATGGACATGTATCCAGTTAGACTAGCCCGGTCAACAAATGTAAAATAAATAAATAAAATATATTTCTTTTTACTCGGCTCATGGCTAAAGGACATAATTGTGAAAGCTCAGCCACTTCACTTAGTACTGTGAGAGACTAACAATGTCCCTCATTAAGCAGATATTTGACTCATATCTACGGCAAAAATTTGCAGTCACTCATATAGTCATCCAGACTGGTTTTAAAGCTTAGTAGAGAAATCCACTGCTTGATAGGTAAGGGCAGCCTATTCTAGAAACAGAACATACATTGTGTTTGGTATCTGTCATGCTTTGTGGTGTTGCTGATGTGGTAGTATAGGTTTAGCTCTCCATAATGGGTACCTGCTCAATGTTGTGTCTTTCGGCTTATCCCGGTTAGGGGTTGCCACAGGGGAACTCCGGTCCGCTAATATTTGGTAGTGGATTTATATGTGCCAAGTTACCAGCCCTGATGCACAACCTTCAACGAAGGCACACCTATTCACGCATGCCTCTACACAGAAGACGCTCTAGCTGAGAATCGAACGTGACGTCTTACTGTGAAGCGACAACGCTACCGCAGCACCACTACCGCGGGTCCAATGGGTACCTGCTCAATATTGTCTCTATTTAGGTAGCGGTGTTCAAAGAGTGCTGTGTCATTCATAATATGAAAGGCTAAACAGAACTCACCTTTCAGGTGTCTATACAACACTAAACAGACAAAAATAGCTTTTAGTCTGTCAGTGTAGCTAAGGCTACTGAGACCTGAGGTTGTTTTGGTGAGGAAACATTGAGGCACTTTGTTTTTGCCAAAGGGGATGACTATACACTTTTTGGCGTTTAGCTTGAGGCCATGGCTCTGGCACCAATTGTCTGTTTCTATGAGACCCTTTTGGAGGATGCTTGTATCAGCTAGAGAGTTGATTATGGCGCCCAGTTTGCAGTCATCTGTGAACTTGGTCAGCCACAGTCCTTCCGTGTTGGCCTGTACCTCCAAAAAATATATACCGAACAAGGGAGGTCCCAGGACTGAGCCCTGAGGGACGCCACTCGTAACTGGTTTGGAGTCTGACATGGCTCCAGCAATTCTAACCATGTGGGTTCTGTCCTTGAGCCAGTTTGTAACCCATCTAGTGACACAGGGGTTTATATTTAAGCTGGATAGCTTATCTATGATGCTCGAGTGGGGTATTGTATCGAAGGCTTTTGCGAGGTCCAGGTAGGCTGTGTGGACCACCTTCCCCTTCATCAATGGCCTTGGTGACTGTTTCAAAGAAATTGACCAGGTTTAAGAGGCAGGATCTGCCCTTAACAAAGCCGAACTGGGTAGGATCCAGTGTCTGTAGGTCCCCAATATCTTTATTTATGAGTTCCATGAAGATCCTTTCCATAGCCTTGCAGACCAAGCTAGTCAGGCTTATGGGGTGATAGTTTCCAGGATCCGTTGAGGCTTCACCTTTGTGGAGAGGGACCACTGTTGCCGTATGCCACTCTTTGGGTAGATATCCTGTAGTAAGGCTGAGATTGAACAGTAGCTTTAAGTTTGGGTTCAGTTCATCTTGGAGTTCATGTAGGACGCAGCCCAGGACACCGTCTGGTCCCATTGATGCTGTGTTTTTTGCTTTGGAGAGGGCGGTATTTACCCGAGTATTTGAGATGTCAGGGGGGCAGCACTCTGCTGGAATAGATATTTGCTCTTTTGGTGGGGGGGGGGGAAATTTGCACTGAACCTGTCGGCTAGGATGTTGGCAATCTCTGTGGGTTCAGTGTATTTTTTGTCATTTTGGACTAATTCTGAGCATATTTGGGAATTTCCACCCAGGTTCCTAACATAACTAAAGAAAGCTTTGTGATTATCTTTAGTGTCCTGTGCAATTTTTCTCTCGAAGCTGGCCTTCGATGATTTTATGAGTGCCCGTAGTTTTTTGCTAATACTGATCAGAGGTGCCTTCCCTTTTTGGGATTTTGCCCTATCATGTAGTAACTTCCTTCTTCTATTGTATAGTTTGTTTATGGCTTGGGTCCACTAGACAGGATGCCTGCCTTTGGGGGATTGGGTCTTAGTTTTATTTGGGATTGCATGATCCATGCATTCCTGAAGGTGTTCATAGAATGCATTTATAAATGATTCTGCGGTCTGGGCCGTACTATCCACAGGCCCGGGGGCTTTGAAGGATTCCACCTCAGTTTTGAGTAGTGTGAAGTTTGCTTTAGAGAAGTTTTTCACTGTGGTTTTCTGGGTAGGGGGTGGGGTCGGGATGTGGATATCCAGTGAGATTAATTTATGGTCTAATCCTACCAGTGAGGGATACACTTCTGGTCTGGAGCATAGAGTCCCCATGTTGGTGATGATCAGATCCAGTATGTTTTCCCCTCTTGTGGAAGTGGTCACCAGTTGTTCCATAGCATTTGAGTTTATAAATTCTTGGAACCTTTGGGCTAGGGTGTTGGAGCTAGAGTAATGCTCCCAGTCTATGTTTGGGTAGTTGAAGTCGCCCAATATAATGGTGTTTGGAGAGACCTTCATATTTTCCACTGTTCTCAGGAAGGCTGAGTGGGGTTCCTGGGTTTGGGAGGGTGGTCTGTAACAGGCTATAAACTGGAAGGCAGTTTTACCCACTGCTAGTTGCACATGGATAGTTTCCGATGCTTCGTGCTGTGCCACCAACCTGGAGGTGTGGGAATCTTTGACGAATATTGATACTCCCCCTCCTTTTGTGGTTCGGTCCAAGTTTTTGGGCAAAAAGCATGGTATGAGGTATAAACTGGTAGTGCTGGGGTGCTCTCGGGAACCTTGAACCAGGTTTCTGTTACTGCACAGATATCGATGTTCTCCATGCTAAGGAGAGTTTTGAGCACGTGCATCTTGAGGTTTAGACTTCTGGTGTTGAGTAGCATTACTCTTAGTTTCTTATCCCTTGTGACACCTATGGAAGTGGGTTTGTCTTTTGAGCCTTGCCTAAAAATGGCACTATGGGGGTGGCAAGAGCCTTTGCCAATATCCGAAAGCCCAGGGGTGACAGGTGCAAGCCATCCCTAGCGAAGCAGCATGGCTTGTCGAGCATGTCATCCCAGGCTGACAGGCATTGGATCCCCTTTGAATGACACCAATACTTAAGCCAATTGTTGAAATTGATCATCTTGTCTTCATATTGTGACATCATTCTTGGTAAGGGTAAGATGCTACTCAAGGTCAGGGTCATACCGGCCTGGGCTACATGCTCAGAGAGCTCCTCTATGTCTCTTTTCATGTAGTCCAGGGAGGTACGTCTCTGGTCATTCACACCAGCATGGACAATGACTTAGTCATATTTGTACTTGCTTTGGAGTGACCTGAGTGCTTGTGTCATGTGGCGGATCCTAGCACCCAACAGGCAGCTTACCGTGACCTTCTCCTTGTTCAGCATGGTGAGCGGGACATCAGTGTGCCTGACGATAGAATCACCTATTACAAGTGTGTCAGGTGTGTTGTTTGGCCTTAAGGGCTGTGACTGTTTGGCACACTGGCTTTGTGAACTAAGTGTTGCACATGTTTTGTTTTGGGGTAGCGGCTGCTTGGGTGTCTGCTTTGGAGGTCTCTGCTGCTTAGGAAGATTTTTATTTAGAGCCTCCGAGTTTGTTTTTGTGTGTTTATGTGTTTGGTTTGCTGTAGTGGTAGATCTATGTGAGACTGGAATTGTAGTGAGTGTGGATACCTTCTCCTCCTGACTGGTTACGCCAGTACTGAGTTGAGAGAGCTTAGCCTCCAGTTTGGCTATATGGTTGCATCTCTCACATATGTTGGAACTTGTTGGGAGGAGGAGAGGGTTGTCTGTGTACATGATGCAGTTGTAACATTGCCTCAAGATTCCCAGATTCACCAGCTGGACCGGAGAGGAGACTGCCAACTGACCTTTGGACATGCTAGAATAGTACAGGGAACTCCTTTAAAAATAGAAAAAAGACTCAATGGGGAATAAGATACTCAAGGGGAATTTGTGAGGGTGTAGTGCTTTTAATTTTTTAGTGTTTGTTTATATAATTGCTTTAGTGAGCAAGTGCCAGGCTTTAGAGTAGGAATAGGGTGTTTATTATGACTACTAGAGCAGGTCTAAGGGAAAAAGTGAAGAGCAGACTTTGTTGAGCCGAGAAAAGTGTAAACCCGGTTAACCGGCACTGCCCGATGCCGTGCTATGCGCAAAATCGCGCAAAGCCATGCTAAAGCGGGTTTTATACAGGGGACTTGAAAGAGCTAGAAATTGGCCCAAAACGGCCAATAGACTACCAGATTCTTGTGCTGGGAACACTCCTCCAGGGATAGATAGGCTGCTCTAAGCTCCCCACTCCCACTGGTGAACAAAGAAGCCTCCCTTCAACCAAGAAAGGAAATGGGCAACACAGGAACTTTCCAAAAGTCCAGAATACAGCAAAGCCTGTATTTGGACTACACTTGGTCAGCAAAGGTGGGAAACAAGGATACTTTTTTTTTGTTTTTTTTTCTTTTTTTAGCAACAAACAGCAGGAAAATGCAGTAAATCTGTAACACAGGCTAGCACACTTGAGTGTGTAGCCTCAACAGGTATATGCAACAAACAGGACGAACTTAAAAAGTGCAGGTACAAAAACAACTTTGAATAGCTTAAAACAGTTCGAGAAGCACAGATACTTGCAGTTTAGCTAGATTGGACAATCACCCAGGCAGTAGCAGGAGAAAATCACTTTTATCAGGTTAGCAGTCACTCTTACAGCCTCTCTGCTGCTAGCACCACTCTGCAGGACCACAAGGAGCTTGACTGAGTAGTAACAAGTGCAAAAACCGTGCTAAAGTGAGTTTTATACAGGGGGACTTGAAAGAGCTAGAAATTGGCCCAAAACGGCCAATAGACTACCAGATTCTTGTGCTGGGAACATTCCTCCAGGGATAGATAGGCTGCTCTAAGTTCCCCACTCCCACTGGTGAACAAAGAAGCCTCCCTTTATCCAAGAAAGGAAATGGGCAACACAGGAACTTTCCAAAAGTCCAGAATACAGCAAAGCCTGTATTTGGACTACTCTAGGTCAGGAAAGGCGGGAAACAAGGATAATCTTTTTTTTGTTTTTTCTTTTTTAGCATCAAACAGCAGGAAAATGCAGTAAATCTGTAACACAGGCTAGCACACTTGAGTGTGTAGCCTCAACAGGTATATGCAACAAACAGGACGAACTTAAAAAGTGCAGGTACAAAAACAACTTTAAATAGATTAAAACAGTTCAAGAAGCACAGATACTTGCAGTTTAGCTAGATCGGACAGTCGCCCAGGTAGTAGCAGGAGAAAATCACTTTTATCAGGATAGCAGTCACTCTTACAGCCTCTCTGCTGCTAGCACCACTCTGCAGGACCAGAAGGAGCTTGGCTGAGTAGTAACAAGTGCAAAAACCGTGCCAAAGCGGGTTTTATACAGGGGGACTTGAAAGAGCTAGAAATTGGCCAAAAACGGCCAATAGACTACCGGATTCTTGTGCTGGGAACACTCCTCCAGGGATAGATAGGCTGCTCTAAGCTCCCCACTCCCACTGGTGAACAAAGAAGCCTCCCTTTATCCAAGAAAGGAATTGGGCATCACCGGAACTTTCCAAAAGTCCAGAATACAGCAAAGCCTGTATTTGGACTACTCTAGGTCAGGAAAGGCAGGAAACAAGGATATTTTTTTTTCTTTTTTTAGCATCAAACAGCAGGAAAATGCAGTAAATCAGTAACACAGGCTAGCACACTTGAGTGTGTAGCCTCAACAAGGTATATGCAACAACCAGGATGAACTTAAAAAGTGCAGATACAAAAACAACTTTAAATAGCTTAAAACAGTTCGAGAAGCACAGATACTTGCAGTTTAGCTAGATCAGACAGTCGTCCAGGTAGTAGCAGGAGAAAATCACTTTTATCAGGTTAGCAGTCACTCTTACAGCCTCTCTGCTGCTAGCACCACTCTGCAGGACCACAAGGAGCTTGGCTGAGTAGTAACAAGCGCAGAAACTGTGCCAAAGCGGGTTTTATACAGGGGGACTTGAAAGAGCTAGAAATTGGCCCAAAATGGCCAATAGACTACCAGATTCTTGTGCTGGGAACACTCCTCCAGGGATAGATAGGCTGCTCTAAGCTCCCCACTCCCACTGGTGAACAAAGAAGCCTCCCTTTATCCAAGAAAGGAAATGGGCAGCACAGGAACTTTCCAAAAGTCTAGAATACAGCAAAGCCTGTATTTGGACTACTCTAGGACAGGAAAAGTGGGAAACAACGATAATCTTTTTTGTTTTTTCTTTTTTTAGCAACAAACAGCAGGAAAATGCAGTAAATCAGTAACACAGGCTAGCGCACTTGAGTGTGTAGCCTCAACAGGTATATGCAGCAAACAGGACGAACTTAAAAAGTGCAGGTGCAAAAACAACTTTAAATAGCTTAAACCAGTTCGAGAAGCTCAGATACTTGCAGTTTAGCTAGATCGGACAGTCACCCAGGTAGTAGCAGGAGAAAATCACTTTTATCAGGTTAGCAGTCACTCTTACAGCCTCTCTGCTGCTAGCACCACTCTGCAGGACCACGAGGAGCTTGGCTGAGTAGTAACAATATGGGCAATATGCATGACATAATGACAAAGCCATCCTCATGTACCCAGGCAGGGTGTCATATCAAATATTACAGCACAGTGACCAACAGGATCACCTATGTGGATATATACACCACAGTGAGCCACTCACTTCATCGTATCGATGCAGAGGAAAAGAGGTTGATACAAAAGTATAAAAGGAGAGTATAGCAAGAACCGGGAAAAGCATAAGTGTAACTAATATGGGATGGATGATGGGGAGGGAAGGAGGAGCATATTTTTTGTGGCGTAGAGATAGTTTTCATTATTAAAAAAACAGAAAGGTATATCAAGAACATATCAAAAGATTACTTTGGGTCGAATTGAGGGAGAAAGTCACGTCTGATAAACAGATTCACCACAATTATCTCTGGAGAATCCTTCTAAATATTTAGAACTCTGTTTATCAAATGCATGGGTTGAGAAGCATACAGGAACATTCCTTTCCTGGGGAATGAAAAGGCATCTGTCCTCTAGGCATACTTACAACGAGTGCATGGTACAGAAATTCTTGAACTGTCTGTTCTTTTTAGAGGCAAACAGATCTAATTGTAAAGTCCTCCACATATGAAACAATTATAGGAAGGCCACAGTACAGCTTCCATTCATAAAGGCATGTCCTTGTCCTGCTCAGCTTGTCTGCCACAATGTTTTGTACTGACAGACTGTATGGAGTCTGAAGGATCAAACTGAACTGAATTGTTATATCCCAGGCTACTAAAGAAAATCTGCAAAGGGATTAGGATCTGATTCCTCCCTGTTTGTTTGTTTGTTTATATACCACATCACTGTGTTTCTGTCTGTAATTACTAATAGAGGACCTGGAGTACAAAGATAGTTCAGAGATTTCACAGCATTCATTTCCTATTTATGTGTTTTCACCTGTTTTGTTTGTTCCAAGGACCATGCACTTTCACTCCCTCGGACATTGCTCCTCAAAGTCTGAAGCATCTGCTGTTATAGACTGAGTGGGGACTGACAGGCAGAAGGGAAGACCTGGGTTGACAGCAAACTGATTTATCCACCAATTTAATTCCCTTTTCACAAACCACAAGACTGGAACTTGAAATAATTGAGGGTGATAGTGCTGAATCCAAACTGATTTGAAAAACCATTAAATCTTTCTCATGTATTGTCTGACCAAGGGAAACACAAGAATAGAAGAGGTCATAAAACCTAGAGTTCTGAGATATTCTCAGGAAGATGCCAGTGTCTGATTTGACAAAAAAAAAAAAAAAAAAACAGAAATTGTTCCTTGCAACTTTACACTTTGTCTTAAGGAAGACATCTCATCATAAGTGTTATATCCAGAAGACATTAAAAAAACAATATATTGTGAGATGGAATGAGAGATTTCTCTTTGTTCACTTGAAACCCCAGATTGAGAAATAAATTTACTATCCAAACTAGGGATTCTTGACTAACTGTGAAAGAATCTCAAAAAATCAAGCAATTGTCTAAATAAGGGAAATGTGAATGCCCTGCAATCTATAATGTGCTATTACCGGAACTAGATACTAAGTAAAAATTCTCAATGCTGTATTTTATCAGTAAATGTTAATTTATTTATCATTTTACTTAATGTATAAATATAATTAATTTAATTAATAACAGTTTTTAACTTAACTTTAAAATTAGTATTATTTAACATTGCAAACAATATTATTTTAAATTAACATTAATAATATTATATGTATTTCAAATGCTATTATATGTATTTCAAATAATGTATATATATATATATATATATATATATATATATATATATATATATATATATATATATACACACTCATATCCTCATGACTTCTTTTTTCTCATTTTTTTTTTCTTTTTTTCTTTTTTTTTAAGCAATCTTTGAAATCTTTTCAGTAACTGTGTGGATGCATGAGCTGTATATAACATTTTTTTTCTTTATGTCAAATTGTGGTTTATTTTTTTCTTGCCTTGCTATTTCAAAAGGGACCAGCAGGTGCCAATTATCTCATATTTTTTTATCTGCATCTCTACTTCAGAACTCATGAGTCATGCTTTGCTTTCCATATTTGCAGTACAAGCTGATTACTAACTTCGGTAATTATGTCTTTATTTTTTTGTACTATAGGATGTTTTTATTCCATTACTTTGTTTATCTTTCCTTTTATATGCTACATGTTTACATTTAATTTGTATTTTAATTTGTGGTGTCAGTTCTGATATTGAAAGTAGCTTATTTGTTGTTATGTAGCATTTTTTTTTAATATTTCTTTATTTTTACATGTTGTTTTGCTTGTTTATTTAGGTAATATTTGATTGTTTATCTTTATACTGTTTTAGTTCTGTATTTTTAATGTTTTAATGTTTTCATTATGGGCTCAAACCTTCCGGGGTCAAAACTTCCTGTACCAGTGTAGGTTGAGGAAAATCAGCCTGTAATATATCATAATATCTTTGTTGTAATTCAGACTACTTTTTGGGGTGTGCGGTTCTTGTTGCAAATGAAAAAATATTTTTGCAACAGCAGTAGAAAAACACTATTATGGGGGGGGGGTCTGAGGTAAGGTTCTCTGTTCTGACACAGAAACTCTACCTTATAGCAAGGGAATATGAGAAAGAGAGCCAAAGTCTAAATCCTGCCTAAATACTGAAAATCAGAATATGATAGGGAAGAAATTAATTTTCTCTTTTTCTGAGGAAGACAATCATTAGTCAAAGACTGGAATGCTTTCCGCAATCCTTTAGCCAAACCCACCTAGTTTTCTGCTTGAGGAGATGAAAAAGTATCTAGACTTATGCTTTCTCTTCCTAGGACACCCCCTTAGAAAAGGAGCAGCTGAACAGATGGTCACTACCTTGGAAAATAGGCTACTCAGTATGGTATAGCAAAGATGTATCCCCTGGTACTTTCCAAGAAGCTTGCAAGGTTGGTTCTCCCCTCCCTAGCAAAGGCAACTATATAGCCACCGAGGACATGCCTGACCCCCAGTCCAAAATGGCACCTTGAGGAAGAACAACGGAGACCAAGAAAAAAAAAAGTTGAGCACTCTGAGAAATTACTGATGGCCACAGCAGAGTTACCTATCAGTAGTTGTAACAAGAAGGAAGTTCAATAAAACACTGAAAACTATCAGAAGCTTTTATTTTTCTTCTTGTGGTTTTGGGAAGGATGAATAGTCTTAGAGGGACCCTGATCCATGTCGTACTCACAAAAGGAGTCAAATATGCAAATAACAGAACCAAGAAGAGTGATTGGCACCTTCTGCAAGAATAGGATTCACATAAATACATTTTTGCCAGAATAAATCCTACATAAATACAATATTCTCTTTGTATTGCCGTATAAATGCAGCCATATTAAAGTGGGCCTGTATCTTCACTCGGTATTTCACATTTTACATACAGTTTCTCTAAGTTCAATTTCATTAGAAAGGAATGTTTAAGTCAAGGATAAACATCAGCTAGTAAAAAAACCTTCAGACCAAAGCACTGATAAGGATGAAATGTGGAAACAGAGTGTGCAGAACATTTGGTACAAAAACAGATTTCATTTAGATGGTACAGGGCTTGGTAAGCAAGGTTAAAGAAAGGCAGAACTTGTAAGAAGTGTACAGAGTTTTAGTTTTATGAGTGATACTTTCTAGACAGAAGTAAGTTTAGTTGAGATACTCAGAAGATTGAGTACAGATAATTAGAAGTCAATAAGTCCAGACACTACAGAAAATAGCAGAGTTTGTCTTGATTCTGCCATTACAGAGAAAAGGAAACAACCTGTATAAGACTTGTTGAGTTCTTGTTGAATTACTGCATTTACCTCCAGTGCATGCTGCTACTTCAGTGTGTACAGACTTTTATTCTGAAAGATACAAGAAGACTTAGCACATAAAGAAAATGCTGAGATATTTGGCACTTGTCCAGTGCAGCTCTTGGTAATTAAAGTTAAGACATTTATTCCAGCTCCAACACCTTCTGACTAAAAATGTAGTTACTGAGGTAAAACTTTAGATTGACAAGCACCACATACACAAGCCCAAGCCTCTCACAGCAAGGTATTGCATGACCAATGCATTTTCTTCACACAAAAAATAAAATAGATTAGATAGATAGACAGATAGATAGATAGATAGATAGATAGATAGATAGATAGATAGATAGATAGATGAACTAAAAGTTATGGAATTCCCAGTGGGTGCCAGGGTTGTCTCATAGCTGAGGATAGTGTCTAATAATCCATCAACATAGTAGAGAAGGTTTGGTTAGAACTTCTGACAGGAAAATGTCAACTTTTTGTGGAAAAAGTTACCAAAGACCATCCTAAAGTATAAGCCCAAATAGAAAAAGTTCTGAAGTAAAATAATTTTTTCAAGAAAACACAATTTTACACATGAATTCCCTCAAGAGTATTTCTAGTACCTCCAGCAATGAATCCTAAGCTCTGAGATAAATTTTCTTTTTAAAAAAAAGTAATCAAAAAGCCAGAAATGCCCTAAAATAAATTATTAAAAAGAATCAAACAATTGTCTGCTAAATTAGTTGTGTGGAAGGTACGCCAATTCCAATTCCAATAGCGAATTTATTTTCCCAGCTTAGATGGAGTGCTAGCCAACTGTTGATCTCCTGAAGTTTGCAGACAAGCACACTCTTCATTAGCAGGGATATTCTGTGTTTTTAGTACCCTAGCCACTGGTCTTACTCTGAATCTCCAGTGCATGCCTGTGGCTAAGGTGCATAAAAAAGCCCTTAGCTTTGGAGGCTGGCCAGCTCATCCAATCCTTGCAGGAATGCCTCATGTTGCTTAAGGCTACTGAAACAGTGATCTAATGATGAACATCAGTAAAATCCTGCTCTCCCCAACACACCATCATTAAGCTCTGCCTTTCATGAGGGATGAAACTACCATGGCCACTCAGTTGCAGACCCTCGTGCAGAGTGAGTCGTGTCACACAGTGAAGTGCTGCACCATGATGCTACTTTCATTTCCAGTTCTGGTGTACAAGCATAGACATGACCAGCTTTACACTAAGCAGTACACTCATGACTCACAATGTTAGGTATGGATAGCACAGTGCACTAGAAAAGTGATTCAAGGGCATTGGCTAATCTGCCATGGTTTGTACCCCTACTAAGTTAAATGCCCCATTTATGCAAGATATAATATGCCACTGCCATCTTGTAGAACACTGCATTCAAACATGCACACATATCTTATTGCAGTTACTGTAAATATGCAGTAGCTAGAGGGCATTAGAGAGCATTAGAGAGGAAAGGACAGAGAATTGGGCTGGTAACGTACCTATTGTACTCCTGCAATGCCTGTGATTCCAGTCCAGTGGATGAAGTGTCAATGTATGTTAGTCTGTGCACCTGGAATATATACAAGGTTTGACCACATATGGTTATGCCACCTCTGATATGATACACACAGTGCTAGCTCCACAGGACACTCAGACACACACACATTTACACATTAAGATGTTTAGATCCTGAGGCACCCACATACCCACAGTCACAGGGCACAATTGTGTATACATATAGAGAGAGAACTGTGACCACAGGAAACTGTGAGGAATACCCTAATTGCCATGCCCTCACATACCTGCTTAATTCCAGTACCATATACTAGAGGAACGCCTCACAAATTGGAAACTGAGGGTGATATCTTGTTAAATATAGTGGGGGAAACTGTGGTTATTGACACACATACATAGTGCAGCCTAGCACATGCACCCACTGAATGACATTTTATTAGCAGCTGTACAGATACTGCTGTGGATATCCAGTGAAAGTACCCCCTAAAGAAGTTCATAAGCTAGAAAAACGATGTGTTACTGCAGACCACATGCATTCATGGCAAACATCTACTGGCCAATAATGTTGCAGAGCAGCAGGTCAGAGACCAGATCTGGCAGAGCATGAGACAGTGCATGAATGCCATGGGCAACCATAATACAGTAGGTCCCTAAAACAGGTGTGAAGGAGGTCTACACATATGATACTCTATGCAAAGCAGAAGGCTTGGGAACAGCACAGTGGAGAGGAAAACCATAAAGGGAAGCCCACCAACATGGAAGCAGCTGACTGTGGTGTAGGAATTTTTGGTGTCATTCACCAGGCAGGAAGATTGTCCTCCTCATACAAAGTGGTGCTTGGATGTGGGTGTTGGCGTGGCACCTTAACTCAAGTACAGTAGGGGAAGCACCAAGCTAGTAGACCATAATAGTATGGTATGATACACAACTATACATAAAGAGTATATGATTGTCAATTTCCTGCATATCTGTCCTCTAGGCATCTCTGATTAGTAACTACAACATCCTACCCACCAAGGTGCCTTTCCCAACCTACTGTATAGCACCATATGTTGCACTATGCATGGCATAGGGAGATACTTAAGGCATATTTCTGAGGGGCGTACAGTGCTGTCATATTTTTAATGCACTTATACGTTCCACTAGTGGATGGTCCAGCACAGCTGGACAACAGAAAGATGATTCCTTAAGGTGTCTGTGGCTGACAGTGAAGGCAGTTTGCAGGTGGATGGTTTTATGACACAATGACATTATCTGGAACACTCTGGGGGGTGCATCCCACATCCACAGCTATAGAAGGCTTTTTAGAGCTGGTTACTATACAAACAGCCTCCTTGGAGCCTAGTGTACTACTTGCAGTTGAGAGCCTGTGCCTCCTCCAGATGGAGCATCTAATATGTGCAACACAAATTATATGGTCATACTCAATGTAAGGGAAAGATGAGTGGAGTCTGATAATACCATGACTCCTGTATTGTCTGTGATATGTGTACAGTCCTTGGAATGTACCAGCAGATGTGCAGGTCAGTGCTTCAGGCATAGGCAGCTGTTAGACACACACCAATGTGGAGCTGATGTGTGTGATCCACGGTATGAGTGAAGACATGTAGCAACTACAGAGTTATCTGAAGTATGGTTATAACATGGGGAGGAGCATATATGGTTTCCAAGGGTTACCAGTGGAAAGGACCAACATAGTACATGCAGTCTGCAAGATTGCACACGTCCTTCAGGTCTCGAGTACCACAGGTTACTTCTGAGTTGCTTCTGAGGCCACTCCATCTACTTTGTTAGGAAATTGAAATTCTGTAGCCAATAGAGAGAAATGTAGTTTTATTTGCAAATTTTAGTAGATACTAGGAGAAAGTGATGGCAACATATAACCAATTTAAAATGTACCTGAAGGTTTACACATCTTCAGAATATACTCTTTATGAGTCAGACATAAGTACTTGTTTAAGTCACCCAGTTTTCACTATATTCTAAACAAATCGACTTTAGTATTTTTTCAAGAATATAGCGTTCAGTATTAGTTTTTGTAGCTGCTTACAAGTCACAGTCTTGCTGTGACAAGTATTATGAGAGAACCATAACAGCATGTCATTTATATAAACCGTTTTCTTAGATTCAGCTGAATGAAAGATATTTAAAATAGTATATATATATATATATATATATATATATATATATATATATATATATATGTATAGTAAATGAAGAGACCAGTGACAAAGTGCTGCAAGGCCTCTTTCACACCAGATTTGGTAGTAGACTTGAGTGATCATTCTTGAAATTATCTATTTTTGAGACAGCATGTGAGAAATTTTACTTCAGTGTTCTCAGTGTCATACAGTGCAAGTCTAAAAAATGTTAACTGTTAGACTGAATTATATGGTTTACCAAATGCAAGAAGATTACACCAGTGATTTCACCACTGTTGGTGTCCCAGTGTGTGGTGTTGGTAATGGTACGGACAGTACTGGAACAGAATTACACCAGTAAATTCACCACTGTCGGTGTCCCATAGGCTGGTGTTGGTAATGGTATGGACAGTAGTGGAACAAGATTACAACAGTGAATTCACCAGTGTCGGTGTCCCATAGGGTGGTGTTGGTAATGGTATGGACAGTACTGGAACAGGATTACAACAGTGAATTCATCACTGCCGGTGTCCCATAGGGTGGTGTTGGTAATGGTATGGACAGTAGTGGAACAAGATTACAACAGTGAATTCACCAGTGTCAGTGTCCCATAGGGTGGTGTTGGTAATGGTATGGACAGTACTGGAACTGGATTACAACAGTGAATTCACCACTGTCGGTGTCCCATAGAGTGGTGTTGGTAGTGGTATGGACAGTAGTGGAACAAGATTACAACAGTGAATTCACCAGTGTCGGTGTCCCATAGGGTGGTGTTGGCAATGGTATGGACAGTAGTGGAACAAGATTACAACAGTGAATTCATCACTGTCGGTGTCCCATAGGGTGGTGTTGGTAATGGTATGGACAGTAGTGGAACAAGATTACAACAGTGAATTCACCACTGTCGGTGTCCCATAGGGTGGTGTTGGTAATGGTATGGACAGTAGTGGAACAAGATTACACCAGTAAATTCACCAATGTCGGTGTCCCATAGGCTGGTGTTGGTAATGGTATGGACAGTAGTGGAACAAGATTACAACAGTGAATTCATCACTGTCGGTGTCCCATAGGGTGGTGTTGGTAATGGTATGGACAGTAGTGGAACAAGATTACAACAGTGAATTCATCACTGTCGGTGTCCCATAGGGTGGTGTTGGTAATGGTATGGACAGTAGTGGAACAAGATTACAACAGTGAATTCATCACTGTTGGTGTCCCATAGTGTGGTGTTGGTAATGGTATGGACAGTAGTGGAACAAGATTACAACAGTGAATTCATCACTGTCGGTGTCCCATAGGGTGGTGTTGGTAATGGTATGGACAGTAGTGGAACAAGATTACAACAGTGAATTCATCACTGTTGGTGTCCCATAGTGTGGTGTTGGTAATGGTAAGGACAGTAGTGGAACAAGATTACAACAGTGAATTCACCACTATCGGTGTCCCATAGGGTGGTGTTGGTAATGGTATGGACAGTACTGGAACAGGATTACAACGGTGAATTCAACACTGTCGGTGACCCATAGGGTGGTGTTGGTAATGGTATGGACAGTAGTGGAGCAAGATTACACCAGTAAATTCACCACTGTCGGTGTCCCATAGGCTGGTGTTGGTAATGGTATGGACAGTAGTGGAACAAGATTACAACAGTGAATTCACCACTGTCGGTGTCCCATAGGGTGGTGTTGGTAATGGTAAGGACAGTACTGGAACAGGATTACAACAGTGAATTCACCACTGTCGGTGTCCCATAGGGTGGTGTTAGTAATGGTAAGGACAGTAGTGGAACAAGATTACACCAGTAAATTCACCACTGTCTGTGTCCCATAGGCTGGTGTTGGTAATGGTATGGACAGTAGTGGAACAAGATTACACCAGTAAATTAACCACTGTTGGTGTCCCATAGGGTGGTGTTGGTAATGGTATGGACAGTAGTGGAACAAGATTACACCAGTGAATTCATCACTGTCGGTGTCCCATAGGCTGGTGTTGGTAATGGGAAGGACAGTAGTGGAACAAGATTACATCAGTAAATTCACCACTGTCGGTGTCCCAGAGGGTGGTGTTGGTAATGGTATGGACAGTAGTGGAACAAGATTACACCAGTAAATTCACCACTATCTGTGTCCCATAGGGTGGTGTTGGTAATGGTATGGACAGTAGTGGAACAAGATTACAACAGTGAATTCACCACTGTCGGTGTCCCATAGGGTGGTGTTGGTAATGGTATGGACAGTAGTGGAACAAGATTACACCAGTAAATTCACCACTGTCGGTGTCCCATAGGGTGGTGTTGGTAATGGTATGGACAGTAGTGGAACAAGATTACACCAGTGAATTCATCACTGTCGGTGTCCCATAGGCTGGTGTTGGTAATGGTATGGACAGTAGTGGAACAAGATTACACCAGTAAATTCACCACTGTCGGTGTCCCATAGGGTGGTGTTGGTAATGGTATGGACAGTAGTGGAACAAGATTACACCAGTAAATTCACCACTGTCTGTGTCCCATATGGTGGTGTTGGTAGACAGTAGTGGAACAAGATTACAACAGTGAATTCACCACTGTCGGTGTCCCATAGGGTGGTGTTGGTAATGGTATGGACAGTAGTGGAACAAGGTTACACCAGTAAATTCACCATTGTCTGTGACCCATAGGGTGGTGTTGGTAATGGTATGGACAGTAGTGGAACAAGATTACACCAGTGAATTCATCACTGTCAGTGTCCCATAGGGTGGTGTTGGTAATGGGAAGGACAGTAGTGGAACAAGATTACACCAGTAAATTCACCACTGTCTGTGTCCCATAGGCTGGTGTTGGTAATGGTAAGGACAGTAGTGGAACAAGATTACACCAGTGAATTCACGACTGTCGATATCTCATAGAGTGATGTTGGTAATGGCAAGGACAGTAGTGGAACAAGATTACACCAGTGAAATTGCCACTGTCTGTGTCCTGTAGAGTGGTGTTGGTAATGGCAAGGAGTGTGGTGGAACAAGATTACTCCAGTGAATTTACCACTGTCTGTGCACCATAGGGTGATGTTGGTAATGTTAAGGGGAGCAGTGGAATAAGATTACACCAGTGAATTTACCACTGTCTGTGCCCCATAGGGTGATGTTGGTAGTGTTAAGGGGAGTAGTGGAGCAAGATTATACCAGTGAATTTACCAGTGTCGGTGTCCCATAGATGGTGCTGGTAATGGTAAGGGGAGTAGTGGAACAAGATTACACTAGTGAATTGACCACTGTCTGTGTCCCATAAGGTGGTGTTGGTGATGGTAAGGATAGTAGTGGAAGTGCTGTATCCTTCAATATAATTGTGCTTCGATACTTAAAGTAGGTCTGTAATCCAGAAGTAGCACAAGATTTGTGCTGCTTTGGCTTTCTCTGGGATTATTGAAAGTGGCAAGAGGTGTGAAAAAGTGTAGACAATTCAATTTTGCTTCTGCAGATCCATTTTATAAAAACTATTATTTTAGACATTTTCTATAAATCAGGGAAATTTCTGATTGCATAAAATTATTCCTAATGTACTGCAAAAGTTGATTAATTAATGTGTCACAGGCAAAATAGAATTTTGGGAATAGGTTGACAGATTCTGTATGTCCACAAATATCTTCCTGAAAAAAGTTTGACTGCTGTTACTGCTACTTAATAATTTCTACTTCCCAAACATATCAAGATTATTTTTGAATGAAGTTAATGACTGGCTTCTTCTAGGTATAAGAGGAAGTGTATTCAGTAAACCCAGAAGGCATCATGTAATGCATTTATCACATATTTATTATTGTTTATTTTTGGTATGAGATTCCACAGTCCAGTGTTAGATTCCACAATGATGAGCTCCAAGTACAGATTTTTAAAACAAACCAGGTCAGAGATTGCCTTTAGAGACCAGGAAGAGGTTCACCTGAGATTCATATCCCCTGACAGATAACATATCCCAGCATATCCCTCACCTCTGGGACAAACTTCCACTACATGTCAAGGAGAGTAGCAACCCAAGTACAATAATAATTTCTGAAGCCTTTTCTGACCCTATGATTTTGGTGGTGCGGAATTTTCAAGGTTTTTTGTTTGCTTGTTTGTTTTTACCTTTCAAGTTGTTCTATGTAGCTTGTTCAAAAGCATCAGAATGAAACAGTCTATTCAATAATGAATCAGATCTGTGAAGTATAAAGTGACAAACTGATCTCCTTCGATTAACTAGACAGGGACCTTGGAGTTAGATGGGCTACAGAATCTGATACTCTTTCTTTCTCTTTCTTTAATAAAATTAAGCAGTTTTGCCAACAAAAGATTCTAAGTCTTTTAGCAATAAAAATAATGGAGAAAAGTAATTCAGTAACAGATCAAATGAGCATCAATTCAATAGCCAGATACTGTAATTTCCATATGTAGACAGTCATGATGCCAATTTGATGAATATAT